>NW_012120932.1:3105516-3107227 GCF_000951035.1 Colobus angolensis palliatus
AAAATAAATAAATGTTGAAAAAAAAAAAAAAGAAAAAAAAAATCTTTGCCTATTCCTATGTCCTGAATGGTATTGCTTAGGTTGTCTTTCAGGATTTTTACAGTTTGGGGTTTTGTATTTAAACCTTTAATCTGTCTTGAGTTTATTTTTGTATGGTGTAAGGAAGAGATCCAGTTTCAATTTTCTGCATATGGCTAACCAGTTATCCCAGCACCATTTATTGAATAGGGTGTTCTTTCCTCCATTGCTTGTTTCTGTCAGTTTTGCCAAAGACCAGATAATTGTAGGTGTGTGGCCTTATTTCTGGGTTCTCCATTCTGCTCCATTGGTCTATATGTCTGTTTTTGTACCAGTACCATGCTGTTTTGTTTACTGTAGCTGTGCAGTATAGTTTGAAGTTGGGTAGTGTGATGCCTCCAGCTTTGTTCTTTTTGCTTAGGATTGCCTTGGCTATTTGGGTTCTTTTATGCTTCCATATGAGTTTTAAAATAGTCTTTTCTAGTTCTGTAAATAATCTCTATTACACTGTAATAAGAATAGCATTGAATCTATAAATTGCAGTATGGCCATTTTTATGATATTGATTCTTCTTATCTGTGAGCATGGAATGTTTTTCATTTGTGTCATCTCTGATTTCTTCGAGCAGTTTTGTAGTTCTCTTTGTAGAGATCTTTCAGCTCCCTGATTAGCTGTATTCCTAGGTATTTTATTATTTTTGTGGTGATTGTGAATAGGATTGCATTCCCGATTTGGCTCTCAGCTTCACTGTTAGTAGTGTATAGGAATGTCTGTGGAGAAAGGATCCTCCATCCTCATCTGATAGCCATGAGATTGAATGAAATGGTATAGATTGAAGCTAGTCAGACTCCACTTTCCCTTCCCTCAGTGTCAGTGGGTTCCAGTGAGAAGCTGAACTTACACATTTACTCAGAGACAATTAATGTAAGTTAGTGCTCTGCTTTTTCTGGAAAGGTGTCAGTAGGGCTGAGGGTGGAGCTGAACTTACCCTAACCATCTGGAAGAGGCAGTATAAATTAGTACTCTACTTCTTCAGGTTCGTGTCAGCCAGGCTTATCAGGGAGCTAAACATTCACTCCCACCAAGACCTGTGTGCTATACCCAAGCAGGGGGAATGCTGTTAAACAAGAAACTTTTGTAGAACATAAAGTCTCACATTATAATATTCCAAATATCCAAAATATAATCTTAAAAATCACACATAATGCCAAGAACCAGGACAATTACAACTTTCATGAGAAAAAAATAATCATTATCAACAGATGCCAACAGTGATGAATCAGAGATTGAAGTTCACAGGCTATCATAAACGCAGCAGTCATAAATATGCTCCAGTAAGTAATTGTGAATTCTTTGAAACAAATGGAAACAATAGAAAATCTCTGCAGAAAATTGGGAATATTAAAAAGAACCAAAGGGAAATTATTGAACTGTAAAAACAATAACTGAAATTAGCAACTCACTGAAGGGCAAAATAGTTAATTAAACATGACCGGAGTATGAAATAATGAACTCAAGCTGGGTGCAGTGGCTCACACCTGGGAGGCCGAGGCAGGTGGATCGCTTGAAGTCAAGAGTTTGAGACCAGCCTGGCCAACATGGGGAAACCCTGTCTCTACTAAAAATACAAAAATTAGCTGGGCATGGTGGCGCATGCTTGTAATCCCAGCTACTCGGGAGGCTGACGCAGGAG
>NW_012120932.1:3108417-3110324 GCF_000951035.1 Colobus angolensis palliatus
TCTAGCAAGAATATCCTCAGGAATGAGTAGAAAATAAAGAATTTTATTTCTCAGACAAGTGAAAACAAAGAGTATTTGTTGTTAGCAGCCCTACCTTTTAAAATGGCTTAAAATGTCAAAAGAGGAAATAAAAAGCACAAAGAGGCTTGGAACTTTGGAAAAAGAACAATGGAATGGGTAAAAATGGGAATAAATATGATGGACTCTCATTCCCTTCATGAATTTCTTATGTCATATTTGATATAAAAATTTTAACATTACATGATATGGTGTTTAATGTATGTAGAGGAAATACTTAAGACAATTATACTTTAAAACTAGAGAGGGATTTCTACTTCTGAAAACATGGAATAGACATAGTTTTCCCAATTTATCCCATTCAGTACAGATAAAATCAAACAGAAGTCCGTGAAAGGTGGAGGGATGAAGCCTGACTGATTAGGTACATGGAGACCTGAGGAAGAACATGGACGCTCCCTTGGCTTTCTTTTAGCCTTGTATATCCCAAACTGGGTGCTAGAGAAGCCTGCAACACAATAATGCCAGTGAGCACAGGCAAAAATAAAGACCTAAGAAAGACTGACTCTCTAGTCAAAAAGATCAGGAAAGAAGCAACCTAGCAAGAGATACAATTTAGATATTAATTTATCCGCCCCAAACACTGCAGACAAAGTTCAGTCCCAGGCCCACCCCACAGATGGCTGCGTGGGAAGCCTAGAATTCTACCACCCTTGCTAGGTTTGAATGAGGCACAGTGATCAAGTCAGAGAAAGCTGAGTGGGGAGCTGAGACTTTTATTCTTATGATCCTTATCCCTCCTCCCTCCACAGTGTCAGTGGAGACTGTCTGTGGAACCTAGACTTCCAGCCCCATTTGGGCTTAACAAGGCACTCACATTCCCATGCATGGGTACCAGAGGAGACCTAGTGAAGATTCAGGACTTTCACCGTTACCTAGCAATAATGAAGCCACACCACTATGGTGTTAGTGGAAACCACGTGGGAAGCAGTATTAAGACACCCTGGTGCCTACCAGCGAGGGTGGTATTAGCAGAGGCCTAAAGGGGAGCCTGAACTCCTGTCCCACCTACCAGTAATGAAGAGCCCCTTTCCTCTGGTGTCAACAAAGGCTGAGTGGGGAACCTGGATTTTCAATCCTGAAGCAGAAGAATCGCTTGAACCCAGGAGGTGGAGGTTGCAGTAAGCCGAGATGGCACCATTGCACTCCAGCCTGGGCAACAAGAGCAAAACTCCATCTCAAAAAAAAAAAGAAAGAAAGAAAGACATGTTAACCCAGAAGTCTGTATCCAGAGAAGAATATCCTCTTTTGGCGTGTTCAAGACATTCCTTTTTTTAAGACAGAGTCTCATGCTAATGCCCAGGCTGGGATGCAATGATGCTGTCTCAGCTCACTGCAACCTCCGCATCCCAGATTCAAGCTATTCTCCTGCCTCAGCCTCCTGAGTAGCTGGGATTACAGGCGTGAACCACCATGCCCAGCTAATTTTTGTATTTTTAGTAGAGATGGGGTTTCACCATGTTGGCCAGGCTGATCTCAAACTCCTGACCTCAAGTGATCCGCCCACCTCTGCCTCCCAAAGTGCTGGGATTACAGGCACGAGCCACCGCACCTGGCCCCAAGACATTCTTAAAGGACTTAAAAGTAAATTTGTCACCAGCAGATATACCCTGAAAAAATGGCTAAACAAAGTTCCCTAAACAGAAAAATAAAACAGAGTCTTGGAACATCAGGAAGAAGGAACGAACAATAAGAAGAGAAAAATGTAGGTAAATGCAGTAAACTCTTAAGTTTTCTGAATAACTTTGTTGAGGCAAAAATTGTATCACTGTCCAATGTGGTTCTCAATGTATACAAAGGCAATATTTAAGACAATTATAAATGAGGGC
>NW_012120932.1:3113205-3115073 GCF_000951035.1 Colobus angolensis palliatus
TTGGGAGGCTGTGGCAGGAGAATGGCATGAACCTGGGAGGCGGAGCTTGTAGCAAGCTGAGATGGGGCGACTGCACTCCAGCCTGGGCCACAGAGCAAAACTCCATCTCAAAAAAAAAAAAAAAAATGATGAAAGATACCAAATCAATAACCTAACCTTTCACAGTAAGACACTGGAAAAAGAAGAGCAATCTAAAAGCAAGGAGAAGGAAGGAAATAATAAAGTGTAGAGTTAAAATCATTGAAATAGTGATAGTAATAATAAAAGAAATGCAGTCTAAGTAGTTTATTTGAAAAGATCAAGGAAATTGACAAACATGTAGCTAGAATGAACAAACAAAAAAGATGAAACTAAATAACTAAAATCAGAAATGACAAAGGGGACATTACTACCAACCTTAGGGAAGTAAAAATGATTAAAAGGAAATACTATAAAACTGTTTGCTAACAAATTAGACAACTCAGATGAAATGAACACATTCTTAGAATGATAGAAATTACTAAATCTGACTAAGGAAGAAATAGAAAATCTGAACATACCAAAGTATCAGGCCGTTCTTGTGTTGTTGCAGAGGAATATCTGAGCCTGGGTAATTTATAAAGAAAAGAAGTTTAATTGGCTCATGTTTCTTCAGGGTATACAGGCGTGGCACCAGCATATGCTTGGCTTCTGATGAGGCCTCAGAAAGCTGACAATCATTGTGAAGGCAAAGGGAGAGCAAGTGTGTCACATGGCAAGATTAGGAGAGAGAGGGGGAATGATGCCATACAACCAAATCTTGCATGAACTCAGAGCAGCAACTCACTTATCACCAAGGGGATGGTGCTAAAGCATTCTTTATTATTATTATTATTATCATCATCATCATTATTGCAGGGAGCCAAAGGCCCGTGGGATGTGACCAACTCAGCATTCCGCTGGAGGTTATGTGATGAAACCGCAAACTGTTTATCATGAATGCAGGTTGTGGGCAAACTCACACTGCCTTGCCACCAAAAGGTTTGCTGAGAGACCTCATTCCCTGGCGTGGGGTGCCTTGCAGTTACCTACTGAGAAAATTAGCGCCTATTGTTCAAAGGATGCAGTCTCACAAGCCTGCTGTGAACCAAAGCTGTCTGATAATTACCGACAATCACCCCCCGTTTCTTGCTATCTCTTTTGACTAATAAATACGGAGGGCTGTGTAAAGCTCAGGGCTGTGTCCACTAGAGGCAAGGTGACCCCTGACCCCTTCTTCCAAATATACTTTTGTCTCTTGTCTTTTATTCCCACGTTCGCCCCCGCTTTGTTCAGTCCTCCTAGGTCTGTGCGGGCTACAAGTGGCGCCCCAGAAACAACAGAACTGGGTGCTCTATAGTTATTGAGTCAAGATCTTGCTCTGTCAAGACTCTGACAAGCTGGAGTACAGTGGTATGATCACTGATAACTGCAGGCTTGACCTCCTGGGCTCAAGCTATCCTCCCACCTCAGCCTCCCAAGGAGCTGGGCCCACAGGAACGCCCCACCACACCTGGCTAAATTTAAACTTTTTTGAAGAGATGGGGTCCCACTATGTTGTCCAGGCTGGTCTTGAACTCCGGGCCTAGAGCAATTCTCCTGCCTTGGCCTCCCAAAGTGCTGGAATTATAAGTATGAGCCACCGCCCCTGGCCTAAACCGTTCTTGAGGGATCCGCCCCCATGATCTGCTCACCTCCCACTAGGCCCCACCTCCAACATGTGGAATCACATTTCACCATGAGATCTGAGGGACAAACATGCAAACCATATCAACTTATAACAAGAAAATAGATAGAATTCATAATGAAAACACTGGCCACAATGATAAGCTCAGTCCCAGATGCCTTCACTGGTGAGCTCTACCAAACAC
>NW_012120932.1:3116083-3153069 GCF_000951035.1 Colobus angolensis palliatus
TTGAGACAGAGTCTTATTCTGTCCCCAGGCTGGAGTGCAGTGGCACAATCTCGGCTCACTGCAACCTCCGCCTCCTGGGTTCAAGCCATTCTCCTGCCTCAGCCTCCCGAGTAGCTGGGACTACAGGTGCCTGCCACCACGCCGAGCTAATTTTTGTATTTTAGTAGAGACGGGGTTTCACCATGTGGGCCAGAATGGTCTCAGTCTCTTGACCTCGTGATAGGAAGAGTAAATTCTTTCTCTCTGCTTGAGCTTGGATGTCTGCCTTCTCCTGCCCTCAGATATTAATGCCCCTGATTCTTGGGCCATCAGGTTCAGGCCAGTACTTATATTATCAGCCTTCAGACTCAGATTGAATCATACCACTGGGTTTCCTTGTTCTCCAGCTTGTGGATAGTAGGTCATGGGACTTTTGAGCTTTCATAACCGGGTGAACCAATTCCCAAAGTAAATTTTCTTTTATGTGTTTTATATATGTACATATAAAATTGGTTCTGTTTCTCTGGAGAACCCTAATACAGATTTTAGTGCTGAAAGTGGTTTTAGTGGAACAGAATTTTTAAGATGAGTTTTCTGAATTGGTTCTGGAATTGGCTGTCCAGTATGAATTGATTTAAAGATGTCAATAATTCTATTTCCAGTGGTAAAGAGAGAGCACTGATAATCCATGGCATGTTCATATAGATACACAAAATATCTACATTGGATACTCCCAATCAACCACTTATAAGAAGCAAGGAGATAAGTGACTTTGTATATGATACTTTCAAACATTTTTGGAAAACTAAAGAATATAATGATGTTGGCTAATGCTAATGTCACTGGACAAAGTGGTGAAAGAAAAGGACAAACTCAGGGATTTGAATTCCCAGGTCAAGTGCTGCAGAAATGATCCAAGAGTTCCTAGGCGTACCCTGAAGGAGAGGCCTTATCTCCTGTAGGCACAGGGCTGAAATTGCTGAAAAATCAAATGCAGAACCTCATTCTATGATTGGCTGAATTACAGCACAAGTTGAGCTCCAAGCCACGTAGGTGTCTACTCTTAAAGTGAGGACATTGGAAAAGAATGGAGTTCTGTAAACTTGGATAACTTCAATAAGGCTAGAGACATTGAGCCTCCAAACTCGGATGAATCTTTCTGCCAGTGGAAGAGGTCTCCCCAAACCCAGTGGAGTTAGCCTCCAAACCTGCAGTGGTGTTGGTCTTTCCACGTCTGCCTGAGGGGATTAACCTCGCATTGCCTGAGGAAATGGTAAAGACCTACCCTGAGGCAGTTGTCTTGCAAGACACTGCTGTTCTCCTCAAGACCCATATGCACCGCCCCTTTTCATTTCTAAACCTATACCTAGACTGAAGTCCCAGCAGGTCCCTAAAGATGAGGTACAAAGTGTAACCCATGAGAAGGTATACTATATTCCAAAAGAACTGCCTGATTTTCTAGTTTAAACAAGCAGAAAGCAGGGAACGGCCGGGCGCGGTGGCTCAAGCCTGTAATCCCAGCACTTTGGGAGGCCGAGACGGGCGGATCACGAGGTCAGGAGATCGAGACCATCCTGGCTATCACAGTGAAACCCCGTCTCTACTAAAAATACAAAAACTAGCCGGGTGAGGTGGCGGGCGCCTGTAGTCCCAGCTACTCGGGAGGCTGAGGCAGGAGAATGGCGTAAACCCGGGAGACGGAGCTTGCAGTGAGCTGAGATCCGGCCACTGCACTCCAGCCCGGGCGACAGAGCGAGACTCCGCCTCACACACACACACACAAAAAAAGAAGGGAACATGTTCAGGAATCAATATTAAGGGTGTGGGGTAACGGGGGAAGGAACAGAAAGTTGGATCAAGTTGAATTCATTAATATGAGCCCACTAAGCAGAGATTCTGCACTTAATGTTTCCGCTCAGGGACTTAGAAAGGGCTCTCAGAGTTTGGTTGGTTGGCTGAAATGTGGATCCAAAGATTGACCACTGTGAGTGAACTGGAAATGTGCAACTTCCCTTTGTTTATTTGTTTTGTTTGCTTGTTTTTGAGACGGAGTCTTGCTCTGTGGCCCAGGTGAGAGTGCAGTGGTGTGATCTCGGCTCACTGTAAACTCCGCCTCCCGGGTTCAAGCGATTCTCCTGCCTCAGTCTCCCAAGTAGCTGGGATTACAGGCGTGTGCCACCATGCCTGGATAATTTTTGTATTTTTAGTAGAGACTGGGTTTCACCATGTTGGCCAGGCTGGTCTCGAACTCCTGATCTCAGGTGATTTCCCCACTTCGGCCTTCCAAAGTGCTGGGATTCCAGGCGTGAGCCACCGTGCCCAGCCATCATCTGTTCATTATTCTTATTTTCCCTGCCCTCTTTTGAATTGAGTATTTTTAATGATTTTATTTGTCTTTTGTTGGTTCATTGGGTATATGTTGATTGTGTTATTTCAGTTATATCTTCGAGTTTATATTACACATCTTTAATTTACCACAATTTACCTTCAGTGGTATTATACTATTTACACAAAGTAGAACCTTACAACAGTGTGCTTCCATTTCAACCCTGGCCTTTGTGTTATCAGAGTTATGCATTTTACTTCTATATATATCATAAACATCATAATACCTTCTTCTTATTACTTTAAACAGTTTATTATGTATTAAAGCTATTTAAATAAAACCACAGCTTTTACATATTCTTTCTACTGTTTTTCATTTCTCTGTGTGGATCCCTATTTCCATCTAGTATTCTTTTCCTTTTGATTGAAGGACATCCTGTTTTTTCACTGGGTAAAAAATTCTAAGTTGATACATTGGCTTTTTTTTTTTTTTTTCAGCGCTTTAAAGATGTTGCTCCTTTTACCTTGCTTTTTTTTTTTATTTTTAATTTTTGAGATGGAGTCTCGCTCTGTTGCCCAGGCTGGAGTGCAGTGGCACAATCTCAGCTAACTGTAACCTCCGCCTCCTGGGTTCAAATGATTCTCCTGCCCCAGCCTCCTGAGTAGCTGGGATTACAGGCACACACCACCACTCCCAGCTAATTTTTGTATTTTTAGTAGAGACAGTGTTTCACCATGTTGGTCAGGCTGGTCTCATACTCCTGACCTCATGATCCGCCTGCCTTGGCCTCCCAAAGTGCTGGGATTACAGGTGTGAGCCACTGCGCCCGGCCACATTTTTTATTGAATGAAATCTGCTGTGATCTTTGTTCATCTGTACATAATATGTCTTCTCTTTCTGGCTTTTTAAAACAAGTTTCTTTATAGCTGCTTTTAAGCAGTTGTACCTTGGTGTTGTTATTTTCATGTTTCCTTTGCGTGGGCTTCACTGAGATGCTTTAATCTGTTGGCTTATAATTTTCATCAAATAATTTTCATAATAATAATTTTCATTTGAGTACTTTTATCCCTGTTTTACCTTGAATAGTTTCCCCTTCCATGTCTTCAGGCTAACTTGTTTTTCCCCTGAAATGTCCAGTCTGCTGCAATACCAGCTGTGTCAGTCAAGGTCCTCCAGAGAAATAGAACTAATAGGATATATATGGATATATGTATACACAGGATATAAAAAGAAAAAAGTAATAGGATAGGAAAAAACTAATAGGATATGTGTGTGTGTGTGTGTATATACATATATATTCTATCTGTTCATCTGTTTATCAAGAGGGAGAGAGATACTGATGTATTTAAGGGATTGGCTCATACAATTGCAGGGCCTGGCAAGTCTGAAATCTGTAGGGCAGGCAGGCTGAAAATTCAGGTAAGAGTTGATATTGCAATCTTGAGTCTAAAATTCCTAGGGCAGGACAGCAGCCTAAAACATCAGGGAGGATTTCTGTTAGAGTCTTAAGGCAGAATTCCTTCTCTGGAAACCTCAGATTTTGCCGTTAAGGCCTTCAACTGGTTAGATGAAACCCTCCCACATTATGCAATTTGCAAATGCAATGCAAATGCAATTTCCCTTAAAGTCAACTGACTGAAAATGTTAATCACACCTGTAAGATGTCTTCATGGTAGTATCTAGACGACTATTTGACCAAGTAATTGGTCATTATAGTGTAGCCAAGTTGACATGTAGAATTAATCATCATGCCATCCAGTATGGCATGATGTATAGAAAAACTCTTCTAGAAGTGTTTCCTGTAGTTTCTTGAAGTTGTAGTTATAATAAATGTTTTAATGCTCTTATCTTGGTTTTTCTTTTCTTTTCTTTTCTTTTTTTTTTGAGACGGAGTCTGGCTCTGTCGCCCAGGCTGGAGTGCAGTGGCACGATATCGGCTCACTGCAAGCTCCGCCTCCTATTTTTTTCTTTTTTAGACAGGGTCTTGCTAGGTTGCCCAGGCTGGTCTGGAACCCCTAGGTTTAAGCAATCGTCCCAATCGTTTTAAGCAGCCTCCTAAGTAGCTGCAACTACAGACACATGCCACTGTACCCACCTTGTGCCCTTACCTTTTCATTATATTTTCTGTGTCATTTCTATTGGTTAACTTTTCTCTTCATTTTGGGGAATGTGTTCTTTGCATGCTAGCATTTTTTAAATTGGAATTCTAAAATCCAGGGTTTCAGGATGGAAGCAGGGCTAAGAATAGAAAAAAAAAAAATCCCCAGTTTTGCCTTATTGGATGCTGGATAGTTTTGTATTCTTTTAAATATTCTTGAGCTTTTTATCTGGGATGCAGTTAAGTTGCTTGGGAACAATCTGATCCTTTCTAGTCTTGAATTTAAGCTCTATTGGGTGAGACCAGAGAAGCATTTAGGCTGATTTTTGCCCCACTAGAGGCAAAACCGTTTTGAGCACATGACTTGCTGCCGTGTGAATTCGCGTTTCCACTCTGTCTGCTGGGAACAGGCATGCCAGTGTTGATGTTCTTTTTGAGCTCACAATATTGCCCTCTAACCCTTTCTAGTGTTTTTTACCCCTAATTTTGAGGAGTTTCCTCACGTGTACATGCTGGTCAGCACTCAACTAATACCTGAGGAAGAGGACTCTGCCCATCTCTGGCGTTCTCTCTCCCTTTCTGTACTCTGCTCTGTGAACTCTAGCTGCCTAGGCCTCCTCAGATTCCCAGTTCCATCTCCTCAAGTTGAACTCCGTGCTCCACTTGAGTTTCCCTTCTCCGTGCTATGACTTGGAAATTCTCTCCATCTGCGGGAAGTTCAAGGGCTCGGCTGCATCATTACCCACGTCTTGGAGATCACTGCTCTTCATTGTCTGATGTCAAATGTCTTCAAATGTTTCATATATTCTGTCCTTTTAAATGTTGATTAAGGTGAAAGGCTAAATCTGGTTCCTGTTACTTCATTTTGAGAAGAAGCAAATAGGAAGTAACTTAAAAATACCACTTTTATCAAATTCTTAGAAAAAGAGTATGTCTCATTTTGCAAAGACTTTGGTACGTTTCTGAGCGTATTATTCTCTTACATCACACCTGTAGTGTCAGTTACTCAGGAGGCTGAGGTGGGTGGATCACTTGAGCCTGGGGAGGTTGAGGCTACAGTGAGCCGAGACTGCACCACCGCACTCCAGCCTGTGTGACAGAACAAGACCCTGTTTCCAAAAAAAAAAAGAAAAGGAAAAAAAAAAGAAAGTAGAAGGATGGTTACCAGAGGCTAGGAAGGCTAGTAGGGGGTGGTGGTGGATGATTAATGGGTACAAAAAATAGAAAAATAAATAACACCTGGTATTTGCTAGCACAACATGCTATAGTAAAAAATTTAATTTTACATTTAAAAAGATGAGTATAATTGGATTGTTCCAAACACAAAGGATAAATGCTTGAGGTGATGGATACCCTATTTACTGTGATGTGATTATTATGTATTGCATGTTTGTGATACATAATATTACATCTCAGGTAACCCATAAATACATCCACCTACTATGTACCCACAAAAATTAAAGGTACAAAAAGTTAAACTGACAAAAAAAATAGGGGTGTAGCCAGATGCGGTGGCTCACACCTGTAATCCCAGGACTTTGGGAGCCTGAAGTGGGAAAATTGCTTGAGGCCAGGAGTTCCAGACCAGCCTGGTCAACATAGCGAGACCCAGATTCTTCTTCTTCTTTTTTTTCTTGAGAAGGAGTCTCACTCTCTTGCCCAGGCTGGAGTGCAGTGGCGCGATCTCGGCTCATTGCAACCTCCACCTCCCGGGTTCAAGCAATTCTCCTGCCTCAGCCTCCTGAGTAGCTGGAACTACGGGCGCCCATCACGACGCCCGGCTAATTTTTGTATTTTTAGTAGAGACGGGGGTTTTACCACATTGGCAAGGCTGGTCTCGAACTCCTGACCTCTGGTGATCCGCCCGCCTCAGCCTCTCAAAGTGCTGGGATTAGAGGCGTGAGCCACCGCGCCCGGCGGCAAGACCCAGATTCTAAAAAAACAAAACAAAAAATTAGCCGGGTGTGGTACTATGCACCTGTATTCCCAGCTACTCAGAAAGTTGAGGTGGGAGAATTGCTTGGCCAGGAGTTTGAGGCTGCAGTGAGCTATGATCACACCACTGTACTGCAGACTGGCCGACAGAGAAGACCCCTTCTCAAAAAAGAAGTAAGTAAATAAAGTACAGGGATGCAAAATCACAGATGTGAATTTGCAGGATGGAGGACAAGTAACATCTTTTTTTAAAAAAAATTACATTAGAAGGACCGTATAAAAAGTTAAATAGAAAGACTTAGTGCTCACCTGACCACCCTTCTCATGGACCCGAAAGTTAGATTTTACTTTCTGATTTTTCACAATTTCTCCTGGATGCTGCGGTCCCGCCCCTCGCGGCATTCTGGATGTTGTAGTTCCTCGCTCCAGGGCATCCACGGTAGGGTTGTTGCGCGCCCCGGGGCAGTCTGGGTAGTGTAGTTCCGTGCCCAGGGGCGGTCCAGCTCGCGTACTTCCGCGTCCCGCCATCGTCGCCCGGTGCGTGGTGAGTGTCCTTTCACAGTTCTGGTGAGCTAGCCCAGAGGTGGTCCGCGCTTCCGCGGCTCTTCCACGGGAAGGAAGATCGGGAAAGCTGGCATGGGCAGTCCATGCTGTGGCCACATGTTCCATGGTGTTTGAGTTTCGGCTGTGGGGTCTGGGCGTGCGCCGTCCACCCCGGAGAGAGGTCTTGGCGGAGGTCCTCTGGTGGGGAGGGGGCGTTGGCGTTGTTGCGTGCTTTTGGCGGGGCTGTGGGCCCAGTATCTTGACCTGGAGGGGCCAGTGCAGGCCTGGGACCGACTTCCCGGGCTACTCCGCAGGTGCGTCCCCGGTACTTCGGGGGCCGTTGAGTGGGCTCTGCCTGGGGTACCTAGACAGCATCCTGCCACCAGCACAGCGCCATTGCCTCCCATCATCGCGCCTCGGAGGTCTCTGGGCCAGCAAATGTGGCTTTGGGGGACATGATATCCTTGGTTGGAGCAAACTTCTCATTAGTGGGAGGCACGCGGCTTGGGCGTCAGTCGGGTTATTTATTAAATTTTATGTATTTATTTATTTTTGAGACGTAGTCTCTCTCTGTCGCCCAGGCTGGAGTGCAATAGCGCATTGTCGGTTCACTGCAGTCTCCGCGCCCCCCACTCTCCCACCCGCCGGGTTCAAACAATCCTCCTGCCCCAGCCTCCAGAGCAGCTGGGATTACAGGCGCCCGCCACCACGCCCGGCTAATTTTTTGGTCTTTGTTTTGTTTTGTTTTGTTTTTTGAGACAGAGTTTCGCTCTTGTCGCCCAGGCTGGAGTGCAGTGGCGCGGCCAACCTCAGTCCGGTTGTTTATTAGGACTCCTGTGGCTGGCTGGTGCACCGTGGTGGTGATGGTGCAGCTTGGCCACAAGGACTGGGGTTTGTGGGGGAGGACTGTTTGTGGATAGACATCCAGACTTGGTCTTGATAGTGGGGGGACCCCTAGGGCCATGCAACTCGGGTCAGTAGCCTTAGGGTCTGGGGCCCTGCTGCGCCTTGGTGAGTTGAGAAGGGCTCGGCTGGAGTTGGACATCCCCGGGTTGTGGGTTACATGGGTGCGCACTTGTGTCCAGATTGTCGGCGTCTGCAGCTGTGTGGCTCCCTCGGACTTTGGGACTCTTCCCGGAGCATGGGTTGCAACAAGTAGAATGGTACCCATAGGGCCAAGGAACATTTTTCTCAAGCCCCAGGGGGCTGTTGAATGACTCCTTGAATTCCTGGAGGTGGGGGAAGAAGTTGGGTGGAAGGCATCCAGACGTACTTTTTTTTTTTTTTTTTTTTTTATGAGGTGAAGTCTCGCTCAGTCGCCCAGGCTGGAGTGCAATGGTGCGATCTCAGCTCACTGCAACCACCATCTCCTGGGTTCAAGCAATTCTCTGCCTCAGAGTAGATGGGACTACAGGTGCCCACCACCATGCCCGGCTAATTTTTTTTGTATTTTTAGTAGAGATGGGGTTTCTTTCTTTCATTTTCTTTTATTTTCTTTCTTTCTTTTTTTTTGAGACGGAGTGTCGCTCTGTCGCCAGGCTGGAATGCCGTGGCGCAGCGTGATCTCAGCTCACTGCAGACTCCACCTCCCGGGTTCAAGGGATTCTCCTGCCTCAGCCTCCCGAGTAGCTGGGACTACAGGCACGTGCTGCCACACCTGGCTAATTTTTGTGTTTTTAGTAGACACGGGATGGGGGGGGTGGTTCACCATGTTGACTAGGATGGTCTCGATCTCCTGACCTCGTGATCCAAAAGTACTGGGATTACAGGCATGAGCCACCGCGCCCAGCCCGAGATGGGGTTTCACCATGTTGGTCAGGCTGGTCTTGAGCTCCTGACCTCGTGATCCATCCGCCTCCGCCTCCCAAAGTGCTGGGATTACAGGCGTGAGCCACCGCACCGGGCCAAGACCTACATTCTTATTTCTAACTTTTCAGTGTGAAAACATTGCAAAGATATCCAGAAGTAGTTATGAAGTTCCATGGATTCATCACCCAGCTTCACCACTTATAAATGACTGACCTGTCTTCTTTCCCCCAAATCTGCAACCCCAAGTGTGGATCTCTTTGGAAATTGTCTCTTTCACTAGGGGTCTATACCAGGGTTTGCTGTCTTGAGTGACCCTTCATAGTGTGAGTTCAAATCCAGGTCTCTCCCTTTGTCGCTGTCACTTTGAGCAAGGTACTTAACCTCGTGGAGCTGCTGTGAATGTAGAATGAAGTAAAACTTGTGTATGACATTTCTGTGATGTAGTAGTGCTTTAAAACAAAATTCAGATGTCATATCATTTCATCTGTAAATGGCAAAAACCACCATTACTTTTGCACCATCCTAATACTTCAGTATGCATCTTTCATAAATAAGGAATTTAAAGAAAAACAACTTCAGCATTAATGATCATACCCAACAAAATTAACAGAACTTATTTAATATCACCTATACAGGCTGTGTTGTTTCCCTATTTATCTCAAAAGAGGCCTCACTACAGATGTTTGTCCACTGCAAAGCTTTCCTGAGTTTTCTCTAGCAGAATTACTTCCAGTGTCCTTTTTAGTTGCAGAGCACTTTATTACATGAGGACTCCACGACTTGCATGGTACATCTCAACTGTCCGACTGTCCCAGTGGTTTTGAGATAGTTCTTTGAGGGGACAGGCACCTTGTCTGGCTCCTCATGGGTCACTGACACAGTGCTTGACACCCACCTGGACTGTGCAACTGATTGAGGGTATGAAGAGTTGTCCTTTTTGCTTGGAAAAGGAAGTTCATGGAGGATGGAAACTCAGATGGAAAAAGGGGGTTAGGCTATTACTAGGGAAAGCCTAGGGTGCCAAGATTGTGTGTGGATCTTATCTGAGGTCAGTGGGATCTACTGCCAGGTTCTGACAAGAGAAGGGTCATGATTTCTTTTTTCTTTTTCTTTTTTTTTTTTTTTTTTGACACAGAGCTTTGCCCTGTCACCCAAGCTGGAGTGCAGTGGTGCGATCTTGGCTCACTACACCCTCTGCCTCCCGGGTTCAAGCGATTCTTCTGCACCACCATGCCTAGCTTTTTTTCTTTGTATTTTTAGTAGAGACGGGGTAATGTTGGCCAGGATGGTCTCAGTCTCCTGACCTTGTGATACACCTGCCTTAGCCTCCCAAAGTGCTGGGATTACAGGCATGAGCCACCTCGCTCGGCCGAGAAGGGTCATGATTTCTAACTGCCCTGCCCTGATTACCCTATCTCTCTGTTCCCTTTTACGGTGAAAGTCATCAAAACAATTGTCTGCACTTGATGAATGCAGTTCCTTTCTGTGCATCATCTATTTAATTTCTAAATATTGCGGGGGAGGGTTCTAGATATACTTACTGACTTCTTATTTAATTTCATTCAGGTCAAAGAACAAATGAGGTAGAATGTCAGTCTTTGCAAATGTATTGGGAGTTATTTCCCAACCCAGCATGTAGTGTGAGTTGGGGAATGTCCCATAGGCCCTTTAAAAGCATGTGCATTCTGTTGTGCAGTGGTGTACTAATATCAGTTTGGTCAAGTTAGTTATTATATTCAAATCTTGTTATTTCCTTATGGATTTTTTTTTCCTAGTTATTTTATCAACTGTTGTGGCAGGGTGTTAATTCCAACTAGGACTATGGAATTTGCCAGTTTCTCCATTGAATTCTGTCAATTTTTGCTTCACATATTTTGAAGCATTGTTACTATAAGGTGCATACACATTTATCTTTGTTATATCTTCCTCATGAATCGACTATTTTACTATTATGAAACATTCCTTTGTATCTCTGGTAATACTTTGTCTTGAAATATAGTTTATCTGATAGTTATATACCCATTCCAGTGTTGTTATGTTTACTCTTTGCATGTTCTATCTTTTCTCATTCATTTTCTTTCAACTGACCTATGTCTTATATTTAAAGTCTTTATATTGTAGACAACATATCGTTGGGTCTTGCTTTTTTTTTTTTAATCCATTCTGGCAATCTGTGCCTTATTTATTTTTAGAGATGAGGTTTTGCTATGTCGCCCAGGCTGTTCTCCAGCTCGTGGGCTCAAGCAATCCTCCTGTCTCAGCCTCCCGAAGTGCTGGGATTACAGACATGAGCCACTGTGCCCAGTCTGTGCCTTTTAATTGGAATGTTTATTTCATGTAATTATCGATACAATTAGATTTAGGTCTCTTTTACTGTTTTTTTTTTTTTTTTTCTTCCTATGTTCCTATTCCTGCCTTCTTTGGGCCAATTGAACTTTTTTTTTTTTTTTTAACATTCTAATTTAACTTAATTCAATATAACTTAATTGCCACTTAGCTATACTGCTTTGCATTTTTACTTTATATTTTTAGTTGCTGCTTTAGAGATGACAGTATACATTTGTAACTCTTCACAGTCTATGTAACCTTGTACAACTTCATGTAAAATGAGGGATCTTGTAATTGTGGTACTTGTACCTACCTACTCCTTCATTCTTCAGGCTATAATTGTCATATGTATTGAATCTTCATATGCTGTCAATCACAGTGCAATTTTAATATATTTGCTATAAACAGTCTTTTATTTTATCTTTTTGAGGTGGAGTCTTCCTCTGTTGTCCAGGCTGGAGTACAGTGGCACAATTTTGGCTCACTGCAATTTCCGCCTCCCAGGTTCAAGCGATTCTCCTGCCTTAGCTTCCCAAGTCACTGGGATTACAGGCATACGCTACCATGCCCAGCTAATTTTTGTATTTTTAGTAGAGATGGGGTTTTACCACGTTGACCAAGTTGGTCTTGAACTCCTGGCCTCAAGTGATCCACCCACCTTGGCCTCCCACAGTGCTGAGATTATAGGCGTGAGCCACCGCGCCTGGCCTCAGTCATGTATTTTAAAGACATTAGGAGAAAAAGATAGTTTTTTGGGGGTGTGAACATTATTTATCATTTCTGGTGATCTTCAGTCACCACAGAAAATCCAGGTTTCCATTTGGCATCATTTCTCTTTGGTTTGCAGAAACTCTTATAGGGCAGTTCTGCTGGCAATAAATTTTACTGGTTTTCTTTTACTTGAAAATGTCTTTGAAGTCTTTTTAAAAATCAGCTGTATTACAAAATCACAACTCTTGAGTGTACAATTTGATGAGTTTTAAGTAATGTATATTGTTTTATAACTGATTTGCTCCTTGTCACTAAAGTTTTGCCTTTCTTAGAATTCCACGCAAATGAAATCATATAGTATGTATTCTGTTTCTGCCTTGTTCCTTGATCAGTAGTTTATTCCTGTTCCTTTCTATTGTATTCTGTTGTATGAGTCTGCTACCTTTTTATTTATCCATTCTCCTTTTTCTGTTGTTTTTGATTGTTAGGTATAGTAATTAACCCACTGTGACCATTCTTGTACAATTCTTTTCTTTTCCAGGGTTCATTTACTAGGCTGATGTATAACTCTTTCTGTGCCCTATTTTTTTAAAAAATATCTCTTGGGTACTTTGGGAATTGCTAGATCATATGTATGTTTAACATTAAAAAACCTGCCATACAGTCTTCAAAAATAGTTGTAGCATTTTACAGTTGTGTTCCTGGACCAAACTGAGGGTCAGGCTGCTATTTCTCCTGGCCCAATAACGAGATGCAGATGAACTGGGGAGGAAGAGAGTTTTTACTTCTATAACTGGTTACAGGGAGAAGGCCCGGGAATCGTCGCAAAACTCAAAATTACAAAGTTTTGCCAGGTGCAGTGGCTCATGTCTGTAATCCTAGCACTTTGGGAGGCTGAGGCAGGCGGATCACTCGAGGTCAGGAGTTCGAGACCAGCCTGGCCAACATGGTGAAACCCTGTCTCTACCAAAAATACAAAAATTAACCAGGCTTTGTGGCAGGCATCTGTAATCCCACCTACTTGGGAGGCTGAGGCAGGAGAATCACTTGAGCCTGGGAGGTAGAGGTTGCAGTGAGCCAAGATCGCCCCTTTGCACTCCATCCTGGGGGACAGAGTGACACTCTGTCTCAAAAAGATAAAATAAAATAAAATAAATTACAAAATTTTCCAGAGCTTATATACCAAGCTATATCTCTACGTGTAAGTGTGCCTTCATCTAAAGACGTAAGTGATTAACTTCCTTTAATCTATAAGGTCTGAGTCCTGAAGACCTTCCTCTGGAGCCTCAGTAAATTTACTTAATCTAAATGGGTCCAGCTGCTGGGGTGATTACTCTTATTTTATCTCCTGCTAAATCATGGAGGTTTGGGGAGTTCCCTCAGATCCTCAATAAACTTGTTTGTGGAGGCCTAGGGAGTTTCTTCAGACCCACAATAAAACTTGTTTAATCCTAAATGGGTTCTGTTAAGAATTCCTTAGTTATTTACAAAAATTAGCCGGACATGGTGGTGCTTGCTTGTAATCCCAGCTACTCAGGAGGCTGAGGCAGTAGAATTGCCTGAACCCGGGGGCAAAAGTTGCAGTGAGACAAGATCACACCATTGCACTCCAGCCTGGGTGACAGAGAGAGACTCTGTCTCAAAAAAAAAAAAAAAAAAAAAATTGTTAGTTATTTTGTCATGCTTTAAGGCCTGGGAAAGGCCTAGGCAAAACTCTTGATGGGCTTTTGTTACATCCCAGCCTTTGTATAAGGGCACTGGCTTTTAATATTTAACTTAACCACACAGTCAGTACTGAAACAGTTCTTAGTGAGACCTGACCTGCCACAATTCCCACTGTCAATCTGCACATGATTTCTGTCATGCTTGTATATTTATTTATCATGAGAATTGTAGGGAGATAGGGCATCATAATCTTTCTGGCTACTTCCTGCCGAGATGTGGTCATTGTTGCGGAGCACTGAACGCAGCGCTGGAGTGGAAGAGTTCAATTTGTTCCCAGTAGCACTCTCTGTTTTGGGGGCTTAGAGGTAGTGCCTGCTGAAACATAATAGTATGCAACAGCAACACATATAAATAGGTTGCTGCTGTTTTCTTCTGGAGTTTAAGTTGTCTAGTCTTCAGTTCACGGGGCTTCAAGAAGGCACAGCTTAGGTTTCAGTGGTTTCAAATTAGGAAAAATGGGGAAAAAGGAAAAGAAGGAGGAAAAATTTGAAAATAGTATTTTGGAGACCTGTAGACAGAAAAATTAGAATTTAATCCAAAGTGTAGAATATAATAAAAGCTGAAAAAACATCAGGTGAAACTAGAATTTAACAACAGGTGTACTATAGTTTCTGAAACATAATTTTTCTCTCTCCAGTTTCCCATTTTTATTAACAGATAAATCATGGTAGGACTGGTTATCTTCATTGTACTTGGTCTAATTATTTGTGTACAGTGCAGGAAGAATAATTATATTTCACGTGGGCTTTTTAAATTGGCTTTGATGGAACTTTGTTTCATAGAAGGAATCTGAGATAAGACTTTTTAACACCAAGCCCAGCCATGGATTTGTATCATCAAATACCTATCAGTTAGGTGAATGCCTCTCCTCGTGAGGTTCTAAGATAACTTGGGGTTCCTGGCCTGTTAGAAAGTGATTACTTACCACAGATCAGAAACCCCGTACAGGGACTGTGTACACAAAATATGAGGCCAGTTTCCAAGGACTTTATTGGCTTTATACGTGAAGTTCGATTCCTTAAAGGAGAGCACATCATTCCAGTTAAAGCCTTGGTAAAATAACCAGTTTTTCCAATTGTGTCCTGTTACAAAATAAAACAGATTCTTATTGCACTTATGCAAATAACTGTATTGCCACAAATTTAGAATACTCACAGATAGTTTCCAAATTTTAGAGGAACCAGGTAGAGAGGAACAAATATGCTCTAAATTTTGTTCATAGGCATATACTTAATTGTTACAAGCTGTTAATAGCTCAAAAGAAAAGTTTCCTTGACACTGAAAAGCAAAACAAAGGATTAGCAATATTTTAAGCAAAACGTCAAAAAGATCACTCCAGGCTCCTATTAGTTCAGTTCATGCAGTTAATTGCTGTCCTGCTTGATATTAATGAACATTTTAGCTTGTCACGAGTCCTGAACATTTTTCCTCTATTCTGATGTCACAAGCTCTAAAGTTATTGGAAACCTGCATTCAAGAGCACCTGTTAGAGCTTTACAGCTGATTATAAAACTGCCTTCTGTTTTTCTTTTTTTGAGATGGAATTTCACTCTTGTTGCCCAGGCTGGAGTACAATGGTGCGATCTCGGCTCACCACAACCTCCTCCTCCCGGGTTCAAGCGATTCTCCTGCCTCAGCCTCCTGAGTAGCTGGGATTACAGGCATGTGCTCACACCCAGCTAAATTTTTTTGTATTTTTAGTAGAGATGGGGTTTCTCCATGTTGGTCAGGTTAGTCTCAAACTCCCGACCTCAGGTGATCCGCCCACCTCAGCCTCCAAAAGTGCTGGGATTACAGGTGTGAGCCACCGTGCCCAGCTTATAAAACTGCCTTCTAAAGAGGACCAAAACAAGACAACAATTGTTTATGGATGACAAAAAGTTTTAGGGTAGCCATAGTTAAAGACACAATTGACAAGGAAATCTGTTAACTCTGTGACACAAAATAATTTAACATAACAATTATAATTATTACTGATGATGTACACTAAGATATATCAGAATTATAGGAGTTTCCCATACCTTTGGAACACATACCAATAACATATTTATACAAATATAGCCCAAAGAAAGCCAAACATGATTTCATATTTAACAATGCTTTCTGTATAATTTTTATACCAAATCAGCCCAATTTCATCTTTACATCCATGTACTATTAATGTTGGCTGGGCACGGTGGCTCACGCCTGTAATCCCAGCACTTTGGGAGGCTGAGGCAGGTGGATCACGAGGTCAGGAGTTCGATACCACCCTGACCAATATGGCGAAATCCCATCTCTACTAAAAATACAAAAATTAGCTGAGCATGGTAGTGGGTCCTGTAATTCCAGCTACTCAGTTGCCTGAGGCAGGAGAATTGCTTGAACCAGGAGGCAGGGGTTACAGTGAGCCAAGATCATGACACTGCACTCCAGCCTGGGGGACAAAGCGAGACTCTGTATCAAAAAAAAAAAAAAGAAAAAAAAAATCCAAACAAAGACATTTCTAAGTGTCTAAATTACACATTTTCTTAAAAACCCCAGAGTAGCTTTTGTTGTAATAGCTGTTACAGAATTCAGTCAACTGAGAAGAAAAAACTTTTGCTCAAAAAGGCAAGGTCCTAGGAGAGAAATAAACAAAAACATGAAGGCCTTTAAATACAAACATGCACAAATACATATACATATCTTGGATGTTAGCTTTTATTTAAGCCGACTCTCAGCCATTGAGCTCCTAAAAAAAAATTTTTTTTTCTTCCCAGAGGCCTGTCAGCAGGAATGAACCCAATACCTCCCATTATCAAGTTTACATGGCATCACAAGGAATAAAACAGATACACAAACAAGTGGAGACAAATTTTGGACAACAGAAGGGGAAATGCACTCAGGCAAAACAGACTCAAAACCAACTCAAAACCTGATCTCACCCAAAATGCAAAGGGAGTATATGAGCGAGCTCTTTTGCTTCCCTTGGTGGTACCGGACAAATGGCTTAGCAAGCCCAGACAGGAGAACAGTAGACTCCCGACATACCGTCTGGTCAACTCACCCTTGGAGCCCATCCACTCCTGATCTCCATGTTTCCCTAGCAGTGAAAGGGACATGCAGATTTGCGCATGCATGGAACAGCCCTCGGGAGGGTCCTGGGGGAAACTTCACCCAGTAGCTGCTGGAATCCTCCTGAAGACTGTCTCCTTGCAAGCTGCCAGCCGCTGAACGCAGCACTGTCCTTATCTCCTTGCTAGCTCGCCAGATTTGTTCCCTGTCGGGCTGCTATTTCTCGTGGCCCAATAACGAGATGGATGCAGATGAACTGGGGAGGAAGAGAGTTTTTATGTCTGTAACTGGTTACAGGGAGAAGGCCTGGAAGTTATCGCCAGACCAACTCAAAATCACAAAGTTTTCCAGAGCTTATATACCTAAGCTGTATGTCTACATGTAAGTGTGCATTTATCTAAAGACATAAGTGATGAACTTCTTTTACTCTATAACTAAGGTCTGAGTCCTGAAGACCTTCCTCTGGAGCCTCAATAAATTTACTTGTTCTAAATGGGGCCAGGTGCTGGAGTGATTACCCTTATCTTGTCTCCTGCTAAATCAGGAGGTTTGAGGAGTTCCTTCAGGCCCCCAATAAACTTGTCTGTGGAGGCCTGGGGAGTTTCTTCAGACCCACAATAAAATTTGTTTAATCCTAAGTGGATCCTGTTAAGAATTCCTTCATTATTTTGTCATGCTTTAAGGCCTAGGAAAGGCCTAGGCAAAACTCTTGATGGGCTTTTGTTACATCCCAGCCTTTGTATAAGGGCACTGGCCTTTAATATTTAAGCACACAGTCAGTACTGAAACAGTTGTTAGTGATGCTTGGCCTGTCACAGTCCTACCAGGGTCATATGAGAATTCTGTTGCCTCACTCTTGCCAACACTGGTATTGTCTGTCTTTTACCTACCCTGATTGATGTTAAATTATTACATTTATCTGGTTTTCTTTTTTTACTTCTTTTCTACTCTTTCTTCACTTTTTGTATTCTTTGTATTTCCTAAGTGTTGAATTAAATGGTGAGATGAGACATCCTTTGCATGTTCTTGATTTCAGGGAAATCATTCAATATTTTGCTATTAAGTATGGTGTTAGTGCTATGTTTTTGTAGATGCTTATTTATTAAATTGAGGAAGTTTCCTTCTATTGCTAATTTGTTAGGAGTTTTTATCATGAATAACCATTGAATTTTTTCATATATATATATGTATATTTGCAACTACTAAGGTGATTTTTCTCCTTTATTTTATTTTATCTTATTAATTTTGAGACAGGATCTCACTCTTGCCCAGGCCAGAGTGCAGTAGCATGATCATGGCTCACCGAAGGCTTAAACTCCTGGGCTCAAGCAATCCTCCCACCTAAGCCTCCTGCATGGCTGGGACAACAGGCACGTGCCACCACGCACAGCTAATTTTTGTGTTTTTTGTAGAGATGGGGTTTCTCCATGTTGCCAGGCTGGTCTCGAACTCCTGAGTTCAAGCAGTCCACCTGCCTCTGTCCCACAAAGTGCTGGGACTACAGGAGTGGGCCAGGGCACCTTTCATTTTGTTAATGCAAGTAACTAAATTGCTTTTCAAATGTTAAACTGGCCAGGCTCAGTGGCTCACACCTGTAATCCCAGCACTTTGGGAGGCCGAGGCGGGCAGATCACTAGGTCAAGAGATCGAGACCACCCTCGCCAATGTGGTGAAACCCTGTCTCTACTAAAAATCCAAAAATTAGCTGGCCATGGTGGTGCGTGCCTGTAGTCCCAGCTACTTGGGAGGCTGAGGCGGGAGAATCGCTTGAACCCAGGAGGCGGAGGTTGCAGTGAGCTGAGATCGCGCCACTGCACTCCAGCCTGTCGACAGAGCAAGACTGTCTCAAAAAAAAAAAAAAAAAAGTTAAACTAACGTTGCATTTCTTGGATGGGCCTCATGTGTTCCCCGGTCATCCTTATAACCTATTGCTGGATTTGACTTTCTATTATTTTTAAAGGACTTTTGCAGGAAGTGTATGACTTTGTCAGGTTTTGATGTCTGGATTATGTTGGCCTCATAAAATGAATTGGGAAGTACTGCCTTCTCTCCTACTTCAATATTTGACAGAATTTATCTGTGAGCCTGAACTTTTACTTCTGGTTAAAGTTTAAAATCATGATTTTAATATCTTTACAGATGTAGGGCTATTCAAAATTACCATTTTAGTTTTGGTAAACCTTGTGATTAAAGGAATTTGTTCATTTCACCAATTTGGGGCCTGTCGTTTTTATTTTTAATAAGAATCTCTTATTGTCCTTTTAATGTATGTAGGATCTGTAACAATGTTTCCTCTTTCATTCCTGAGCTTGGAAATTTGTCTTTTTAAATTTTAATTTAATCACTTTTCCTAGGGGTTTAGTAATTTTTTTGGAGGGGGTTGTAGGAGCTTTGATCTTCTTACTCTTTTTTAAAATTATTGTGGCAAAAAAACCCACATAACATATATTTATCCTCTTAATGCTTTTTTGAGTATACTGTATAATATTGTTAACTATGTACAACAGAACTCTAGAACTGAAATCTTTTACCTATTGAATAGTAACTCCTCTTCCTCTTCCCCATCTATTAGCAACTACTATTCTACTTTCTGTTTCTATCAGTTTAATTACTTTAGTATTTGTATTAGTGGGATCATGCAATATTTTTCTTTTTGTGACTGGCTTATTTTATTTAGTATAATGTCCTCAAGGTTCATCTGTGTTGTAGCATGTGCCAGAATTTCCTTCCTTTTAAAGTCTGAATAATATTCCATTTGTATAGCTAGACTACATTTTCTTTATCCGTTCATTGAATGGATACATCTGCTTCCAATTCCTTTGGATATGTATCTAGAAGTTGGATTACAGGATAATATGATAGTTCTATTTTTAATTTTTTGAGGAACCTTCATACTGTTTTCCATAGTGGCTACACCATTTTACAGTCCCACTAAGTTCACTAAGGTTCTAATTTTTTACATCCTTGTCAACACTTATTTTCTGGTTTTGTGTGTGTGTGTGTGTGTGTGTGTGTGTGTGTGTGTGTGTGTTTTGTAGTGGCCATGCAAATTGGGATTAGGTGATAATCTCATTTTGGTTTTCATTTGCATTTCCCTGGTAATTTGTGATGTTGAACATCGTTTCATATGCTTCTTGGCTATTCGTATATCTTCTTTAGAGAATTGTCTATTCAAGTCCTTTACCCATTTTTAATCGAGTTGTTTGTTACTGAGTTGTAGAAGTTCTTTATATATTCTACATTTTAGCTCCTTATTTGATATATGGTTTGCAAATATTTTCTCTCATTCTGTAAGTTGCCTTATCACTCTGTTGGCTGTCTTCTTTGCTGCAAAGAAGTTGTTAAGTTTGATGTAGTCCCGTTTGTCTATTTTATATTTGTCGCTTGTTCCTTTAGTGTCATATTGCAGAAATCATTATTAAGACCAACCAACGTCATGAAGCTTTTTCCTATTTTCTTTTTAGGAGTTTTATAGTTTCAGATCTAGGGTTAGCAATTTTAATATTTTTTGCAAACACTCTTTGACTTTTTAATTCTCTATAATTTCATTTCTATTTCATTATAGTTTCCTCTTTATTATTTCCTTTCTTCTTATTTTGGGTTCTTTTTGCTTTTCTTTTTTTAGCTTCTTAAGATGGGAGCTGAGTTATTTTTAATTAAGACTTCTTTTTTTAAAAGCACATTCATTTAAACCTATAACTTTCCTTCTCAGAACTGCCTTATTACCTGCTGTATTCATTGGCTAGGGCTGCCATTACAAAGTACCACAGAATGGGTGGCTGTAAACAACAGAAATTTTTTCTTCACAATTCTGGAAGATAGAAGTCCAAAATCAAGGTTTCGGCAGGGTTGGTTTCTTCTGAGGCCTTTCTCTTTGGCTTTTAGCTGGTCATCTCCTTCCTGTGTCTTCACATGGTCTTCCCTCTGGAACTTTTTATGTCCAAATTTTCTCTTCTTTTTTTTTTTTTTTTTGAGACGGAGTCTGGCTCTGTCACCCAGGCTGGAGTGCAGTGGCGCAATCTCGGCTCACTGCAAGCTCCGCCTCCCGGGTTCAGGCCATTCTCCTGCCTCAGCCTCTGAAGTAGCTGGGACTACGGGCGCCTGCCACCACGCCCGGCTAATTTTTTTTGTATTTTTTAGTGGAGGCGGGGTTTCACCATATTGGCCAGGATGATCTTTATCTCCTGACCTCATGATCCACCCGCCTCGGCCTCCCAAAGTGCTGGGATTACAGGCGTGAGCCACCGTGACTGGCCAGAATTTTTTCTTATAATGACACCAGTTATATTGGATTAGGGCCCTTTCTAATGACCTCATTTTTACTTAGTTATCTCTTTGAAGACCTTACCTCCAAAGACAGTGACATTCTAAGGTACTGGGGGTTAGGATGTCAATATATGAATATGGGAGACGAGGAATATTCAGCCTGGAACAGCTCCAAGTCACAAATTTGGTAAGTTGTGATAAGTATTAATAGGTTTATTAGAATCACTGAGTTCAGAATATTTTCTCGTATCCCTTGGAATTTCTTCTTTGATTCATATCTCCTTTAGATAAGGGCTGCTTAATTTCTAATTATCAAGGTTTTAAAAAATATCTTACTGTTATTGATTTCTGCTTTAGTTCTATCTTGGGCAAATAATATACAGACGTTCTTTGACTTACGATAGGATTATGTCCCAATAGACCCATTGTAAATTGAAAATATTGTTTAAGTTGACAATGCATTTAATACACCTAACTGACCTGCTGCACATCAGAGCGAATCTAGTCTACCTTAAATTTGCTCAGCATACTTATATTAGCCTACAATTGGGCAGTCATGTGCCCACGGTGGTTGGGGCACAGCTTGGTTTTGTATATTTCAGGGAGGCATGAGACATCAATCAAATACACTTAAGAAATACATTGGTTTGGTTCAGAAAGGACAAAATCATCTAGCAACACGGTCCGCTATAGAGTATGGGTTATTTACCTTCATGATTGTGTGGCTGGCTTGGAGCTGTAGCTTGCTGCTGCTGCCCAGTATTGCAAGCCCTGGAAAAGATTAAAATTCCAAATCTGAAGTAGGGTTTTGAGTGCACATGGTGCTTTATGCCTTGTAATCCCAGTGCTTTGGGAGGCTGAGGCAGGAGAATCGCTTGAGGCCAGAAGTTCTAGACTAGCCTGGACAAACAGTGAGACCCCATCTCTATGAAAAAAAAAAAAAGCCAGGCATGATGGCACACATCTGTAGCCACAGCTCCTCTGGAGGCTGAGGCAAGAGGATTGCTTGGCCCCGGAAGTTGGGGCTGCGGTGAGCTCTGATTGTGCCACTGCATCCAGCCTTGGTGACAAAGTGAGACTACCTCTCAAAAAGTAAATGAAAAAGAAGTATGGTTTCTACTGAATGTGTATTGCTTTCACACCATTAAGACATCAAAAAATTGTGAGTAGAACCATTGTAAATTGGGGACTGTACTCTTTAAATTTTAGTCCTTTGAAATTGGAGATTTGTTTTATATGCCTCAGTATTTCATCTACTTTGGTGAATATTTTGTGTACACCTATAAAGGATATGTATTCTGTACTTGTTGGGTTTGGTGTTCTATAAATGTCCATTAGATCAATGCTGTCCAGTAGTGTTTTCCAGATTATCCATTTCCTGACTTATTGTCAATTCACTTTTCCATTAACTGAGTGAGGTGTAATAAATTTTCTTAACTATGATTATGCATTGGTCTATGTCTCTTTTTCCTATTCTGTCATTTTTCTTCCTGTATTTTCTCTCAGTCCATGGCTTGTCTTTTCATTGTCTTATCAGTGATGTAAAATAGGAGTCATGAAGGGGGGCATCCTTGCCTTATTCCTGATCTTAGCGGGAAAACATCTAGTTCCTCAATGTGATGTCAGCTGTAGGCTCTGCACTCTCTCTTTTTTTTTTTTTTGAGACAGTCTCACTCTGTCCCCCAGGCTGGAGTGCAGTGGTGCGATCTCGGCGCACTGCAACCTCCACCTCCTAGGTTCAAGTGATTCTCCTGCCTCAGCCTCCCAAGTAGCTGGCTGCCTGCTACCATGCCCGGCTAATTTTTGTATTTTTAGTAGAGACGGGTTTCACCATGTTGGCTAGGCTGGCCTTGAACTCCTGACCTCAAGTGATCCTCCCGCTTCAGCCTCTCAAAGTGCTGGGACAGCAGGCGTGAGCCACTACACCTGGCCTGCACTTCCTTTTTATTTAAGCATAGCCACAATTATTTGCAGAGGACATTGGTTAGACCATTTTTAACCTAACTTATAAACAGTATAAACTGTATTGAACTTAATTTTTAAATGTTATTTATGATAACATTTTTAAAATGTTATCTTATATCTAATCATGTGCAGGTTTCCTCAATTGCCTCAAAAATGTCTAAACAAGGTTCACACATTACAGTTGATTGGGGTCTCTCTTTTTTTTTTTTCTTTGAAACGGAGTCTTGCTCTGTCGCCCAGGCTGGAGTGCTATGGTGCGATCTCGGCTTGCTACAACCTCCACCTCCTGGGTTCAAGCGATTCTTCTGCCTTAACCTCCGGAGTAGCTGGGATTGTGGGCGCCCACCACTATACCCAGCAAATTTTTTGTATTTTTAATAGAGGTGGGGTTTTACCATGTTGACCAGGCTAGTCTTGAACTCCTGACCTCGTGATTCGCCCACCTCGGCCTCCCAAAGTGCTGGAATTACAGGTGTGAGCCACTGTTCCCGGCCAATTTTTGTATTTTTAGTAGAAATGGGATTTCACTATCTTGGTCAGGCTTGTCTTGAACTTCTGACCTCGTGATCCATCCTTGGCCTCCCAAAGTGCTGGGATTATAGGCGTGAGCCATTGTGCCTGGCTGATTGGTGTCTCCTTAATTCTCTTTTTATTCTGTAAGATCTGTAAGAGCTCTTTCTATTGTATTTTTTCTACTGTATTTTTAATGCTATTCATTTGTTGCATTTTTTAAAAATTGCAAACATGTTAGTTCACACCACAGAACGTTTGTATCATTTCTTAATGACTGTTCCCTCCATATCCAGAATATCATGATCATACTGTTGACAAAAAGAGTCAAACTCTGTAAAATATTTTTAGAGATTTATTCTGAGCCAAATATGATGAAAAGAGTCAAACTCTGTAAAATATTTTTAGAGATTTATTCTGAGCCAAATATGAGTGGCCATGTCCCGTGACACAGCCCTCAGACGATCCTGAGAACACCCAAGGTGGTCGGGGTACAGCTTGGTTTTATATATTTTAGGGAGGCATGAAACATCAATCAAATCTATTTAAGAAATACATTGGTTTGGTTCAGAAAGGCAGGACAACTCAAAGTAGGGGGGGCAGATTCCAGGCTATAGGTAAATTTAAATATTTTCTGGTTGACAGTTGACAATTGGTTGAGTTTATCTGAAGACCTGAGATCAACAGAAAGGAAATGTTCAGGTTAAGATAAAGGATTGTGGAGACCAAGTTTTACTGTGCAAAGGAAGCTCTGAGATAGCAGACTTCAGAGAGAGCAGGTTGTAAAATATTTATCAGACTTAAAAGGGTGCCTGGCTCTTAGTTGATTATCTCTTGTATCTGGGAAGGAAGGAAGGAAAACAAAGGAGAAAGGGGATTCTCTATAGAATGTGGATTTTTCCCACAAGAGACTTTGTAGGGCAATTTCAAGGTATGGCAAGGAAATATATTTTGGGGTAAGATATTTTGATTTTCTTCCTTGTTATGCCACAGTCAGATTGGAAAGTAAGTCATGATATACAGGGTTAAATAAAACTCATCAGACGAGAATTTATGGTTTGTAGGGCACGAATCCCCAGGCCCCTTAGGTAGGAATTTGGGCAAGATAAAAAAAAATCAGAGCTTTGTCCTCAAAACCTAACACTATTAACAACAATTCTCATTACATACTGAATTGTCTCTTGTAGTCCGCTTTTCTCATTCATTTGTGCAAGACAGGATCCAGTCAAGACCTATACTTGTCATCTGAAGAATGATTTATTTCTTAGGAAATATTTTCATTAAGAAAAAATCTACCCCTACTTCTCCCTTCTTAAAAATCTCTTCATGAAATTGACTTGTTATAGAACTAGGTCAGTTACTGACTGCCTGTTCCTAAATTCCAAGTCACATTTCAAATTTTGGTACCTAATTTTTGATACGTGAGTGGAGGGAAGGGTGCAGCCAGGGTCATATAGGATACTCAGGTTATGGCCTCCACCCTGCTTCATGTCTCCCTCAAAACCAGGAACTTCTGCTTTGGACTTCCTGGAACCTGTCCTTTGGCCTCAGGGTAAATGTGGATGGGATGTTTTTGTTTTCAGTATGTTGAGGCTTTTTATTTTTCAACATGAATGCTCATTTGAGGGCACTCTGAGGCCTTTTTCTTTTAATGGAGTCCACACAAAGTCTCACCCAGCTGCTGGAAGATGGGGGCTCCATTCCCCAACTGGAGTTTGGATGTGAGCCTGTTGCTGGCTCAGCTCTGTGGGCTTTATTTGTAAGACACTGGCTAAGAATGGGCTTCACTAATGCCCTCTGCAACCTGCCTTTGTTGCTTCCCTGTTCCCCTACTCCCTACTGAATTGGGAGGCTGGACAGAGTGTGAAGGGTGTTCTTCCCAAGTACCTCTCTCACTGCTTATCTCTTTCCCTAGATTTGCCTCTGCAACTTGACTCTTCTCTAAGAAGAGCACTCCAGAGAGCAGGGATATGGCGCCAGGACTCCTGACAACCAGGGAGGAGGTAAGTCCTAAAATTTCTTCCTAGCTATTGCAGGAAGGATTCATAATAGTTTCTTGTCCTGAAGGCTGCCTTCTTGGTATTAGGCAAAGCCTATCTTGATCTTATAGGTGTGACTCATCTTATCTGGAGCTTTCTCTCAGTCTTATTTGCTACATTTATGACTCAGGTATTTACCAAGGAGTTAACTGTGACCATCACATCCTGGGCAGTTAAAATAAAAATACAGGACATCCATGCTTACGTGCCCAGTGACTCCGAAGGCCTACAAAAGTATAGTGGCTCACACCTGTAAACCCAGTACTTTGGGAGGCCGAGGTGGGCAGATCACCTGAGGTCAGGAGTTCGAGAGCAGCCTGGCCAACATGGTAAAACCCCGTCTCTACTAAAAGTACAAAATTAGCTGGGCATGGTGGTGGGCGCCTGTAATCCCAGCTACTAGGGAGGCTGAGGCAGGAGAATCACTTGAACCCAGGAGGCTGAGGTTGCAGTGAGCCGAGATCACGCCACTGCACTCCAGCCTGGGTGATAGAATAAGACTCCATCTCAAAAAAAAAAAAAAGTATAAGAAGGCTCTCAAAAGACAAATTGTCTGATTTGCCCCTGAAGGGTTTTGCAAGCTGAAGAGTTAAGGGAAGAGACTGTTGTGAAAATGGCACAGGACAGTGGCACATGCCTGTAATCCCAGACACTGAGGAGGTTAAGGCAAGAGAATCACTTGAGCTCGGAAGGCGGAGGTTGCAGTGAGCTGAGATTGCACCATTGCACTCTAACCTGGGCGACCAAGCGAGACTCCATTTCAAAAAAAAAACAGAGGAAAATGGGGCAGGAATCCTATCTCTTCTCAGAGACGAGGTGACTGGCAGGCTATCCCTCACCCTGTGGGAAGCTTTCAACAGCTGGTGGTCTTTGGCCACATTAGTCTTCTGTGTATAGGTGAGAGCTCTAACCTGCTATTTCTGTGTGGTGCATGGATAGATTTAGTTTTGCAGGCCCGTACTTTATAAAGTGGGTTTGCTATACTTGAAAATTGGAAGATTATGCTTAAAGGTCCAGATTGCCTCCTTCTCTGAAAATAGATTATTCCCCACCGGCTAGGCAGCATTTGAACTTGATGTAACTGAATGGAATTAACACTGACAACAGAAATGGCTGTCAGGCAGGGCATTTTTGTATTGATTTTATCAATTAACAAAATATTTATTGTCATTTTTGCTAATTCAGTTTTGCTTTGTGCTATAAATGTGTCAAGTGTAGAATGTTTTTGAGAGATCTGTATGTAATCATATTCCGGGGCTCATGGTGGATATTTGCATATTTCTGGATACATTAAAAATGGTTTTGATCTTATCAGAATGTCACTGAGAGCTGTGAGTCCCTTATTTGTTACACTTTTGAGAGAAATCTGTAACACCTTTGAGAGAAAATATGTATGTAGCACAGGCAGTTCAGGATTTTCTTCCAAGGTAATAGGAGACTTTTTTCTTCTGTATGTTGCACTTTACTGTGTATATTGACAGAGAAGCATTCTTGCCAAACATGGAATACTGGCTTATGTTTTCTGTCCTTACTCTTTCACTTCCTGTGGAATCTTCAGCAGGCCCTAAACTTTATCTGTCTGTGACCAACTTCTCTCAATATACATTTTCGTTTGTTTGTTTTAGCCGTTTCTTTGTGTTAGAAACAAAATGCTTGTTCCTCAGTGCTGCAAAGAAATAGCACTCAAATGTAAATTTGATTTTCTCAGCAAGGCAATTTTTACTTCTATAGAAGGGTGCAACTCGCGAATGGTGAGAGCACACCTGGACAAGGGAGGGGAAGGGGTTCTTATTCCTGACGCAGGTAGCCCCTGCTGCTGTGTCGTTCCCCTGTTGGCTAGGGTTGGACTGCACAGTCTAAGCTAATTCCGATTCGCTATTTTAAAGAGAGCAGGGGTACCAGCCAGCGTGGTGGGGTTTGGCAGGAAGGGCAGTTACTTAGGATGATTCAGGCCAGAGCAGGTGACCAGGGGTGACTCAGGTCAAAGCAGGTGACCAGGGGAACAGATGTGAACTACTGATTATAACTGATGGGAAAGTTGTTTACTGAAACTAGAGGCAAGTGGGCAAAGAGAACCAGGAAGTTAAACTTTAAAATGGAGAATCAAAGAATAAGAGAGCTGAACATACTGACATACTGTTTCTTTGAAGAGAAACTTGGAGTTCACTATATCTAACATTTGTGAAAAATTGATGAAAAGATACAAGCATCTAAGAGGCTTAGCTTTTTAAGACAAAGCTTCCATACCTAGAATAGTGTCTCTTAGTCAAAAAAATTGCGTAAAGGGAAAGAGGTTTGTTTGTTGTGATGCATGTTATTTTAAGCATTGAAGTTGTGTATTTTATGATTTTTAAAATTGCATTTCCTGGTACTTTGTTATGCATCAGATCTGAATTATGTAGAAAAACATGACCTATATGTAACATGACATTTAGGCATTTTTCCTAAGGGCTTTTGCCTGAGAGGAGAAATTGTAACATACATTATAGTTGTAACATAGAAAGGGAGCTGGTAAGCACAATATGTGAGCTAATAAGAAACTAATTAGCACCCTGTGAACCCAGAAAACCTGAGACAGGTCCCAGTTAATTTAGAAAGTTTATTTTGCCAAGGTTGAGGATTGTCAATGAAAAGAGTCAAACTCTGTAAAATATTTTTAGAGTTTTCTGAAACAAATCTGTGTGACCGTGGCCCATAACACAGCCCTCAGGAGGTCCTGAGAACGTGTGCCCAAGGTGGCCGGTGTACAGCTTGGTTTTGTATATTTTAGGGAGGCATGAGACATCAATCAAATACACTTAAGAAATACATTGGTTTGGTTCAGAAAAGCGAGATAACTCAAAGCAGGGGTTTCCAGGCTATATTTAAACATTTTCTGGTTGACAGTTGGTTGAGTTTACCTAAAGACCTGGGATCAATAGAAAGGAAAGTTCAGGTTACGATAAAGGATTGTGGAGACCAAGTTTTATGGTGCAGAAGAAGCTCTCAGATAGCAGACTTCAGAGAGGAAGCAGGTTGTAAAATGTTTCTTATGGGACCTAAAAGGGTGCCTGGCTCTTAGTTGATTATTTCCTGCATCTGGGAAGGCAGAAAGAAAGGTAAACAAAGGGGACGGGGATTCTCTATAGGATGTGGATTTTTCCCACAAGAGACTTTGCAGAGCAATTGTAAGGTATGGCGAGGAAATATATTTTGGGGTTAAATATTTTGATTTTCTTCCTTGTCTCATAATGTTATGCCAGAGTCAGATTGGAAAGTAAGCCACGATATATAGAGTTAAATAAAACCCATCTGATGAAAATGTATGGTTTGTAGGGCATGACTCCCCAGACCCCTTAGATAGGAATATGAGCAAGATAAAAAGAATCGGAACTTAGTTCTCAGGATGCTCCCATGACAGCCTCAGGAAGTCCTGACAACATGTGCCCGAGGCAGTTGGGATACAGCTTAGTTTTATACATTTTAGGGAGACATGAGACATCAATCAATGTACGTAAGAAGTATATTGGTTCAGTCTGGAAAGGTGAAACAACTTGAAGCAAGGACTGGAAGACTTGAAGAGGGGTTCCAGGTTGCAGATAGGTGGCAGGGACAGTTACATTCTTTGAGTTTCTGATTAGCCTCTCCAAGCGAGGCAATCGGCTGTGCATCTATGTCAGTGAGCAGAGAGGTGACTTTGAATAGAATGGGAGGCAGGTTGGCCCTAAGCAGTTCCCAGCTTGACTTTTCCCTTTAGTTTAGTAATTTGGGGGCCCCAAGATTTATTTTCCTTTCATAACCCCTTCATTGAATCTTAAATTTTTTTTAAATGTTTGTTTTGTGCAGGAGACTTTGTTGGTTTAGGAACAATGATACCTACAGCATAGCATCAATTTGTATAAGATATTTGGTTTGTTTAGGGGTTCACTCCTCATTGGAATTAAAACTTAAAAAAATTTTTTTGTTGAGATATAATTCACATACCATACAACCCAACCATTTAAAATGTACTATTCAGAAGATTTTATTATGTTAACAAAATTGAGTGACCTTCACCATCATGTTTTCATCACTGCCAAAAGAAACCTCATACCCATTAGGAGTTATTCCCCATTCGCTCCTCTCCCAGCCCCTGGCAACCACTAATCTGCTTTTTGTCCTATGGATTTACCTCTTCTAGATATTTTATATACATGAGGTCATACAATTTAACAAAAACGAAACATGTATCATAAAAGATTACAGAGTAGGGGTTTTGACTCACGCCTGTAATCCCAGCACTTTAGGAGGCTGAGGCGGGTGGATCATGAGGTCAGGAGATCGAGACCATCCTGGCTAACACGGTAAAACTCCATCTCTACAAAAAATACAAAAATTCGCTGGGTGTGGTGGTGTGCACCTGTAGTCCCAGCTACTCGATAGGCTGAGGCAGGAGAATTGCTCGAATCTGTGAGGTGCAGGTTGCAATGAGCTGAGATCATGCCACTGTACACCAGTGTACACCAGCCTGGGCAACAGAACAAGACTCCGTCTCCAAATAAATGAATACATACATACATGTGGAGTAGGGAAATCCAGGCCTCTGTCCTTCCCCAAAAGCAACTAATGAGCTGGCAGAAACTGTCAGAATCAACTTTTGTAAAATTCTGGAATCTTGTCAAAGCTGGAAGACTTGGTGAAGAAATAAGCTGCTGCTTAGTGGTGAGAGTACTATAGCATTTCAGACTGCCTGGCTACCATCAAGTTGCCTCTCTCCCACCTGTCCATGAGGAAGCCCAGGCACAAAGACTTTAAGTCAACTTTCTTAATAAGCACAAAGAACCAAGGAAACTATGGACATGGAACTAAAGTAAATGAAGTCAACAATTTTCAACAGAGAATATCAGTATAGAAAACTTATTTTAAAAGGTATACTATGAGGCTGGGTGCGGTGACTCACACCTGTAATCCCAGCACTTTGGGAGGCTGAGGCTGGTGGATCACCTGAGGTCAGGAGTTTGAGACCAGCCTGATCAATATGCTGAAACCCCATCTCTACTAAAAATACAAAAAAAATTAGCCGGGCATGGTGGCAGGCACCTGTAATCCCATCTACCTGGGAGGCTGAGGCAGGATAATCGCTTGAACCCAGGAGGCAGAGGTTGCAGTGAGCCGAGATTGCGCCACTGCACTCCAGCCTGGGCAACAGAGTGAGACTCTGTCTCAAAAAAAAAAAAGGACTATAACTACATATAAGTAAGTTATTGAATTAGTAATATATTGAATTAGTATATTGTAAGTATATTGAATTAGTAATAAAGTACGTATATTGAATTAGTAAGAAAAATCCTCCCGAGGGTCGGGTACAGTGGCTCACACCTGTAACCCCAGCACTTTGGAAGGCTGAGGCAGGTGGATCATTTGAGGTCAGGAGTTCAAGGCCAGCCTGGCCAACATGGAGAAACCCCATCTCTACTAAAAACACAAAAATCAGTCAGGCATGGTGGCACGTGCCTGTAATCCCAGCTACTCAGGAGGCTGAGGCAAGAGAATCGCTTGAACCTGGGAGGCTCAGGTTGCAGTGAGATGAGATCGTGCCATTGCACTTCAACCTGGGCAACAGAGCATGAGACCCTGTCTCAAACAATGACAACAACAACAACAACAACAAAAAGTCCTCCCAAGAAAAAAAGCCTATGACCAGATGGCTTTGCTTGTTAATTCCACCAAACATATAAAGAAGAGTTAACACAAATCTTTCTCAAAATCTTCTAAAACATTGACACTGCAAGAAAAGAGGACTATAAGCCAGATATCCTTTATGAATATAGATAGAACAATCCTTACCAAAAATATTATCAAATTGGATTCAGCACTGTATTAAAAAGATTATGTTATTGCCAAGTGAGATTTACTCCCAAAATGAAAGGATAGTGCAACATATGAAAATCAGTAAGGTGGTATACCACATCAATGGAATGTGGGATAAAAACCCCACAGTCGTATTATTTGATGTAGAAAAACATTTGACAGAATTGAACACCCTTTCATGATAAAAACACTCAGCAAACTAGGTATGGAAGAAAACTCCCTTAACATGATAAGGGCCAGGTATGAAAAATCCACAACTACAATCATTCTTTATGGTGAAAGACTAAAAGCTCTAGGAACCAGGAACAAAGCAAGGATGCCCACTTTTACCCCTTCTATTTCATATAGTACTGGCAGTTCTAGCCAGAGTAATTAGGCAACAAAAAGAAAAGGCATCCAAATTAGTTAGGAAGAAGTAAAATTATCTCTTCACTGAAAGCATGATCTCATATTTACAAAACACTGGAGTCCTCTGCTGTGGTATGAATGTGCCCCCCAAAATTCATGTGTTGAAACTTAATCACCAATGTGATCCAATGTGATAGTATTAAGAGGTGGGCCTTTACGAAGTGTTGTGGGCGAAGCCTTCATGAATTGAAATTTGTGACCTTATGAAAGGTTAGTGGTGGGCCGGGCACGGTAGCTTTTCACTGTAATCCAAGCACTTTGGAAGGCCAAGGCAGGTGGATCACCTGAGGTTGGGAGTTCTAGACCAGCTTAGAAGCAGAGACTGGACCCTTACTAGACACTAAACCTGCTGGCACTTTGATCTTGGACTTTCAGCCTTCAGAATTGTGAGAAATAAATTTCTGTTCTTTATGAATTAGTCTCAGCAAATTTTTTTTTTTTTTTTTTTGAGATGGGGTTTTACTCTTGTCACCTGGGCTGGAGTGCAGTGGTACGATCTCAGCTCACTGCAACCTCTACCTCCCAGATTCAAGTGATTCTCCACCTCAGCCTCCTGAGTAGCTGGGTGACACCTAACCCAACGCCCGGCTAATTTTTGTATTTTTAGTAGAGGTGAGGTTTCGCCAAGTTAGCCAGGCTGATCTCAAACTCCTGACCTCAGACGATCTGCCTGCCTTGGCCTCCCAAAGTGCTGGGATTACAGGTGTGAGCCACTGCACCAGGCAGCAATTTTTTTTTATAACAGCAGGAATGGACTAAGTCATCCACAGAGAAAATTGTTAGAGCTAATGAATTAAGCAAAGTTGCAGGGTACAAAGTAAACACACAGAAATCTGTTGTATTTCTGTACATTTACAATGAACTATCTGAACAGGAAATTTTAAAAAATTGTAACAGCATCAAAAAGAATGAAATACTTAGTGATAAATTTAACCAAGGAAGTAAAGACTTGTTTATAGAAAACTACAAAATACTGCTAAAAGAAATTACAGAAGACCTAAATAAATGGAAAGACTTTCCATGCTTGGAATGAATTAGAAGATTTAATATTGTTAAGATGGCAATACTACCCAAAATGATCAATAAATTTAGTTCAATCCCAATCAAAATTCCAATGGTGTTTTTTTCAGAAATAGACTCAGACTGAAATTTATATGGAATCTCATGGTATCCTGAATAGCTAAAACAATCTTGAAAAAGAAAACAAAGTTGGAGGACTCACACTGCCTGAGTTTAATACTTATTGCAAAGCTATCATAATCAAAATAGTGTCATACTGGCATGAGGACGGATACGTGTGGATCAGTGGAATAGACAGTCCTGAAAAAAATCTCACATATATAGTAAATTGAATGTTTTTACAAGGATGGATGTAGAGATCATTCCATCAGAAAAGGGCAGTGTATACAAATGGTACTTGGACAACAGGATGTCCACAGTCAAAAGAACACGCTTGAGATAAATGAAAGAATTAGAATGCCTCAGCAAGGAAATAGAAGGTTTTCAGAATAAGTATATGGAAATTTTAGAACTGAACTAAAAAGCCAGGGGACAGACTTACCAGTATATTAGAGGTAACAAAGAAATCAGTGAACTAGAAGACAGAACAGAGAGAAAATAGAGTGGAAAGAAAAATGAATAGAGCCTCAAGAATTGTGGGAGTACAACAAAAGATATAATATTTATGTCTTTGGAGTTTGGAAGGGGAAACAAAGGAGGGAAGGGCTGAAAAAGTACTTGAAGAAATAATGGCCAAAAGTGTCCCAAATATGGCAGGAAACAAACCTACAGATTTTAAAAGCTCACTGAGTAAATTTGGAACATGATGAACCCAATAAATCTATGTCAGAATACATTACAAGTAAACTTCTGAAGACTAAAGATGAAGAAAATCATCCTGAAAGCAGCCAGATAAAAATTATGTTACTTATAGGAGAAAAACAATTAGAATGCCAATGGATTTCTCATCAGAACTGATAAGAATTGACTGGACACCGTTGCTCACGCCTGTAATCCCAGCACTTTGGGAGGCTGAGGTGGGCGGATCACCTGAGGTCGGGAGTTCGAGACCAGCCTGACCAACATGGAGAAACCCTGTCTCTACTAAAAATACAAAAAATTAGCCGAATGTGGTAATGCATGCCCGTAATCCCAGCTACTCGGGAGGCTGAGGTAGGAGAATCGCTTGAACACAGGAGGAAGCACTAGTTACTATCCACATGCATTTATTTTTTTAACTCCGTCCTAAAAAAAAAAAAAAAAAAAAACCCAACAGTATAGCTTACTGTGCCTAAAGTGTATAAACAATGTGGTTTATGCTGGACACTTGCTTTCTTTATGAGATCTGAGATTTTAATATGTGCTAGGCAGAGGATGTCTGTTGACTAGCCCCACTGAGACTTCGGGCACTGAGTTTCTGGTGGGTTTCTCTGATAGACAACATTTAACGTATCACAAATTATTACTGAAGAATTGCAGAGTCATGTGTGACTCTGTTGAGAAAGAATTCTTGGCATTTTGTGTCTGGTTTCCTCCAGATTCGTCTCTCAAACCATTTCCCTTTTCTGATTTTGTTTTGCATCCTTTCGCTACAATAAGCATAGCCATGAGTATAACTACATGACGAGGTTTATGAGTCCGTCTAGTGAATCATCATACTTGGGAGTGGTACTGGAGTCTCATATGGTTTGGTTCTGTGTCCTCCCTCAAATCTCAGGTTGAATTTTAATTCTCAGTTTTGGGGGAGGGTCCTGGTGGGAAGTGATTAGATCAGGGCGGTGGATTTCCCCCATGCTATTTTTGTGATAGTGAGTTCTCACAGATATGATGGTTTTTTGTTTTTTTTTTTTAACGTTTCAATATTTTATTCAACTTTTTTTTTTTAACTGATATTAACTACAGCATTTGAAGGGGAGGAATTAATTCCACACAAAATGCAAGACACTAAAATGTACCCATTAAACTACTAAAAAACAAATTGAGTGGTGAGAATATGACAGAAGTCCAGGTTAGATTCTGAGTGTGGTCACCATGCGATTACAATCACACAGACTCTTCCAAGCTTCCAGCTGGAGCTTCTGGAAGCTATTTCATAGTCTGATGCAAGGGCAAAGAAACACAACACAAGAAGGAATAAGTCCTGAATTACTGGTTTCATCACATCTACCCTCTCCACCCCAGAATGGCAGAGAAGACACAGCGAACCCACCCTGCAGTCCTTTTAGTGTGAAAGAGGTGAGGATGAGCTGGGGTGGGAACAGGTCATGACGCTGTGTCTGAAAAGGTCCCTTTCAGGTGAATTTGTACACACAATCAAGCAATGAACCTCTCATCAATTAAGGTTGGGAAACCAAGGTTCCATTCTCAGTAAATCAGAATTTCATTCATTTACTCAATATCAATTTACAAAGTACCTACTACATATTACCAGCTTCCACTTACAGCCATTTCTAGATAAAAAAGAAACTTGGCATCTCAGAGGGGCCACCATGTTCCCTCCAAGTCTACCACTGAAAGAACCTTTTTTGAATTGGGTTTCTTCTGTACCCCTGAAAGGGTACCATCTTAAAGCTGAATCATCTTTAACTTGGGGGTCTAACATGATATGTAGCAATACTTGCATCCTAGACATAAACACTAAATTCTGAAGGTTGCTATACTGCGAAATTGTTTGTTTGTTTAGAAACGGAGTCTCGCTCTGTCACCCAGACTGGAGTGCAGTGGCGCAATCTCCATTCACTGCAACCTCCGCCTCTCGGGTTCAAGCAATTCTCCTGCCTCAGCCTCCCGAGTAGCTGGGACTACAGGCATGTGCCACCACACCCGGCTAATTTTTTGTATATTTAGTAGAGACAGGGTTTCACCATGTTTAGCCAGGATGGTCTCGATTTCCTGACCTCATGATCCTCCCGCCTCGGTCTCCCAAAGTGCTGGGATTACAGGCATGAGCCACTGTGCCCGGCCAAAAATAGTTTAAAATTAAACAATACAGTGTTCATTTATGTTTGAAATTCCAGTCCTCAACCAAGCTTGTGACCACCAGCATTGACATTCTTGCCATCCAGGAGAGCTGACAGTGTCAGTTTGATACCTGGCTTTAGGGTCTGAGTGTATCCTAAACCTCTCAGGCTGGAGTTGTTCACTTTAGCTGAGAAGCAGGCATCGGGGTCGATCTGATACTTGGCTGCTATTCCGAAGCTAGTGTTACTGTTTCCTGCTGTCCAAGCGAGATTGATAGTAGTCTCCAACTTGTTGTTCACCTTCTGGTAAATGGAGCTGCCAAACTCTGTCCTATCGTTCACTTTAGTGTGAAGCTGGAATTCATCAGTCTTGTAGCCAACTGCACTGTTCCTCTGGGTCACTCGGGACTTTGCATTCTCAAAATTCATCTGGTAGCTGGCCAGCCAGCCCTCGTAACCCAGCACCAGAGCACCCTGGATTGAGGACCCAGCAATGTCAAAATCCATGTCTTAGCCCAGGTTAATGTGCTCCTGCTTGTACCCTGTTTTGATTTTAGCATTTTTTCCCCCAGTGTTAGATGAGAAGGATGAATTGAAAGTCACCTTCAGTTCATGTGTAAGCTGATCTTCCACGGGAGCCTCAGTGCCTGCTGTGTTGTCAGTGTTCTATTTCTCTGTCAATGTCAGGCCATATTCAGTCCATCTGCACTTGGTTTCCAGAGGGCCTGTCACTTTGGTGGTCTGACTGTTGGCTGAGCCTGAGCTTGTAAATTCCAATCCGTTCTTCTCTTTTGTTTTCAAATCAAGTTCTATTCAGCCAAATCCATAGCCCTTGGTGAAGACATCCCTGGCAGATTTTCCAAGATCTCGTACGTGGGTGGCCCAGCTATCTTCTCAGAGGTGGCGGCAGCAGGCTCAGAGGCAGCTATGGCAGGGGCTGTGGTGCGGAGGCAGATTTCCCTCATGCTCTCTTTGTGATCATGAGTTCTCACAAGATCTGATAGTTTAAAAGTGTGTGGCACTCCCCTCTCTTGCTTGTTTTTTCCCTGCCACAATGTGAAGATTTACTTGCTTCCCCTTCATCCTTCCGCCATGATTGTTAAGTTTCCTGAGGCCTCCCGTCCATGCTTCCCGTACAGCCTGTGGAACTGTGGGTCAATTAAACCTCTTTTTTTCATGAATTACCCAGTATCAGGTAGTTCTTTATAGCAGGGTCCCCTGAAATAATCAGGAAGAAAAGAACATGGTAAGGAAGACGTATAGGGTAAACGTAGTAGGCATTGCTATTCTACATGAATTTTCTAAACTTGTTGACGGCGGAAGCAAAGATTATCATATGGTCTGATGTGGATTTGAATGTATATAGAGGAAATACTTAGGAAAATTATGTTTTTAAACAGAAAGAGTAAGGGGATGTAATGGGAGGTAAGTTCTATACAATTATTCAAACTGGTAAAATGGGCAGGTGTGGTGGCTTATCCTCTAATGCCAGCACTTTGTGAGGCTGAGGCAGGAGGATT
>NW_012120932.1:3153670-3154868 GCF_000951035.1 Colobus angolensis palliatus
AAATACACTAAGAAACACTGTAGGCAAATCAAGACAGAACTATAAAAAAGTTTGAGTAACCCATGAGAAAGTTGTAAAGAAAACAAAGAGAACAAACAGAAATAAAACGTAAATGGCAGACATTCCAACCAGTAAGAACAGAATACATATTCTTTTCATGTGCCTTTGGAAACATAGACGAAGATAGACATATCTGGGGCCATAAACCAACATAAAGCAAAAATTTCTTTTGTTAAAAAATTTTTCTCTAATTTAAATCATGTAATGTTGGTCATAGCAATAGGCTAAAGAAGAAAATTGATTATTTTATCAGTTAATGCAACAGGAGTTTGGCAGAATTCAACAACCATTTGCAAACAAAACTGTCAGTACAATAGGAACAGAGGAGAATCTTCTAAAAATCTGCAGCTAACATTCTTTTTAGAATTTTGGTAATACATAACACAAAATTGACTGTTATAACCTTTTACAATTCAGTGGCATTAAGTACCTTCACATTGTTGTATAACCATCACCACTTTCCAGAATTTTTTCATTATCCCAAATAGAAATTGTGTATCCATTAAACAGTAACTCCTCATTCCCACTCCCCCCAGTCCCTGGTAACCTCTGTTTTACTTTGTCTGTATGAATTTGCCTATTTTAGGTACCTCACGTAAGTAGAATCATACAATATTTGTCCTTTTGTGACTGGCTTATGTCACTTGGCATATTTTCAAGGCCTATCTCTTAAAAGCATCCATCAGAATGTCCCTCCTTTTTAAGGCCGAAAAATGCTCCATTGTATGTATGTACCACATTTTCTTTATTCATTCATTTTCATTCCTTCACATTTTCTTTATTCATTCAGTTGATAAACATTCAGGTTGTTTCCAGCTGTTGTGAACAGTACTGCTATGAACGTTGGTGTACAAGTATCTATTTGAGTCCCTGCTTTCAGTTTTTGGGGGTATATTCCTAGGAGTGGGATTGGTGGATCAGATGGTAATTATATGTTTAATTTTTTGAGGAACTGCTGAACTGTTTTTCATAGAAACTGTATTGTTTTACATTCCCATTGGCAATGTGCAGGTTTCCAATTTCTCCACACCCCACAAAAATATGTTTTTCTTTTTTCTGGTAGTAGTTATCCTGTTTGTGGAACAGTATTTATTTTTTATTTAATTTATTTTCAGTATTCTTTTTTTTTTTTTTTTTT
>NW_012120932.1:3154963-3177163 GCF_000951035.1 Colobus angolensis palliatus
TTGCTCTGTTGCCCAGGCTGGAGTGTAGTGGTGCAATCTCGGCTCACTGCAACCTCCGCCTCCCAGGTTCAAGCAATTCTTTGCCTCAGCCTCCCAAATAGCTGGGACTACAGATGTGCACCACCACATCCAGCTAAGTTTTGTATTTTTAATAGAGGTGGTGTTTCACCATCTTGGCCAGGCTGGTCTTGAACTCCTATCCTCGTGATCCACCCACCTTGGCCTCTCAAAGTGCTGGGATTACAGACGTGAGCCACTGCATCTTGCCAGAACAGCATTCTTAATGGTGAAAGATTAAATGCTTTCCTTCCACAATTGGGAACAAACCAAGGTTATATCTGTTCTTACCACTCTCATTCAGCATAGCGCTGGAAGTTCTAACCACATTAGCAAAGAAATGAAACTGTTCCTATTTGCAGAGGACGTGATTGTCTGTGTAGAAAATCTCAAGGAATGAAGGGAAAAAAAGCTTTTAAAGCTAAGTAAGTTTAGTCCGGTTGCCGTGTAGAAGATAAAACAGACAAACAGTTGTATCATGTCATAGCATGAACATATGGTCACTGAAGTTAAAATACAATACCATTAAAATTACTAAAAAAAGAAGAAAGCTGAAGAAATTCTTAGGTGTAAATCTAACAAAACGTGTAGGGTCTGTTTGCAGAAAATCACAAAATATTGATGAAATAAATCATAGACTGTCTAAACAAATGGAGAGACATACTATGTTTATGGATTTGAAGATCCAACATAGTAAGGATGTAAGTTCTCACCAAATTGATATACAGGTTTAATGGGAATCCTATCAAAATTTCAGCAAGGGCTTTTGGAGATATAGACAAGATTATTGTAAAATTTGCATAGAAAGGCACAGGCTGTTTTAAAATAGCTAAATCAACTTCTAACATGGAGAATGAAGTGAGAGGAATTGGTTTACCTGATTTCAAGTCCTGCTGTGTAGCCGCGATAATCAAACGTGTGTTCGATCAGTACAACAGAGAGCCCAGAAAGAGAACCAGCATCAGTGTATGGAGGGGATGAATAGTCTTGAACATATGGAACCAGGTTTCAGGTTAAAAGCAGGATCTATACATCTGACTTGGGTGCTGTAGGACTGCTTTCTTTCTGCCTTGACTGTGGTTAGTGGCTTAAGTTGGTTAGTGGGCATGGCTGGCTGTTGAGTGAGCAGGGATGTGTTTGTGTTACAGGCATTGATGGCCTTCCGGGATGTGGCTGTGGCCTTCACCCAGAAGGAGTGGAAGCTATTGAGTTCTGCTCAGAGGACCCTGTACAGGGAGGTGATGCTGGAGAACTACAGCCATCTGGTCTCCCTGGGTAAGGCTGGCCTGTTTAAGGTTTCAGATTCTGCTTGTGGGCATTTTAATCTCTTACGTAGCAGCTGCCATGCTTCTGACTCAGAAAGAAAAACAGTTTTTTCCCCTATTCCCCCAGAGAATGCCTGACTTTAGTAGAGCAGTTTTATGTGTGTGTGTGTGTGTGTGCTGTGAGCGTGTGGTGTGTCTGACACTGCATTTCAGGCCTGTTTACCTTGGCTGGGCTCCTCCTCTAAGGTTATCTTCCTTCAAAAGGAGGAATATTTTTATTGACTCAAGCACAGGGTAGAATCAACATATTGCTTTTAGGTCTAGGATCCCCTCCCTGTATTCATCCTGTCTCAGCATTCATTGTTTACTCCACCCCTGCACCTCCCTATCACCTTCCGGGTTTATTGCATTCCTGGGTTGGCTCTGAGTTCTGAGATAGCCTCTTAAACCACTAACTCAAGATCACCTTGTTTTTTTTTTTTTTTTTTCTGTGAGTAGGAATTGCATTTTCCAAACCAAAACTCATCGAACAGCTGGAGCAAGGGAACGAACCTTGGAGAGAGGAGAACGAACATCTTCTGGACCTTTATCTAGGTGAGTGGGGAACCCTGGGCAGGCGAGGGTGCAGGGTGGTGAGGAGCTCAGCAGGTAAGGAAGGAGGGGCTGTTTTTGAGGTGCTAGGAGGAAGTTCTTCTTCTTCAGGCCTCCTAGGCCACTGGGAAAGGCTGCATGGCACTGCCTGCCTTCCACACTGTGTGCCTCCCCCCAGGAGAGGGCACCCCTGGCATTCCATCTCCTTCCTCCGTCAGGGAGCCTCACTCCTCACTTGGCTTCCTGTCTCGAGCATATTTAGGATTTCTCCATTCTTGGGCTCATGTGGTTGGCGTGATCTTCAAAACAGTACCTGTCCTTTGAGACTAAGTCCTCTGCCCCTGTTTTTTTTTTTTTTTTTTTTTTTTTGAGACAGAGTCTTGCTCTGTCACCCAGGCTGGAGTGCAGTGGCAGGATCTCGGCTCACTGCAACCTCTACCTCCTGGGTTCAAGTGATTCTTCTGCCTCAGCTTCCTGAGTAGCTGGGACTACAGGTGCCCGCCATCATGCCCAGCTAAATTTTTTTGTATTTTTAGTAGAGATGGGGTTTCACCATATTGGTCAGGCTGGTCTCGAACTCCTGAGCTCAGGCAATCCATCTGCTTTGGCCTCCCAAAGTGTTGGGATTATAGGCGTGAGCCACCGTGCCCAGCCAGTTTCTATTCTTAACCTGATAGCTTTTTTGTGCATCATTTCTATCCTGTAAATTCTCATAACTCTGTTTCTTTTATCATAGATTATTTAAGATTACAGCAAGGTATGAAAAACTGTACAATGAGTAGGGTTGGGGCAGCCCTATAGCCTGAGAGATAGCATGTTATAAAGCCAGGTAATAGCCCCATACTTTTCCTGATTGTGTCCTGTTCCTCCGCCTCTGTTTTCTGAGTTAGCATTCCATGACTGCCTTTATCCTTTTATTCCATCTGATGGGTTCTTCATTCATATAGGGTGTTGTTTTGCATGTCTGTAAACTTCTCTGCACATAATATTATTAAGTTGTTTCCAACTTTTTGACTATGAAATAATCTTGCTCTGTATTCTTGTATGCCTCCTTGGGAACACGTGCAAGAGTTTCTCTTAAGATATATACCAGCCAGGTTCAGTGGCTCACGCCTGTAATCCCAGCACTTTGGGAAGCTGGGGCAGGTGGATCACAAGGTCAGGAGTTCGAGACCAGCCTGGCCAACATAGTGAAACCCCATCTCTACTAAAAAAAGTTAGCCGGGCATGGTGGTGCATGCCTGTAATCCCAGCTACTCGGGAGGCTGAGGCAGAATTTCTTGAATCTGGGAGGCGGACGTTGCAGTGAGCTGAGACTGCGCCATTGCACTCCAGCCTGGTCGACAGAGCGAGACTCCATCCCACAGAGAAAGAAAGAAAGAAAAAAGATATATACCTAGGTGTGTAGTAGCTGGTTCACAGACATGCATAGCCTCAACTTACATAAGTTATGCCAACTTGTGTTCTGAAGTAGACATGGCAGCTTATGCTCCCAGCAGGAGTCTATGAGAATTCTTGTTGCACATCCTCACCAGTATTTGGGATTGTCAGACCTCATGTTTTATCCATCTATTCAGCTGGAAGTGAAATCTCAGACGGGCTTTTAAGTTGCTTACTAGTGAGCATGAGCATCTTTTCATATGTTGCTTGGCCCTTCCTGGTTCCCCATCTGTGATTTGACCATTCAAGGTATTTGCCTACTTTTCAGTGGATCTATTCTTTTTGTTATTGATTTGTAGAACTCCCATATAAATTATGGAAACATTTAGGTCTTTAACCAGAATTAATTTTATATGAATGCTGGGAGATAGAAATTAATTTTTGCCTGCTTTATCTTCTTGTTTATTTTCATGGTTTCCTGGCATTTTATTTTTGTTTTGTTTTTTGCTTTTAAATATAACTATCTAGCTGGTGTTACACTATGTAGCAACTGAGTGCTTTTGTCTTTCTAAAAAAATTTTGTTATATAAAAATGGGCTGGGCACAGTGGCTCATGCCTGTAATCTCAGACTTTGGGAGGCTGAGGTGGGTTGAGGTGGCCTCACCTGAGGCCAGGAGTTTGAGACTAGCCTGGCCACCATGGCGAAATCCTGTCTCTACTAAAAACACGAAAATTAGCCGAGCCTGGTGGCGCATGCCTGTAATACCAGCTACTCAGATGACTGAGGAGTGAGAATCGCTTGAACCTGGGAGGCGAAGGTTGCAATGAACTGAGATCACACCACTGTACTCCAGCCTAAGCTACACAGTGAGACTCTGTCTCAAAAAAAAAGTAAAATAATGATAAAAATGTTATTAAGATACAGTAATTAAGGTATAAGATATGTTTTTAAGGTATAGTAAACTACACTTATTTAGGTGTAAAATTTGGTTAGTTTTGGTATATGTATACATGCGTGAAACCACTGCCACAACTAAAGTAACAAGCATGGCTGTCATCCTTGAAAGTTTTCTTTTGCCTCACTGTAATCCTACCTCCCACTCCTTCCTGTCCTCCCCTGTACCTGGGCAACCACTGATCAGCTTTCTATAATTATAGATTTGTCTGCATTTTCTAGAATTTGTATAACTGGATTATACAGGATACAGCTGGATTCTTCACTCAGCATAATTATTTTGAATTTTATCTATGATGTGTGTATCAGTAGTTTATTAATTTTTATTGCTGAGTATTCGTTTATGTGGCTAGGTCACATTTTAATACTGACCTATGGAAAGATATTTGGGTTTTCATTTTTGACAAATACAAATAAAGCTGTTTCAAGCATGCAAGTTCTCGTGTGAATATAATGCTTTCATTTCTGTTGAGTAAATACCTGGGCCTGGAATGGCTGGGTTCTATGATGATGGATATAGTCTATCTTTAACTTTTGAAGAAACTCACAAACTGCTTTCCAAAGTGGCTGCACCTGTTCACATTCCCACGGCAGTGTATGAGAGCTCCAGGTGTTCCGTATCTGTCGAAACTTGGCTTGGTTATTGTATTAATTTCAGACATTCTTATAGCTGTGTAGTGAGTGGCATCTTACTGTGGTTTTGACATTTTCTTAATGACCGATGACGTTGAGTATCTTCATGCACTTATTTGCCATCTTATATCTTCTTTAGAGAAGTGTGTTTTCACATCTTTTGCCCATGTAAAAATGTGGTTTCTTATTTTTGTATTATTGAGTTTGAGAGTTCTTCAGGTATTCTATATAGAAGTCCATTATCAGATATATGATTTACAAACATTTTTTCTGTGGTTTACTTTTTATAATCTTACTAGTGCCTTTCAAAGAGAAATTTTTAACTGGGATGAAATCCAGTTTTCAATTTTTTCTCTTATGAATTACAGTTTTGGTAGTGTATTTAAGAAATTTTAGTCTAAGCTAAGGTCAAAAAGATTCTCATTTTTTTCTTTTAGTAATTTTATAATTTTTAATTACATTTAGGTCTATACGCCTATTTTGAGTAAATATAAAAATGTACATAAATTCAGACTTCCCCTTTTTTTAGGGGAGGAAGGGCATACAAATATCCAATTTTTCCAGCACCATTTATTGAAAAGACTACCCTTTACTGAATTTCCTATGTACTTTTGTGGAAAACCAGTTGACCATGTATGATAGGTCTATACCTGGACTTTATATTTTTTTCTACTCCTCTGTTAGTGTCTCTATGCCAATACCGCAGTTTTGATTACTGTAGGTTTATTAGGTCTTGAACTCACTGTAAATCCTCCATCTTCTTTGGGAAGCCAAGGCAGACAGATAACAAGCTCAGGAGTTCAAGACTAGTCTGGCCAGCATAGTGAAACCCCATCTCTACTAAAAATACAAAAAAAATTAGCTGAGTGTGGTGGTGTGCACCTCTAATCGCAGCTACTTGGGAGGCTGAGGCAGGAGAATCGTGTGAACTTGGGAGGCAGAGGTTGCAGTGAGCCGAGATCGCACTATTGCACTCCAGCTCAGGCAAAGTGCAACGAGACTCCATCTCAAAATAAAATAAAATATCCTCCATCTTTGCTTTTTATTTTGCAAGTTCTTTTCGTTATTCTTTTTTTTTTTTTATATGAGTTTTAGAATCAGCTTGTCAGTTTTTATCAAAAATGCCTACTGAGATTTGGATTGGGATCAAGTTGAATCTGTATCAATTTGTGGAGAACTTACATGTAAATAATACTGTGTCTTACCATATGTGAACACAGTGTGGCTCTCCATTTACATAAGACTTCTTTCATTTTTGTCGGCATTGTTTTGTCATTTCTAGTATACAGGCCTTACATATCTCTTGTCAGATTTGCCCCTAAGTATTGTATTTTTTGATGCTATTTTTAAGTGTCAATTTTCAGTTGTTTATTGATGGTACATAGAAATAAAATGGATTTATGTGTAGTGACTTTGTATGCTGTAATCTTGCAAAACTCACATCTTTTTCCACTGGAATATTTTAATACGAAGGACCTTCTCTGTATTCCAGATGGAATGTGAATGGCAATCCCTAAAGCTGCTTAAGTTCCCTCTTGCAGATATGATCTTACTGACTCTAATCAACGATACAAGGAGTTTTTCTTAGGAATAGTATGGTCAAAAATAAGAAATAAATATTTTGTGATTAAAAATAGTTAACAGAATAACATATAAATCAGTATTCTATTTATAATCGTCTGCCTTAAACTAAGGGTCTTCAGTTAAATAGTTTAATTCCATTAAATTCTTCACTTCTGTTCTGATAGGGCACTCGAAGCCCTGATTCAGTTTCTTGCTATGGGTTGCTACTTGCGGGGTACATTTCTGGTCAATGCTCTTAAAAACTTGTTCCAGGGGCTGGGCGCGGTGGCTCACGCCTGTAATCCCAGCACTTTGGGAGTTGGGTGGTGGGTGGATCACTTGAGGTCAGGAGTTTGAGACCAGCCTGGCCAACATGGTGAGACCCTGTCACTACTAAAAATACAAAAAGTTAGCCAGGCGTGGTGGGTGCGCCTGTAATCCCAGCTTCTCGGGAGACTGTGGTGGGAGAATTGCTTGAACCCAGGAGGTGGAGGTTGCAGTGAGCTGAGATCCGGCCACTGCACTCCAGCCTGGGCGACAGAGTGAGACTCTGTCTCAAAAAAAAAAAAGAAAAAAAAGAACTTAGTCCATAATTACCTAGGAGTTATGGTATCAACTTACGGAAGCTGAAAGCACTGCCAATTTCCAGAGCCTTTAATTTATGCCATCATGGGAATTAGTATTATCTCCAATTGGCAGCCTATTTAAACCTAGAAACAAAATTTTTTGAAAAAGTCAATTTGTATAGTTTTGACAGTTTTGGATAAGAATATGCTTAAGCCAAAATATGTATAATCCCTGAAACATCTTAATGCTAATAAGTCATCTATTACTAACCTTCAAATGTTGAACTTCTCCTTAATTCGCCAGATTTTTTAAAAATCCTGGATTGTTGGCCGGGTGTGGTGGCTCACGCCTGTAATCCCAGCACTTTGGGAGGCCGAGACAGGCGGATCACGAGTTCAGGAGATTGAGACCATCCTGGCTAACACGGTGAAACCCCGTCTCTACTAAAAAAAGTACAAAAAACTAGCCGGGCGAGGTGACGGGCGCCTGTAGTCCCAGCTACTCGGGAGGCTGAGGCAGGAGAACGGCGTGAACCCGGGAGGCGGAGCTTGCAGTGAGCTGAGATCCGGCCACTGCACTCCGTCTCAAAAAAAAAAAAAAAAATCCTGGATTGTTGAGCAAAACAATGTGTGCAGTGTTGTGCAATGCTATTCGGGGTATATACTTGGCTGCAGTCTGCCCAGAGGCTAGAGGATAGCACCCTCGTTTGCCAGGAGGGCAGCATTAGGGATTCCTCTTCTTCAAGAGGACTTAAGAGTGTCGGTGCAGCAGTTCAGGAGAAAACTCACATCAGGCTGCTATGGAAGCCCCCTGGCCTAAAGCCTGTTCCACACAGGAACTAGTATCTCTTGCTACAGCTTATCTGATTCGTGGGTGCCCCTTACTTGAGTCGCCATAGTCAAAGAAGCCCAAAATATGGCTCCCGTTCAGATGTTTAGATCTTATTTATAGCATCTTCAGGATCGTAATCAGTCTGTTACTTACTGCAGCTCAGACACCAAGTTCTTGGCTCTTGCATAAACAGCAGGCCGAGCAAATGTTTCTCAGGCAAGGTTTCATAGGCATGAGCTGGAGCAAAAGCAAGAGAGCAGCGGCCAAGAGAGGAGGATCAATGTGTAACTCTACTTGCAGCAGTTTATAGAGCTGAAGCTGCCTGTGATGCTTTTTTGGACTTTTTAGTTTGGCTGGTAGGACTGATTTGTAGTGTGGGTTTTCTGTGCTGCAATAGAGCATGTAATGTGCCCTTGTGGGTTGGAAGAGAGGTCTTTGTTGTGAACATCTGAAGAAAACTGCTGGGCAGGTATTGCAATCCACAGGCCCATGTGGTGATTCTGACCGAGACTTTCTCTCTAGCAGAGCCTAGGACAGAATTCCGGCCCAGTCTTCCCCACCTGGTGGCCTTTTCTAGCTCGCAGCTCCTCAGACAATATGCACTAAGTGGTCATCCCACACAGATCTTCCCAAGCTCATCTGCAGGAAGTGACTTTCAACTAGAAGCTCCAAGATGCTCTAGAGAAAAAGGAGAAAGTGGAGAGACAGAAGGCCCCAACACCTCATTAAGAAAGAGGCCAAGCAGAATTTCTAGGACATTCTTCAGCCCACATCAAGGTGAGCCAGTAGAATGGTTGGAAGGGAACACAGAAGGAGGAGTAGACCTTCGCCTGGCCCAGAGGATGAGTCCTGGGGGGTCAGACACAATGTTGAAGGGAGTCGACACCTCAGAATCTGGAGCTGTCATACGTGGAAACTACAGACTGGGACTTAGCAAAAAGTCAAGCCTGTTCAGCCACCAGAAGCATCATGTGTGCCCTGAATGTGGGAGAGGCTTTTGCCAGAGATCAGACCTTATCAAGCACCAGAGGACACACACCGGGGAGAAGCCATACCTGTGTCCTGAGTGTGGGCGTCGGTTTAGCCAGAAGGCCTCCCTCTCCATACACCAGAGGAAGCACTCGGGGGAGAAGCCGTATGTGTGCAGGGAATGTGGGCGACACTTCAGGTATACATCCTCCCTCACTAATCACAAGAGGATTCACTCCGGGGAGAGGCCCTTTGTATGTCAGGAGTGTGGGCGAGGCTTTCGCCAGAAGATAGCCCTCATTCTCCACCAGAGGACACACTTGCAGGAGAAGCCCTTTGTGTGTCCCGAGTGCGGGAGAGGCTTTTGCCAGAAGGCATCGCTCCTCCAGCACCAGAGCTCACACACAGGCGAGAGGCCCTTCCTGTGCCTCCAGTGTGGGCGCGGCTTCAGGCAGCAGTCACTCCTCCTTAGTCACCAGGTCACACACTCAGGGGAGAAGCCTTATGTCTGTGCGGAGTGTGGGCACAGCTTTCGCCAGAAGGTCACTCTCATCAGGCACCAGAGGACACACACAGGCGAGAAGCCTTACCTGTGCCCCCAGTGTGGGCGGGGTTTTAGCCAGAAGGTCACCCTCACTGGACACCAGAGGACGCACACGGGGGAGAAGCCCTACCTGTGCCCTGACTGTGGGCGTGGCTTTGGTCAGAAGGTCACCCTCATCAGACACCAGAGGACACACACCGGGGAGAAGCCTTATCTGTGCCCCGAGTGTGGGCGCGCCTTTGGCTTTAAGTCGCTCCTCACCCGACACCAGAGGACACACTCAGAGGAGGAGCTTTATGTTGACAGAGTGTGTGGGCGAGGACTTGGCCAGAAGTCACACCTTATCTCTGACCAAAGGACACACTCGGGAGAAAAGCCCTGCGTTTGCGATGAATGTGGGCGCGGCTTCGGCTTTAAGTCTGCCCTCATCCGGCATCAGCGGACCCATTCTGGGGAGAAGCCGTATGTCTGCAGGGAGTGCGGACGTGGCTTTAGCCAGAAGTCTCACTTGCATAGACATAGGAGGACCAAGTCTGGTCATCAGCTCCTACCCCAAGAGATCTTCTGACCTTTCCTTTCCTCGTGAGTGTGAAGCTGGCAGAAATCACTAGTAAATGCTTCAGTTTCCTGAAATGGGATGGGAAAAAAAAAACGTTGCTTTCTTTCGTCGATCATGAGATAGTTGAATTTTGGTTTACCTTCTATATTCACAATTTGTCTTGGCTTGCTAGGGATTCCATAACAAAGTACCCTAGGCTGGGTGACTTTAACAACAGAACTCAATTTTCATATTTATGGAGGCAGGAAGTCCCAGATGAAGGTATGGGTAGGTTTGGCTGCTGCTAAAGCCTCTCTGCTTGGCTTGCGGATGGCTGCTTTCTGGCCACATCCTCCCGTGGCCTGTTTTCTGTGTGTATGCTTTCCTGGTGTGGCTTCCTCCTCTTGTAGGGATACCAGTCATTCTGGAGAGAGCCACAGCCATATGGCCTCATTTAACCTTCATAACCTTCTTAAAGTCCCTATCTCCAGATACAGTCACACTACGGGGTTGGGACTTCAACATGAATTTTTGGGAAACCCAATTTAGTCTATAACACTCCACTACCAAAGTTCAGGTCCTTCAAACATACAAAATACATTCACAGGATCCCAACAGTCCCAAAATTCTTTACCCATTTCAACTTCAACTCTAGATCCAAAATCTCATTTAAATATCATCTAATATCATCTAAACCAAGTGTGAATGAGACTTTAGGTACAATTCATCCTTAGGCAAAATTCTCCAGCTGTGATCCTGTGAAACCAGACAGATTATCTGCTTCCAAAATATTATACAATAGTGGGACAAGCAGAGGCTGGACTTCCCTATTCCAAAGGCGAGACATGAGAAAGAAATGAAGAATGATGGATCCTCAGCAAGTCTCAAACCTGGCAAGGCAACTTCCATTAGATTTTAAGTCTCGAGACTAATCCCCTTTGGCTCAGTGCTCTGCCCTGTGGGCCAACTGGATTGGCAGCCCTACTTTTTGGGCTCACGGGAGCTGCAGTGTCGCTTCCTTGACCCTGGGCAGTGGCTCCTGGCCCACTGAAATTGAGGAGGAGACACACTTGCCCTCTAGCCCTGTGCTCTCTGGGCCCATTAGAACCATTGAGAATCACATTCTTCCCTTTTCTTGTACCTTCCTGTAGAACCCCAGAAATCCAACAGCCTGCCTTCATTTTGTCCTGTTTCTCTATTCAGTTCAAGCTGGCAGCATTTCTGGTGAGACGGTTAACTGGTTCCATTCAGACCTATACTAATCTCTTTATCACGTGGTTGTCCAGCCACACCCTAGTGTTCTTTCGAGAACATACTTTCTCATTTTTTGCAATGCGGACAGGCTGAGAATTTTCCAAATCTTTAAGTACTGGTTCTTTTTTGCTTAACAGTTCCTTCAATTTATCTTTCTCCTCTCACATTTTACTATAAGCAGCAAGGAGAAAACAGGCTCCACTTGCATCACTTTGTGTAGAAATATCACCTGAATATTCTGCACTGCCTCACTCACAATTTCTATACTCCACAAAACAGTAGAATGCAATTTGGGCAAGTCCTTTGCAAGGATTCCAGTTTCCCGTTACCCATTCCTCATTTCTGTCTGAAGAGACCTCACCACAATCACCTTAAAAAAAAAAAAAAAAAAAAAAAAAAAAAATTTTGTAGATACGGGTTTTTACTATGTTGCTTAGGCTGGTCTCATACACCTGGCCTCAAATGATCCTCCTGCTTTGCCCTCTCAAAGTGTGAGCCACCACACCCAGCCCAGAACCTTTAACATCTACATTCCTACCAACAGTGTTTTAAAGGTCATCCAGGCTTTTCCTAACATGTGCCTCAAAACTCTTGTAGCTTCTTTCTACCAAGAACCCAGTTCCAAGCCACTTCCACATTTTAGGTTATAAAGCATCCCTATCGCAGTACCAAAATCCGTATTCATTTGCTAGGGCTAACGTAAGAAAACAACAGACTGGGTGCCTTAAACAATAGAACATTTAGCTTCTCACAGGTCAGGAAACTGGAAGTCCTAGAATGGGGTGTTGGCAGGTTTGGTTTCTACTAAGGCCTCTCTCCTTGGCCTGCAGATGGCTACCTTCCCTCTGTGGTGTCACATAGCTTATTCTTTGTACACACACTTTCCTGATGTCTCTCGTTAAAAGGACACCAGTGATACTGGATTAGGGCAACACCCTAAAGACCTCATTTTAACCTTAATTACAACTGTAAATGTCCTGTATGCAAAAACAGTTACATTGCGGATTAGGGCTTCCACATATGAATTGGGGTGGGGAGGGACACAATTTAGTCCATAACACTCTGACGTCTGGACTTCCAAACTTCCTGTCTAGCCATGAGTACCTGCCACAGAGTGCTCTCCTGACCATTCGTTTCCTTTCTCCATAAGTGTGAAGATGGCAGAAACCAATAATAGATGTTCCACTTTCCTGATATGGAGTGGAGAAAAAAGAGTTGCATTCCTTCATTGATCATGAGATAGTTGGTTTATGCTTTACTTTCTGCACAGCGGTCCTTTGTATTTTATGGTCTTTTGTTTTAATAAACTGCTTCTCTACAAAGCTGCATACCTGGCTATGTACCTCATTCACTGATACTTTTAGGAGAACCCCAAGGCATTCAACCTCTTTGGAGACATGGAGGAATTACTCTGCGTATTTATTCTGGACTGCTGTCCTATGGGACAGGGATATTCCGGTATTCAACCTCACCTCTTCCTACGTCTTCCAGTGTCTGTGATGAGAGAGGCTGGCCACGAGCTCAACTTCCCTGACGCCAGATTGAAGGGCATTTATTCACATGTCATGTTAGCTATGCCTGCGTGCCAGTGATCCAGCCCGTCAGCCACAGCCTTCCTTAAAACTCCAGTCAGGAGCTAAGACTCTGAAGCCACCCACCCTTCTATCCAGCCCAAGACACTGCCCCTCTAGCTATAGTCCCTCCGGTTCCCTGATCCCCAGAGCCCAGATGCCCTAGATCCTGACAAATGCCTGCATCAAGACTGGCCCTGTCCCTGTTCCTTCAGCACCAAGTGTTTACTGCATGGTCAGTCTCCCCAGTGCTTGGAGCCACTGCTGGCTCAGAGGGGTTTTTCACCAGAATGAAAAGAAAGAGATTTTAGTTTGGGAGAATTCGCCTTGGGAGGATAGATGAAAGAAGAATGACAGATGGGGGTCACTGACCCAGCATCTCAGCTGGAGATGGTCTTCAGGTTAGCTTTAGTGGGATGTCTTGAGACCACTGGGGACAGCCCTTATCAATACATTTTCACTGAAGCCATTTTGCCTCAGTGAGCTATCCAATGGCCAGAGCTGAAGTCACAAGGGAAGCAGGGTGTGCGTGTGTGTGTGTGTGTGTGTGTGTGTATGCACACGTATGTGTGGTGTGGGGTCATTTCATGCCAGCAGTTTAAAAATCTCTACTGAGAATATAAATAGAAATAATAACCATTCCAGCATGTATATTGACCTTTTACTTGAAAGTGTTTTTCCATAATGGAAGTTTCTATGGCCATTCACCCAAAATGGACCTGATAAATGATATATAAATAAAAAACAGGCCCGGTGCAGTGGCGCACTCCTGTAGTCTCCACACTTTGGGAGGCCAAGGTGAGTGGATCCCTTGAGGTCAGGAGTTTGTGACCAGCCTGACAAACATGGCAAAACCCCATGTCTACTAAAAATATGAAAATTAGCCGGGTGTGGTGGTGGGCACCTGTAATCCCAACTACTCGGGAGGCTGAGGCAGGAGAATCACTTGAACCCAGGAGGTGGAGGTTGCTGTGAGCCGAGATGGCACCATTGCACTCTAGCCTGGGCAACAAGCATGAGACTCTGTCTCAAAAAAAAAAAAGTGACTCCAATTTTGGTGACATTGGATTAAGAAAAATGTTTAGGAATAAGTTTAATAAAGAATGTTCGAAACCAACAAGTAGAAAACTGTAAAGCACCACTGAAACCAGAAATAGACTTCAGTGAATAGAAAGGCACCCTCTTCTCTTGGTGAGAACATCTCAATATAATGAAGATGTCAATCTCACCTTATAGTTTACAAAATTTTGCAATCTCATTAAAAATTCTCACCGGGCGCAGTGGCTCACGCCGTAATCCCAGCACTTTGGGAGGCTGAGGCGGATGGATCACCTGAGGTCGGGAGTTCAAGACCAGCCTGACCAACATGGAGAAACCCCGTCTCTACTAAAAATACAAAATTAGCCAGGCATGGTGACGCATGCCTGTAATCCTAGCTACTCGGGAGGCTGAGGCAAGATAATCGCTTGAACCTGGGAGGCAGAGGTTGCGGTGAGCCAAGATCACGCCATTGCACTCCAGCCTGGGCAAAAAGAGCGAAACTCCGTCTAAAAAAAAAAAAAAATTCTAATGAGTTTTTTCATTGACATGGACTGTAAGTTAATCCTAAAATCCACATGGAAAATTAAAGAATTGCAACAAAATTGCTGCACAGGAAGTGCTTTAGAGGGACTAGCCCTTCCAGATTTGAAAACTTTACAAAGCCTCTGTAATTTAAGCAACATCATAGCACTGACACATGAATAGGTCAAAGTAACAAGAGCAGAATGCATTAAAAAATGCCTATCGAAAGGTGGAATATCACATGACTGTGGCAAATACTCTTAATAAATGGGACGTTGACTAGCCATTTGGAAAATAATAAAATTCCATTCCTCCCATCATACACAAGAATTTATAATGGGTCAGAGATTTCAATGTGAAAAAAATATTTTTTTTTCATATTGCCAGAAGAAACATGGATACTAGAAACATGCTATAAGAAAACATGGATGAAATAATCTTTAACCTGGTATACAGAGAGGCTTTCGAATTCTAAATCCAGAGCCAATAAAGGATTAATAAATAATGTCTACAAATACCAAATAGCGTTTGCATGGACAAAGTGTACCATAACATCAAAAGACAAATGACTACAAAAAATCCTTGTCAACATGTAAATCACCATACTTCACCGATAAAGGGTTAATCCTGAGGCCGGACACGGTGGCTCACACCTGTAATCCCAGCACTTTGGGAGGCTGAGAAGGGCGGATCACCTGAGGTCGAGAGTTGGAGACTTGCCTGACAAACATGGTGAAACCTGTCTCTACTAAAAATAAAAAAATTAGCCAGCCGTGGTGGTCCACGTCTATAATCCCAGCTACTCAGGAGTCTGAGGCAGGAGAATTGCTTGAACCAGGGAGGCAGAGGTTGCAGTGAGCTCAGGTCGCACCATTGCACTCCAGCCTGGGCAACAAGAGTGAAACTCCGTCTCCAAAAAAAAGAGAAAAAAAAAAAGAAGGGGTTAATCCTTACTTTGTAGATGTTTTAAAAATTGAGGGGGAAAAGATTAGAAATCCTATAGAAAACTGGGCAAAAGACATGCACAGACTCTTTACCAAAAGATATATAAATATATGAAAAGATGTTCAACTTCACTCATGGTAAGAGAAACGTAAATTACAGCTACACTGAGATACCATTTCTCACCCATCAGATTGTCAAAAATTTAAAAACTTAACAGTACTCTCTACGGCTGAGACTGGAGAAACAGGCATTTTCATACATTGTTGGTGGGAATGCAAAATGTTTTAAGTCCTATAGACTTAAAGTTGGCAGTATTTAATTATATATACACATACCTGTTGACACAGCAAGCAAGTGCACTTCTAAGAATTTATCCCTTAAGAGTCACCTCCAGGCTGCATGTGGTGGCCCACGTCTGTAATCCTAGCACTTTGGCAGGCCTGGATGGGTGGATTGCCTGAGCTCAGGAGTTCGAGACCAGCCTGGGCAACATGGTGAAACCCTGTCTCTACTAAAATACAAAAAATCAGCCAGATGTGGTGGTGATGGCCTGTAATCCCAGCTACTCAAGAGGCTGAGGCACGAGAATTGCTTGAACCTGGGAGGTGGAGGTTGCAGTGAGCTGAGATCATGCCACTGCATTACAGCCTGGGCAACAAAGGGAAATTCTGTCTCAAAAGAAAGAAAAAGAGGCCAGGCATGGTGGCTCACGCCTGTAATCCCAACACTTTGGGAGCCCAAGGTGAGGTCGGCAGTTCGAGACCAGCCTGACCAACGTGGAGAAACCCCATCCCTACTAAAAATACAAAATTAATCAGGCATGGTGTCACATGCCTGTAATCCCAGCTACTCGGGATGCTGAGGTCCTGAACCCAGGAGGTGGAGGTTGCGGTGAGCCAAGATCACACCATTGCACTCCAGCCTGGGCAACAAGAGCGAAACTCCATCTCAAGAAGGGAAAAAAAGTCACCTTCAGTGATATGAATGTACAGGTGCACACGATTACTTATCAGCATTATTTATAGTTGCAAAATATTGGAAGTTGCTTGGACATTCAAGCATAGGAAATGGATTGAATAATATGTGATGGAGTCAAATGTAATTGTGAAAAGAATGAAGAAGATACCAGCAAACTGTTACGGAGTGATTTTTAGAAATGTTAAGTGAAAAGAGCAAAGTGGAAAAAGCATATAGAGTTTGTTACCTCTTGTATAAGAAAGAAGGGAAAATAATGCACACAGTGTTTAACTAGACCCCCTCAGTCTTGGTTGGGCAGGGTTTGTTATATGTGAGTTAGAATTACAAAAAAATCCAAACTCTAGTAGGTTTGTGTTTTGTAGTGGTATGGGCAAAGCAATCCTGAAACTATTTTATATGCATTATAAGATTGAGCAAATGAGTACATGTGTCTGTGTTATTGAGAGCCAGGGTTCTCGCTGTGGAAGAAAAGTCCTACAAATGAGTAATGGGGCAAACAAAAAAGAATCCTGTGAGGATGGGTTGGAATTGGAAGTATTGGTGTGAACATTTGATTCCAAAGTTGTGTATGTGTGTATCCATGCATGTATATGTGCAACATGCATCTTTGTATGCATGTGTATGTGTGCATATATCTGTATGTTTGTGTATACACACGTATGCATTTTCTTTTCTTTTTTGAGACGAAGTCTTGCTCTGTCGCCCAGGCTGGGGTGCAGTGGCCGGATCTCAGCTCACTGCAAGCTCCACCTCCTGGGTTCACGCCATTCTCCTGCCTCAGCCTCCCAAGTAGCTGGGTCTACAGGTGCCTGCCACCTCGCCCGGCTAGTTTTTTGTATTTTTAGTAGAGACGGGGTTTCACCGTGTGAACCAGGATGGTCTCGATCTCCTGACCTCGTGATCCGCCCATCTCGGCCTCTCAAAGTGCTGGGATTACAGGCTTGAGCCACCGCACCCGGCCCACGTATGCATTTTCTAGGTCTGTCCACTGAGAAGACTTAAGAAGCACAGACACACCAGTAGCAGTGCGCACAGATGGTATCCAGATTTTAATCTCTAACACCATTTTTCAGTAATGAAAATCAGGATGACCTGAAGAAGTGGCTGCTTTCAGAACTAGGATTTGATGATCCTGGAATACTTTGTCAGGCCAAAAAGGAAATGCATTAAAAAAAAAAAAAAGATGGAATATGCCTCTAGGACAGAAGAATCAGTTTGAAGGAACTCCCATTCATTGGCCAAATCTGGGACAATTTGAGTATCAATCTAATTGAGTATACTAATGACTTATAAAGCATTGGGGGGAAAAAAAACTTAGGAGTCTGTGTCAATCGTAAATACATAAATAAGTGAAGTCTGTTCTTACAGTAGAGTGCCATGGGCCAGCTGGTCAGTTCACGTTTCTCTCCTAATGTTAACATCTTACACAACCGTGGTACATTTGCCAGAGTTAGGAAACTAACATTGGGACAACACTGTTAACTGAACTACATACTTTATTTGGACTTTCCACTAGGTTTTCGCTATTCCGTCTTCTGATCTAGATTCCATCAGGATCCCATGTGGCATTTAGTGATCACATCGCTTTAGTCTCCTCCAGTCCGTAAGTCTGTCAGTCTTTGTTTTTCATGACCTTCACTTGAAGAGAACTGCCCGGGAACTTTATAGAGTGTCTCAATTTGGACGTGTCTGATGTTTTCTTATTAGATTGGCATTACTGATTTTTTGGAAGAATATCACAGAGGTGAAGTGTCCTCATTGTATTTTTTCAAGGGGTACATGATACCAGCGTGACTTTTCTGGTGATGTTAACCTTGATCACATGGTGAGGGTGAAGCCTGACAGGTTTTGCCACCATCAAGTTATCATTTTTCTCTTCCCATACTCTTATTTTTAGTAGTCACCACTTCTAGCCCATATGCCAAGGGAGGGAAACTAAGCTGTATCTCCTGGGGAAGGGATTATCAAAGAATTTGTGAACACAATATTAAAACTACATTAGCAATTAACAAGTATTTGACTGGGTGCGGTGGCTCATGCCTGTAATCCCAACACTTTGGTAACAAGTATTTGACTGGGTGCAGTGGCTCCCAGTCCCAACACTTTGGGAATCCCAAACACTTTGGGAAGTGTAATCCCAACACTTTGGGAAGCTGAGGCAGCGGATCACTTGAGGTCAGGAGTTCAAGACTAGCCTGGCCAACATGGTGAAACCCTGTCACTACTAAAAATACAAAAATTAGCCAGGCGTAGTGGCACACGCCTGTAATCGCAGCTACTCAGGAGGCTGAGGCAGGAGAATTGCTTGACTTCAGGAGGTGGAGGTTGCGGTGAGCTGAGATCACAGCACTGCACTCCAGCCTGGATGACAGAGAGAGTGTCTGTTTCAAAAAAAAAAAAAAAGAACAAATATTTTAGGAAGATAATTTTAAAATATGTAGATTTTTTTTGTGTGTGTGTGGACGGGATAGGGTCTTGCTTTGTTACCAAGGCTGGAGTGCAGTGGAACAATCATGGCTCACGGCAGCCTCTACCTCCCCAGCTGGAGCAGTTTTCCCATCTCAACCTCCCAGGTAGCTAGGACTATAGTCGTAATCTGGCTGGAGTGCAATGGCACAGTCTCAGCTCACCGCAACCTCCACCTTCCAGGTTCAAGCGATTCCCCTGCCTCAGCCTCCCGAGTAGCTGGGATTACAGGCATGCACCACCATGCCCAGCTAATGTTGTATTTTTAGTAGAGACAGTGTTTCACCATGTTGGTCAGGCTGGTCTTGAACTCCTCACCTCAAGTGATTCACTCACCTCAGCCTCCCAAAGTGCTAGGATTACAGGCATGAGCTGTTGTGCCTGGCTGGCCCATGTTAGTTTTTAATATGAGGGTGCATATAGTTGTTAGTATGTTATTTTATTATCTCTTAAATGACTACAGGATCTGTAGTTTTATCTCTTCTTTCATTGCTGGCATTCTTTTTTTTTTGAGACAGAGTCTTGCTCTGTCACTCAGGCTGGAGTGCAGTGGCGTGATCTCCGCTCACTGCAAACTCAGCCTCCTGGGTTCATGCCATTCTCCTGCCTCAGCCTCTCAAGTAGCTGGGACTACAGGCACCCACTACCATGCCTGGCTAATTATTTGTATTTTTGGTAGAGATGGGGTTTTACCATGTTAGCCAGGATAGTCTCGATTCCTGACCTTGTGATCTGCCGGTCTCGGCCTCCCAAAGTGCTGGGATTACAGGCGTGAGCCACCGCACATTGCTGGCATTCTTAATTTGAATCTCCTCTATTATTTTAGCATGAGAAAATTATGAATTTTACTGATCATATTAAAAAACAATTTTAAGCCAGGTGCACAGTAGCTCACACCTGTAATCCCAGCAATTTGAGAGGCCAAAGGGGGCGGATTGCTTGAGGTCAGGAGTTCGAGACCAGCCTGACCAACATGGTGAACCCTCATCTCTTCTAAAAATCCAAAAAGTAGCCCAGCATGGTGGTGGGCACCTGTAGTCCCAGCTACTCAAGAGGCTGAGGCAGGAGAATGGCTTGAACCCAGGAAGCAGAGGTTGTAGTGAGCCAAGATCACACCATTGTACTCCAGCCTAGGCATGGCGAGACTCCATCCCCCCCCAAAATAATATTGTTTAAATTGTATTGATTTTCTCTTTTCAATTTTATTGATTTCTTCTTTTATCTGTTAGCTCCTGTCCTCTGCATGCTCTGATTTTATTTTGCTCTTTTTCTGGTTTCTTTATGTAAAAGCTTAAATTATTGATGTAAGACTTTTCTTCTTTGCTAATATATGCATCTAACACTGATTACTTCCCTCTTCACAATGCTTTATCTGTATCTTACCACATTTTATGTGTTTTATTTTTATTTAGGTCTATATTATTTTTAATTTTCCCCGAGATTACCCTTTAACTCATGAGCTATTTAGAAGAATGCTTTTCGATTTCCAAATGTTTGAGGTCTTTCCTTTCCTTCTCGTTTTTGTATAATTAAAGCTTATACTATAGACACGTTAGATTAAAATTCAATTACACTTGTTTAGTTACATTGTATATGTTGTTCAAGTATCATTGGAGCAAACTTTTCAATACTAACTTTATGTAGTGGTTGTCAGTCTTTTGCACTTGTAGAGTGGCAAATAAAAAACACCCTGAAAATATGACCCTCAGGCCGTTGGAGAAGCTCACAGAGACAGAAATGGTGGGAATTTTCTGAGTCCTCAGTGCTCTTTGCTTTCTAGGCCAGCACACAGGGATCCAACAAAGCCAGAGTTAGTGTTCAGAAAGGGCAGTGGGATAGAAGGATGGGGAATGCCCTGGTATCACCTAGCTGGTTCTAATGACCCATGCCGGGTCCCCATGGTATAAGCTGGCTTCTAACACTACTCTTTCGAGACTCCTTCTGCGCATTAATGAGCGAATCTGTATTTGGACATGTTCACATGAACAGATTGGAAGAGACGATAAATTTACCATGACCAATCCCTTTAGGATTGGTTTGAGGAACTTATTGATCCTGTATTCATCTTGGGCATTTGTCTGTTGTATTTGCTATCACAGAATGTCTTTTAATCCCAAATACACTTCTACAGTTCCATCCAATACAAGTCCCTAATCATGATCTTTGGAATGAACTAATACATTTCAAAGAACATCAGAAGGAAGGACTATGGCAGGAGAGATGGAATTGGTCCTTCAGAGGACTAGGATGAAGATGAGAAATGAACCAGCATTAGGACAACCTTAGTCTCAATACATTTGCCTAACATAAGCTCAAAGGGTGCAGTTGTGTGCACAAAATATCCTTGATGACATCATAACTCAGAATTCAGTAAAACAGCTCAAGTCGCTCACAGGGGATGCGCTAGGGTGGTCACCACTCTTGAGAGTCTGTGCCCAGTGATGAAAAACAGTATGACGGTTGTTTAAAAATGAAAATAGTTACCATACTATTCAACAATCCTACTTCTCAATATATAACCTAAAGAATTAAAGGCAAGATCTCAAAAAGATATTTGCACACCCATGTTTATTGTAGCATTATTCACAATAGCCAAGAGATAAAAGCAATCCAAATGAGTTTGGTGGATGAAAGGATAAAATATGGTGTATATATGTGTATGGGGGTGTGTGTGTGTGTGTGTGTGTATGTGTGTATGTAATGGAAGACTAAGCAGCCTTCAGAAAGAAGGAAACCATGTCACATGCTAGAACATGGGTGAACCTCAAGAAGTTTATGCCAAGTGAAATAAGCCAATCACAATAAGACAATTTTTTTTCATATGAAGTATTTAAAATAGTCAAAATCACAGTAGTGGTTGCCAAGGACTGGGAGTGGGAGTGGTGGTGGTGGGATTAGTGTTTAATATGTATAGAATTTTAGCTTTGAAAGATGAAAAATTGCTGAAGATCTAAATTTCTAAAGATTAAGAAGTAAGAATATACTTAACGTGTATTCACAATGATGAAAATATACTTAACATTACTGAACCCGTACACTTTAAAATGTTTTAAATGATTGTTTAAAAAGCAGCAACATAGGAATAAATCTTCATGACCTAGCACTAGTTCATGATTTCTCAAATATGACACCAAAAGCACAAGTAACAAAAGAACACATAGATAAATTGGACTTCATCCAAAGTAAAAAAACTTTTGTGCTTCAAAGAGTACTGTCAAGAAAGTAAATGATGGCTGGGCGCACTGGCTCAGGCCTGTAATCCCAGAACTTTGGGAGGCTGAGGCAGGCGGATCACGATTTCAGGGGTTCGAGACCAGCCTGGCCAACATGGCGCAACCCCGTCTCTACTAAACATACAAAAATTAGCTGGGTGTGATGACACATGCCTGTAATCCCAGCTACTGGGGAGGCTGAGGTAGGAGAATCCCTGAAACCAAAGGCAGAGGTTGCAGTAAGCTGAGATTGCGCCACTGCACTCCAGCCTCCTTTTGGGCAAAGGAGCAAAACTCTGTCTCAAAAAAGAAAGTCA
>NW_012120932.1:3177674-3191709 GCF_000951035.1 Colobus angolensis palliatus
TCAGCCTCCTGAGAAGCTGGGATTACAGGCGCGTGTGACCGCACCCAGCTAACTTTTGTATTTTTAGTGGAGGCGGGGTTTCACCGTGTTGGCCAGGCTGATCTTGAACTCCTGACCTCAGGTGATCCACCCGCCTCGGCCTCCCAAAGTGCTGGGATTACAGGTGTGAGCCACCTCATCTGGCCCCCCTTAAATGATTTTTATCTGGAAAATATAAAGAGTTCTTATAACTCAGTGACAAAACACAAATTAGTTAAAAGTGAGGAATGTCGAGTACACATGGCTCCAAAGAAGATATACAAATGGCCAATAAGTACGTGAAAGCTGTCAGGAAGCACAGCATGTTCACTATCGGCCTTGCTCACATTGTCAGATGGGGTTTCTCAGGAGGCCATGGCTTCTTCAGGGATCTGTCGTCCAGTGGTGAAGGGAGGAGGCGAACCCGCCCGGGGCCGCCCCAGCCGCACTGGCTCCCGGAGAGTGACCGGGAGGCCAAACCCGTCTGGAGCCTCAGCACACCCCCAGCACCTGCTGTGAGCAAGCTGCATGGCTTCCCCGAATGTGGATATGACGATGTCATGGGCATTTACAGATTCCCTTGCACTGTGTCCCACAGTGCTCCTGGTTCATGTGTGACACACTGCACTTGGGGTGGAGGTGTGCTGACAGTCGTAAAGAGTCGAGCCTGCCTTCATTCTTTCCCGTGGCTCTGATGCACAGTTTCCAGACACCAGTCAGGAAGGAAGTTCCTGAGATGATGGACCTTGTCCCAGTCACATTAGACTGCTAGGACAAAGTGTCATAGATTTGGTGGGTAGGGGAGGGGGCGCATATTAAGAAACAAAATGTATTTGTCAGTCTGGAGGCTGGAAGTCCGAGGTTAGGGTCCCAGCAAGGTGAGGTTCTGGCGAGGGCTCTCTTCCTGGCTTGCAGACAGCCGCCTTCTCACTGTGTCCTCATGTCAGGGAGAGAGAGAGCTCTGGGGTGTCTACTTCTTACCAGCGCCCTAATCCCATCATTAGGGCCCCACCTTCATGGTCTCGTCTAACCCTGAATAACTCCCAAAGGCCCCATCTCCAAATACCATCACGTGAGGAGTTAGGGCTTCAACACAGGAACTGGGGGGGACACACATTCAGTCTATCAGAGCCCCCCGGTCAGCCCCACTGTGCCCGTGTAGGGGCAGATTGTAGGGCTCAGGCGGGACACAGAGGTGGAGAAAGCACAGGTTTTGCCTCTTGGAAATGGCTCAGCCAAAACAAGGACAGGGACAGTGGGGCAGAAAACAGCTAGTGAGGTAACCAGCAGAAGCCCCGAGGTGTCACTAAGCCAAGGTATCATTTTCACCCTTAAGTGAGGAAGTTGGCTGAGCACCCACACACACCAGAGTACCAACCACGTTCCCTTCAAACACGGCTCACTTAACATTCCTAAGCCCTGCAAAGGGGAGGTGTCACCTCATCTCCTGAGGATGGCTCTGAATGTAGAGGAGTCACAGGAGCTGCCCGCATCACCCACCAGTGACTCTTCACTCCCCACATTTTCCCCGAGGGCCTGATGTGCACTGAGCTGGGGAAGCCCTGCCAAGATAAACTCTCCTTCCCAAAGGCCACAGAGGGCGGCAGGCCTCCGACACTGCCCACATTGAGCAGAAGGGACAGGGCAGAGAGGCATCTGTCCGGCTGACTGCTGTGTTCTGTGGGCAGATGGGGCCGCCCAAACACGGCTCCCTTTGTCACTTGGCAGAGGGGCCAGGCCACCATATACCAGACAGCTTTGCCCCACCAGCTTCTGCTGCTGGGCCAGCACCCAGCACCATGAACACAGCTCTGCATGCAGGCAGTGCTGGGACCTGTGCTCTCGCAGTCACAGCAGTCCTGAGCCAGCAAGGGCCCTGGGGAGGAATTGGAACTCAGGCCGTGGACAAGAAGGTATTGGCCAGGAGGGAACCAGGGCAGGTGCCAGGTCCTGTCTATGCTGGGATCTGAGATTCTAAGAGGTGGGTTAGGGGTAAGGGGACAGAGGTCGGCCACATGGGGTGAGGGGAGTTCAGCAGAGACGGGGGGGATAGGACAACCTGGGAAAGAGCAGAGTGTCCTCCCCAGCCTCGGTCCCTCTCCCGCTGCAGTCCTCATCTCACTCGTCGACTCCGGAAGTCTCCCTTCGGCGGACACCTGGCCCCCGACTCCCAGGGCACTTTCCAGACAGCCAATGCCACATCCCAGGCAGCCCCTGCTCTGCCCTTGGGGTCTGTGCCTGGCAGAAGGGTGGCTGACCCCTGGCCCCCCCTGGCCTGGGCCCCAGCTCCTCCTGGCCCTGGGACCAGCAGACACATGCACCCTGCGCCTGGCGGGCTGGTCGCGCTTGTTCCCGTTGGTGACGGTGTGTTGGGAGGGAACTGTTTTAGATACCAATGTAAATCTCTGTCTACGTCAATTCCACACGAGTTCAGTCATCATATGGGAAGGGAATCATAGCTGTGGGGGGCTCCATGGAGGACCCTGAGGGCCCCTGAGGCCAGTCTCTGTGGCCACAGCAAGGAGCATCTGCTTCAGCTAGTTGGATAAGACTCTCTCCTGCCCAGAGACAGAGAGAGGGACTTCCCCTGCTCCGTGCCTCTCATATCCCACACACCGGTGTGGACAGACACCTCAACGTCTCCCCTCAGCCCAGTGCCCGCGCTCTTCCTGATGAGGGTTAAGCAGGAGCGGTCCCCTCTTCCCATGTCCATGTTGTAGGCAGCTGCCTTCTCCTCAGCTCCCATGGAGTAGAACAAGAGCCAGCCAGTTCTCTCCAATCCCAGGATTTTCCAGGGATACTGATAACGATAGAAGCCTCCCTAAAGCAGGCAGGGTCTTGTGAGTGGATGGTGGGAGGGATCAGGGCTTCCTCAGCATCTGTCAGTCCCCGGAGCATCTGAAGGGGCCCCCTACACCAGGAGGAAAAAGTGGAGCCAGCCTCTGTGGGTTCCCAGTGCCTGGCATCTCCTGGTTCCCTCTGCCCTCCTTCACAGACACCCTCCACGGAGCAGCACAGCACCAAAGACAGAGGCAGCAGCCCCAGAGCATTTTCCAACACAACAACATTTATTCCATTTACACATGAGGCCCCCAAGGGCTTCCCGCCCCCTAGCCCCCTCCCCGCAGGCCCTCCCTTCCCGCCCTCCCTGTTCAGCCACCCTCTCCCTCCCCTCCCTCCTCCACCCTCCAAAGCTAAGGCCCAGCAAGATCAGCACTGGGGGAGAAGCAGCCTTTGCTTTGGGGCACCTGCTGCCATGAGGGTCCGAGAGTTCAGAGCCCCACCCTTGGGGACTGGCACCAGAGAGCCTGCCCCACAGCGGCCCCTACTGGCTACAATGCCGCTTTTTCTTCCTCCTGGAGACCAAGGGGCCACCCCTTCTCTTTTGAGACTGTGAGGGGCCACCCAGCCCTGGAGCCAGGGATTGCTCCCCAGAGACCCTGAGCCCAGGCCCTGGGTCGGGCATCTTTTCAGCAGGGGATGGGCTTCCGAAGAGAAGTTCCTTCTTGGACTTGATAACAGGAGAGGGTGCTGGGCTGAGGCCTCTTCTCTGAGCAGATGGCGACTGAAGAGCTCCCTGGGGTCCCCGCCCTCCTAGGCTGAGAAGGCCTGAGGCAGGGACAGGGCTCTGGGACAGCCTCCAGGGCCGCAGCCTGTGGTGGGAACCCACGACATACACCATGCCGGGGAGTTCCCTCTCCTCCCTTGACCGCTTAGCCAGCCTGTGTGACTCCTTAACAGGAGAGGCTCCAGGGAGATCCAAGGTATCCTTGGTCCCCAGGCTGGGGCAGGTGGGTCTGTGGTCCTGGAGAGGAGAGGTTGGCCGGGCAGCCCTCAGCCCGGGGCAATCCTGACATCCCAAAAGCACAGCAGGGTCTTTGGACCTGGCCATGCCGGTGCACACTCTGGCCTGTCCCTGAGGGACCTGGGCAGCCGCCTGGGGTGGGCAGGTTTCCACGCTGACCCCTTGTTGGGGGTCAGGGGCGTCTCTCTCTGCTCCTTGGCGAGCTGCAAACGTAGAAGGACTTGAGTCCAAACAGGCTGTGCCATGACTAGGGGCTGCCCTCACACGCCGTTTCTCCTTCAAGGATAGGAGGCACTTCTCCACTAGCTGCGGGAGGAAAGAGGCACTTACTGGCGCTGCCCCAGGTGTGAGCAGGGCCCAGGGTGGTGGAGACCAGGGCACTTCGGTGGGAGACAGGGAAGTCTGAGGCAGCTGGGCTTCGTGTCAAAGGGAGAGGGTGTGGCTCTGCCGGGCATCCCATTGGGCCTCATTGCAGCTTGCATCCTGACTCCCCTCCCTGGCTCCTCTCCGTCGTACTCCGTCTGAACCTGCATCTTCCCACCCCGGAGTGACTCCCCAAGAAGCTGAGCATCCCCAGCAGGATGGGGTTAGACAATCAGGTGGGCCTTGTGTGCCGGGTCCCCCCTGCCCCTGGGTTCCCCTCCCTCCGCTCGTCTACCTGGGCAAGTGTGAGTTCTTCTTCCTTCTCCAGCTCCTGGCTTAGGGCCGATAAATCCATCTGTGGATCTGGGGAAAGCAATTCTTCCAGGAATCGGGGGTGAATGACGGCCTCCACCTGGAAACAGAAGGAAGAAGACATGCGCTTCCTGGGCAGGGAGTAACCTGGAGCCACGGACACCCAGAGGAGATGCAGAAAGCGGGGAGGGCCCTGTCCCCACCCTCCTGGGGCTGTCTCATATCATGGCGACCACCAGCTACACACACAGACCACAGACCTGGTAGCGTACACACACACAGACAGAGACACACAAACCGCACACAGACACACAAACGGATCCATATATGACACAGGAAAAGACACAGACACAAGTAACACACATGCCACATTCACACCCACACAGACACACAGTAACCAATCACAGACACAAACACACAGCAACACATAGACACACGCAGTCACATACACAGACACTCAAATCCACAGAAACGCACCCACCCACCCCCCTGCTGAGTAGCTAAGGAACAGAGCTTAATTCCAAGGACCTGGGAGTGCCACCCCCCGGAATCCTGCAGACCCCAGCACTCCAGGCCAGCCCACCTTGGTGACGAAGTCTTTCTGGGAACACAGCTTGTCAATGTAGCTCAGGAGGCCCGGGTCTGGGGGCATCCCATCCTCTTCCTGTGGCTGCTCCACTTCGCCATCTTCCCAGTTTCCCTCGGGCTCCCCTGTGGCCCCAAGGTGAGACCCCAGCAGCTCCTCCATGATGTCCACATACTCCTGCACCACTTCAGGGGGCATCTCAGGGACCTTGGTCTCCGCTGGCCGCTGGGGCCTGAGTGGTGGCAGGCGGGCAGGCGGGGCCTTGGGGCCGGCCTTGCTGGGAAGGTACACTGAGGCAGAGAGGGAGGAGGCCGGGCGTGGTGAGGGCCGCTCCTGCTGCCTGCACCACACAGGGGAGGGCAGGGCTTGGGGATGTGAAGTGGGTCCTGGCTGGGTCAGGACCACCTGAACCACAGCGCCCCTGGAGAAGACACGCAGGAGGGGCACATCTGAGACAGCATTGCTTGGGAGGAAGTTTGGAGCCAACGATATGCTGGGTACTCTCCCGGCTCATCCCTGCTTCCTGGGTAGAGCATATGTGGAGTTTTGGATGGGCGAGGGGAGAGAGTAAGTAGGAAACCTGACCAGGTCAATACCCCGCTTCGTGATCACAGGCCGCCCACGAAGTAGGGATTGACCAGGTCAGTACCCAACATCCACTCCCAGAAGCTGTCCTGTTGGGGAGCAAACCCCCCTCTTGAAGGGAAGCATGGGGTGTGGGGACAGTGGCCTCCCTTGGCCCCTTTGGCCTTTGCCATGGCTCCTGTGGGAATGTGGGAAGCTGTACCTGGCTGCTTGACCACCTCAGGGGCCAGGGGTCCTCGAGGTTCAAGCCTCGGCGGGGCTGGAGGAGGCAGGCTCTGGGGCCCCTTCATCCACTGTGCTTTCTGCATCTGCATCTCCTCCTCAGCCTCGAACTCCAGGAACCTGGGGGTGAAGGAGGTCCAGGCTGTGCGGAGAGGGTCCAGGCCCCCTGTCCCCAGGACCAGGCAGCGGCCGAGGGCAGGGATGCGAGGGAGTGCCTCGGGTGGGCTGTCCGGGCCCTCACTGGGTCTCATCCCCCAGTCCCAGGAGGGAGCTGCTCCCAGAGTTCTGGGCTCACCCTCCCTCACCCGGCCCCTGCAGAGCCCATGGCATCAACGGGGCTTCCTGACTCAAGTCAGGGCCACGAGGCCCAGGAGGGTCCCGGGGGACTCCTCCTCCAGGTTTCAGCTGGCCAGGGGTGGGGTTGATGGCGGACGGCGTCAGGGATGATGCCCAGATGCAGGAGTCCTGAGGCTGGGACTGCGGGTCCCTGAAAGATAACCCAGGGGCACGAGGCCCGGGAGACCCCTGGTCGGGAGGAAGCAAAAGCTGAGCCCGGAGGACAGGGCCCCTTTCCCCTGAGGCTGCTGTCTGTCTGTCTGTCCGTCTGTCTTCACGGAGGACACTGCCTAGGAGCAAAGGCGGTCAGGCCAGAGATGGGTCTCATGGTGTCCCGGGCGCAGGTCTCCCCTGCCCAAACTCCCTGGCCAGGCTGGGATGGCAGAAAACCAACTTCTGGCCACTGCTGTGAGGAGCCTGCACCCCACTCTTGTCTATAGTCACTAGCACCCCTTCTCCCCATCCCCACAGCTGGAGGTGACCCCCTCTGGGCTGCGACGCTGGCTGCTCCCGCCATGACCTCCAGTGTCAAGGCAGGGGTTGGCCCAGGCCAGGCAGGGGGTGCTTCCCAAGAGGGCAAGACAGAGACCCCAGAGCACTCTAGGTGGCAGGAGCAGCTTCCTGAGGGAGCCAGGGGCCCAGAGCATCCTGTTTGTCCACACCCTCCTCATGCTCCATGCTGAGAAGCCACCACGGCCACCAGGCCTCTGTCATTCACTCTCACCCTGCCCTGCGGGCCCTGCCCCCAGGACCCCAGACTCACTTTTCTGCCATCTCGTAGAAGATCCTCCGGTCAAAGTTGCTTGTGTGCTGCCATTCCCGCATGGCCCGCCACAGTCCCTCCTCCAGCGTCATGGAGGGCTTCCGCCGGGCCAGGGATCGGAGAACTGGGCTGTAAACCAGTGCAGTCAGCCCCAGTCTACAAGCCCACCCTTCATCCCGAGCCCACCTGGTCCCAACACCTGGCCCCTGTCCTCCCCACACCTGTCCTGCCATCTGTCCATGGCCTGTTCTCCCCCACGTGGGCTCCTCAGGCCCCAGGACGCGCCCCCAAGATCGAACATCAACACAAGCTATGGAGTGGCCTCTCCGACTGCCCCTCAAGTCCTCGGTGTTATGATGTTGACAAGTGAACTCAGCACTATGGGCGGAACATATGTGTCCCCAACAATCCTGTGCTGAAGCCCTCAGCGCCGGCGTGTCGGTATTTGGAGGCAATCATGGTTAGAGCAGGTCATGAGCGTGGGTCCCAGTCATGGAATCTGAGCCCCGACAAGGGCAGGAGGAGATGCCAGGGCTTTTCCTCTCAGCCACAAGAGGACACAGCCGAGGCAGCTCTCTCCAGCCAGGAAAAGGGCCCTGACCAGACACCCAATCTGCTGTCACCTTGATCTGGGACTTCTGGCCTCTGGAACTGGGAGACATGGGTGTGTCTTGGCAAAGCACCCAGTCTATGGGATTTGTTACAGCCGAGCCTGAGCCGACTGAGACAGCATGAGCCTGAGCTGACTGAGACAGCGTGCACACAGAATGACCTGGGAGCCCGGGTTAAAGTGCAGGTTCCTGGGCCCCAGGACTGAGCATTTCACCAGCTTCCTGGGGACTCTGGAGCAAGGCAGCCCCTGGGGGTGCAGCCTCAGGGTCCTGGAGCATGAGAAGCAGGAGCACACGTCCAGAACCAAAGCAGAGCGGTGTCAAGCCCACTGCAAGCAGCCAGATACAGCTTCCCACATTCCCACAAGAGCCATAGCAAAGGCCTGTGAGCCTGGGGCAGCTCCACTCCAGGAATCAGGGTCCCAGTGCACCGGGACTCCGCTCCAAGGGGGAATGCAACCAGTTCCAGGGTGCGGGGGCAGCGAGATTGTTGGGGAGGAAGATGGGGCTGTGTTCCACCTACACCCCAGGCAGGGGACTCCCCGAGGGGAGCGGCCAGTGTGTTGCACGGTGGATGTGCTCAGGCTCCCATTTGCTCATCAGTGGGAAACACAGGGTCACAGAGGCGCCACAGGGTGGAGAGAGGCAGGGACTGGGAATGAAACCACAAACTCTTCCAGATGCTGACGTTGCTGCCTCACAGTCACCACAGTCCACAGCCCTGGGCTGCTGAGCTCGTGGTGTACTCAGAGCTATCACTGGAGCCTGTGACTTTGGGGAGCACTCTCCTAGATGGCCTAGTCCTGATAATGACAGTAATAGGGACAGTAATCATAATTGCTGTCATGTAATGTGTCATAGCAGGTGCCAGGCACTATGCTATGCATGTCATATGTGAGCTCAAGTCATCTGTTCGCCATCCTCTGAGTGAAGCATCATTGTCCGTTTTTCTAGGGAGGATTGAGGGTGAAGATGCAAATACCTGCCCAGCATCGACCCTAGTGTGGGGCCCAAGGCCATCCCCCTGTGCAGACTCCACCACCGCAGTGCTAACTGGACCTCACTGGCAGAACTGCGGGCATATGCCAGGTTCCCGCCGGGCCCTGCAGCTCCTCCCCCAGCCCCATGTGATGTGCCCCTGGCCATCGACACTCAATTCGAGGGAAGGCACTGGGGTGTACACTCAAAGACCTAAACCCAGGACGGGTGTGGTGGCTCACACTTGCAATCCCAGCACTTTGGGAGGCTGAGGCAGGTGGATCACGAGGTCAGGAGCTCAACACCAGCCTGGCCAACATAGTGAAACCCTGTCTCTACTAAAAAATACGAAAAATTAGCTGGGCATGGTGGAAGGCACTTGTAATCCCAGGTACTCGGGAGGCTGAAGGAGGAGAATCACTTGAACCCAGGAGGTGGAGGTTGTGGTGAGCCAAGATCGCACCATTGCACTCCAGCCCAGGTGACAGTACGAGACTCCATCTCAAACAAACAAAAAAGACCTAAACTCAAACCGTGGCTCACGTCACACCAAGAACCCTCTCTGACCTGGGTCTTCTGTAAACATTGCTGTGAAAATTATTGAAAGTAAAAGCCGGGCACAGTGGCTCATGCCTGTAATCCCAGCACTTTGGGAGGCCGAGGCGGGTGGATCACCAGCTCAGGAGATCAAGAGCATCCTGGCTAACATGGTGAAACCCCATTTCTAGTAAAAATACTAAAAATTAGCCCGCTGTGGTGGCACATGCCTGTAATCCCAACTATTCAGGAAGCTGAGGCAGCAGAATTGCTTGAACCCGGGAGGCGGAGGTTGTGGTTAGCCGAGGTCACGCCACTGCACTCCAGCCTGGGCTACAAGAGCGAAAGTCTGGCTCAAAAGAAAAGTAAGGATTGGCTAGACTCACAGGATAGTGACGGGCAGTTGACATGAGGCCCCTGACAGTCTGTCCTGAGCCACAGCCAGATTAATGTTGCTGAAAATGTACCTTCCCATAGCATAACCGATCACCCTCACAACCACCCTGCAAACCCCTGAACAGCGTGACCTCCTGTCCATTCGGCAGCCTCTTTATGTGCGAGCTGCAGGACAAGCTCCAGTGCCCCGAAGACACTCACATGAGGAAGCAGGAAAGTGCTTCGGTGTCAGGACTCTGGGGAAGGTGCCTCCGGGCCAGGGGCTTGTAGCGCTGCCAGAGTCGGAAGTTCTCATAGACACTCTTGGGGTTACAGGAGTCGTCCGGCGGGGCCTTGGCCTGGGAGGGAGCCAGGCTGCCCTCTCCATGAGCCCCTTCTGGCCATGGCCGAGCGTTCCCTGGGGGCACGATGGGAGGCATCTGGGCAGCCGGTGGTGGTGGTGGAAGAGGAAGGCCCTGGGACCAGCCTCCCTCACAGGCCTGGGCGCTCCCAACCACCTGGGCAGATGTAATGGGCACCCCAGGAGCAGCTGCCAGGAATAGGGGAGGTGGACACATGACACCTCCACAGAGGGCGCCTGGAGCCTGCCAGGCGACGGGGTCCTGAGTTAGGACCGAGGTCTGTGCCTGAGGGGGCTTCACAGGCCCCACTTCTGTCCACATCTGGACAAAGACGTTGGAAGCCCCGGCCCCACTCGGGCCGCGGCCATCCTGTCCTGCCACCAGAGGTGTGCTGGGGAAGGCAGACAGCACCAGAGGGCCGCCAGGAGGAACCGCTGCAGTCACGAGGGGTGGCCCATGTGCTGGGCCAGGAGCAGGTGTGGCCAAGGGCAGAGCCGTGAACACAGACAGGGAGGTGCCAGGGTTCACGGTCACGCCCGGTCCCAGCACTGGGTATGCTGTGGAGACAAAGGAAAGAGATGAATGAGCTGGGGTCTCCAGGTCCTCACTAGTCACTGGGGAATCAGAGGGGAGCCCCAACAGCTGAGGGCGTGTGACGGGGAAACTCTGCCGCTTGCAAGTGTCCCTGACTGTGCATGGGATGCTCTGTTCCTCCACGAAAGGGTTGCTCCACTAGACAGCCGGGCCCCGGTCACCAAGACTCCCTGACCCCTGTCTCCCAAGAAGGAACAGCCAAGCCTTTGCTGCCTGCGGGTCTCCCTCAGTGTCCCTGGCAGACCCCGTCAGCCTCACAGGCATCTCCCAAGCCATGGGTCAGGGGTGAGTCTCTCAGCGGCTTGGTGGTCCTTAGCGTGCTCAGCAACAGGAGACGGGCCTACCCCAGGGCATTGCTCGGCACTGAGAAGGCCGACAGGAAGCCAGAAGCTTCCGAATATTATGGCCCTATCTCCTCTTCAGTCTTCCTTTTCCTGAAGCTCTTGTAAACCCCTGTCTTTCCTAGCTCAAACACAACAAAAGAAAACCACTGGATAGGCCAGGCATGCTGGTTCATGCCTACAATCCCAGCACTATGGGAAGCCGAGGTGGGCGGATCACCTGAGGTCAGGAGTTCAAGACCAGCCTGGCCAACATGGTGAAACCCCGTCTCTACTAAAATACAAAAATTAGCTGATGGCGCATGCCTGTAATCCCAGCTAGTCAGGAGGCTGAAGCAGGAGAATTGCTTGAACCCAGGAGGCAGAGGCTGCAGTGAGCCAAGATTGTGCTACTTCATTCCAGCCTGGGTGACAGAGCGAGACTCCGTCTCAAAAAAAAAGAAAAAAGAAAACCACCGGATGGAAATCTCACCCAAGCCAGTGCCCTAGGAACCCCGAAGATAAACCATAACATATCACGCCCAGCATGCAAATGATTGTCCTGGCACCACCCACACAAGTGCTAAATGGGGGTCAGATTCCGGCCACCCGTTCCTCAGTGCTCAGTGGTCCCAGCTGCCACTCCGGAAGCTCTGTTCCCAGGGAGCAGGTCTGAGAGGCAGTGGTGGAGTCGCCTGAGATACTGTCACCGCACAGCCAGCAACAGTTGCACACGATTAGAACTCAGCCAGCAAATGGTGAGCAGCAGGGCTATCAGGGGAGGTGCCCAGGGATTTTCACAGCTGCTGGTCATGTTACAATAGGTAGTGGGACAAGGAGCCCATCTCTGGTCCTTCTCCTTTGAGCTGCCAATAACTGAACATAGTGACCAACCAAGAACCCGGGCTTCTTGGCCACGGGCCGGGTGAGGCAAAGTTGTCTGGAACTCATCCCTGCTCACTAGGACCCCATGCAGGCTCTAGTCAGGGGGAATAAGGGATACAGCACATGCACCTCATCATTCAGGACACACATCCTAACTTGAGTAATAATAAGAGAACCATCTTCCTATTTGTGTGCTACTCTCCTTTCTCTACTGAAAAGGAAACCAGCCTTTCCAAACCCTTCCACTGAGAACCAGCAAGAGTCTATACCTGTCGCCTGTTCATGAGGTGGCATACGTGGAATGGGGCAAATTCTTCATCTCCACAGTAACACAAAGTACACGGGACAGGCCATGAACTAGCAGACAAGAGGAAGTGGGTCTGAAGACCTGAGCTTCCACAAAAGGGCAAACAATGCAGAACAACACAGGAAGCCCAGGCCATGTGTTACCTGAACTTCCCCATCTGCCCCCACCCCTGTTGGATCAAAGCCAACAGCTACCTGAACTGATGGAGCAGCCAGCTCTGGGCTGTGGCAGTTACGGTAGCCCCCAGCCTCGCCCACCCAGAGGCTGTCACTGCATGCTCTGTCACAGCCAACCCACCCAACAGTTTTCTGGCTGAGATCACTTCTCCCCATTCCTCCCTCAGATCTAGAAAACTCCAGTCCAGATCCCTCTGAACACTATGGAAGGGCACCTTCCAGGTGCCTGAAGACACGACACAGGACTCAGGCTTGCCTGTCATCCTCCCGTGGCCACCAGTACAGCACGATCCCACCACTCTCTACAAACACACAATGACGTGACCTGGCCCCCTCCAGAAAGGATCAATCCATCCACTCCATCCTTTCCCCTACACAGTGTATTCCCGCAGGCATCTTGGTCCACCTCTAAGGAGCCGTCCTCCCTAACCACAGACTCAGGGTGCCATGGCCATCCCCAGGTGTGATGTCCTTGGGGACATCCAGTGCTCCCTCCCTCCTCAACATCAGCCCTATCAACTGTCCCCAGGGGCAGTGTCAAATTTGAATTCCCAAGGAGTTGAGGCATGGCAGACTCGGATAATGCCCCCATCCCTACAGGCTCACCTCCATTTGAAGCCATCCCCTCAGGCTGGGCACTGACCACCGCTGTCTGGCAGTTTCCGCAGTGAGAAAAGTCAAGGGTAGGACCAAGAGAGCGACCTGGCTCAACAGACGCTCCTGAGTCCAAGTGGACCAGTGAAAATTTGAATTTAAATAGGTTTGGAACATAGGACCCCAGACATTCTGCAGAGGGGGAGGGGCGGTGGGCAGCTGGGCTTGGCAGGGGTGGGGGACATTCTGTGAAGGGCTCTGGCCAGTAGGCAAGAACCTGAGTTTCCCTTCCAACTGGACGGCAGCAACACAGACGGTGTGGGCCCCTGTAGGCAACTTTTAAATTGTCCTTCTGACTCACAGCAAAAGCTTGTACCTGATGTCCCCTTTACTTCATTCTTTATCCACAGACCTACTTTTGTGCCATTCAACCCAGGCTCCTTCCCCCTTTGGCTCTTTCCCACTCTTGATGAATTTCAACAGGGGCTGCACTTCCCGAACAAAATTCAGAACACGTTTTCAGTCTGAGAAACACGGGGGTTCTTAGGAAGGCAAGGGGACTGGGTGTTTGAAATCAGGATGGTCTCAGCCCATCCAGGCTATTAGGTGGCTGTGCGCTCATCATTGTTTACGAGGCAGTCCTTGTGCCCCCGGGTCATGTATGTTGCTGGAATCTCTGCCCACAGCAGTGGGCAGGCCTTACTTCCCATCCCCTTTCCTGGGAAGCCTCAGTCCAGGAAAGAGGGGCTATGCGACCTACAGCACCGAGACCAGAAATCCGTTCATTTTGTTTCCCAGTGTATTGTGCTGGTGTTAATTTTTTTTTTTTTTATCTTTTACATGATTTTAACTTAACTAAGCAATACTTTTGCATGGTTCCAAATTCAAACTGTGCACAGTGGAATAGGCAGTGACCAGCCTTCCTCCCACCTCTTTTCTTTGGCCACCACATTTTCTTTCCTGGACCAAACAGGTGTTATGTGATTCTTTTTCATCTTTCCAGAGATGTATTATGCAATCAAAAGCATAGTAAAGCTATTTTTGCTGTCTAAAAATATTTTGTTTTTTTGGGTAAAAATTAATATATTAATATGTTCCAGAACTCTGCTGATACTTGCAGTGACCATGTTTGTCCTGGTAATGTGGTTCCTCTCTTTATTTCTGTAGGTAAATTGCTAGAACGAGATGTTGCTGTTTTTTAAAATTAAAAATACATGAAAGGGCCGGGCGCGGTGGCTCAAGCCTGTAATCCCAGCACTTTGGGAGGCCGAGACGGGCGGATCACGAGGTCAGGAGATCAAGACCA
>NW_012120932.1:3191794-3194402 GCF_000951035.1 Colobus angolensis palliatus
TGTGGGACTGTATGTGTATTTGGGGATATGAGGTGGCTTGTTTGCATATTTGCGGCGTGTTAGTTCATCGCAGATATATTTAGGGCATATAGGGAACTACATGAGTATTGAGTGTGTGTGTGTTCAAGGGCATGGCAGTTTCGATGAATGTTTTGTATTCAACATGCGTTTGTATTTTTCAGTAAGTGGTTATTAGGGTTATATATGCTGGGAATGGAGTATGTGTGTGTCTGAGAGAGAGATGGGGTTCTGTGTTTATACAGGAGAGGGAGATAATTGAATTTATATGTATTACAGGTATGTGATATGGTTATTTGTTAGTACTTGGCGATGTGAGAGACACTCCCCTTGTTTACAAAGCCGTGCCCAGCTGGTTTGTGCAAGTGGAGAACATGGTGGACCAGCTCCTAAGGAACAATGGCCTGTGCTACCGGTGAGCACTAAGATGTGTTTCTTCGTAATGTCTTTTGTCATGTGGTTAGTGTGGCTAACACTTTCCCCAAGTTATAATTTTAATAGCCATCTTTTATTGTGTATTATAATACACCATGTTGGCCAGGCTGGTCTTGAGCTCCTGATCTCAAGTGATCCGCCTGCTTCAGACTCCCAAAGTGCTGGGATTACAGGCATGAGCCACCACGCCCGGCCTAGGCAATTATTGTTAACTCTCCACTGTGAGAGTGAGAACTTGCAGTAAGGAGACTCAAGTGTGAATCTTGGCTGCACCACAAAAAGATTCTGCACCACAGCCATTGCAGAAAACAACAGCAGGCTGATTTGATGAGAGGAAGTCAGGAGTAGCCATTATATCCTTCTCAGCTTGCAGGTTTAGTGGCAGTACGCAGTTTTAAGGGACAGGAGGGCAGAACACCATCTTTTTCTTTCCTAACATAAAGCAGCTTACAATTCCTAGAACTCTGGTTTCTCCAGGAGTTAGAAATTCACTACCCATGTCCATTCTGAGACAAGCGAGGATGCTATCTACCAACGTCCCATCCCCATTCCCACGCATCCCCTCCCACATGTGAATCCTGGCTGGCCTCTCTCAGCTCACTGTTGGCCTCGTCTTCACCACAAGTGTCATCGCATGTGGTTCTCAGTGTGGGAATTATTGTAGCCTGTCTTTAAAAAAAAACTTCATTCTCATTTTCACACCGAGAATTGCTGCTTATCAGTGTCAAAATGACAGGAAAGAACACTCATGTTCTGTGCTGTGAACAAGGGGAGTTTTAGGAAACTGGTCAAAGGAGATGAGGAGTACTCAGAGCACAGCAACAAAATCTGAGACACACACGTCACTCCCTGCTGGGCAGGGTAATTTTGCACTGATGGCAGCGTGTTGGGGAAGGGAAGAGGCCGTCAGCCGGACCGGTGCACACTGTGAACATTCACTGAAACACACCCTGTTGGCACTTAAGAAGCATTTGCCCCTTTCGAAGACATTTGGACTTAAGAAGGCAGAGTTGCAGGAAAACGAAACAGGGGCCACACCGCAGGGGAAGGCGGTGGATTGCAAGTCTCAAGCCCAGGGTTCTCCCCTCCTCGCTCCAGTTGTGTGAAAAAGTCATTTCCTAACTCCTGTCCAATATCCTCATGAGTTCTCGATTTTGTCCCAACTCTAAACCTGAATGGTCCAGCAAGCATTTCTATAAAATGCCTCCACAGTGGCCACTGGGAGGGGAGTGACCTCCATGCAGTGACTGTCTGGGTGTTCCCAGGCCTTCTGTCCTGTGAGACAGAGCTGCCTTCTTACATGCAGCCCTCTTCTGCTGTGCACCTCTACCTCGATCTTAGCTGAGAAGATCAACGGAGAGCAATTCAAGCAAAATCATAGTAAACTTACCAAAACAAAACAAAAAACAACCACTTTGGAGACCTTTCTGAGGACTTGAGCTTTTATCATGGGGCAAACATAATAAATGATTTTCAATCAGTAACTCCATCTAAGAGGGCTGTTGAGGCAAAATATCACACTCAGGCACTGAAGAAGGGCAGAATTCTTGGTTGCTTCCTCCCTTGTCAAGTCAGTCAGCTGATGCTTTCTCAAGATTCTCACGCACGACTTTGATACAGGATTTCAATGAGTCTTTTTCTGAGCCACTGATACAAAAAGCATACTGTGGAATAGTGTATTGTCTCAATTCTGCAATCGCTTCTGTACATGTTTGAAGTCCCAGACCCCAGGAGGAGAGACAATCAAATTAGCCAAAGGTAATTTGTGAAGACTGGCCATGGGAGGTGGCGGCTAAAAACCCTCTGGCCCCTGCTCTCTGAGCATGCCCACAGCATGTCCTGGGCCGCACTGACTGCTGAGAAAGAACATCTCAGGGCTTGGATCCCCTGTTCAGAGGACACATGCTCTTCCACTCAATCACGGAACAGTAGAGGAATGGCAGCTCCGTGCTGTGTCCTGCAGACCTCTCAGTCTCCGCACTTAAGGCTCCAGGCCGGCCTGGATGTGAAGGCTCTTCAGTGCCATCAGGGGGAGACGGACAATAGGAATCCTGCAAATGAGCAGAAAGGATCTGATGATGAAAGTTTCTTCTGAAGCTACCACAAACTCAAGTCAGTGAGCTGCTCACTAGTTTTTTTTTTTTTTTTTTTGAGA
>NW_012120932.1:3199347-3206151 GCF_000951035.1 Colobus angolensis palliatus
AAAAAAAAAAAAAAAAAACCAATGGTTTTGGTGTATTTGTTGGCAGACACCTATCCACTGCATTTAGAGAAAGGGCCGTTGGGGTGTACTCTGCCTCGTTCTAATAAACTCCAAGTGCCCTTTCCAGTTTCACCACTGTACAATTTACTCAAATGCAACTATTAGGAAAACTTCACATTTTCTTTTGGCAGTGCATCAGGTTGTTGGCATATTACTGGTTTGAGTGCTGCTAGTATACTGAACTTTCAGAATTTTACCTACTTCTCAATCCTGTGTCTTAGCTAGATGTTAACAATCTGATTCACTTTCAGCAATCTACTGTCCGTGAATAATAATCTTATATTACTGTTTTCCTCCAACATTCAATAGAAAAAGTTGATTCCCTTGCCAGTCCCCAAATCTAAACTTGAATGGTTTCACTTAAAAGTTACTCATTTGAGGCTGGGTGTAGCAGCTCATGCCTATAATCCCTAGCACTCTGGGAGGCCAAGACAGGTGGATCACTTGAGGTCAGGAGTTTGAGACCAGTCTGGCCAACATGGTGAAACCCCGTCTCTACAAAAACTATAAAAATTAGCTGGGCGTAGTGATGCACGCCTTTAATCCCAGCTACTCCGGAGGCTGAGGCAGGAGAATCGCTTGAAACCAGGAGGCAGAGGTTGCAGTGAGCCGAGACTGCACCACTGCACTTCTGCCTGGGTGACAGAGCAAGAGTCTGTCTCAAAGAAAAAAAAAAAAAATCTCATTTGAGAACACTTAATACAATTATTAATCTAGTACTTTAAGTTGCACTGATGCCATCATTACATCACAGTGCACCCAACACATAAAACAAATGAGATGAAGTCAATTACATTTTTTATATTAACAGTTCTATACAAATACATTAATCCCTTGGTGAATTTGTTTTAGACCAGTTGACAACTATCTGTAAACATAGCTAAATGTAAACATTAGTCCTTTATCTTATTTTGTACCTGTACTTTAAGTAAGGTTTTGAGTGACAATGTCATTATTTCCTTATCAGAAGAATTAAAGGAAATACCTTGGTGGTTTGGGAAGAACACTTGGTGATGGAGGCTCGCTACGTTTGACTCTGGCAAAGTTCTGATTAGCTTGAGATTTAAAAAGTAAGCTGGGACCTGAAAAGTTTAGAGTTCCCATTTTGATTATTTAGAAAATTTTTGTTCTTTCCCCCATCTTGCATGGCCTGCCCTACAGCTGCTGCTGAGTTATATCCCATTCTTCTTTCTTTTTTCTTATGAAGAATCTTTGTCGGGGGATTCTGACTCTTGGTCTATTAAGCTGTTCTTGATTCTACCAACATTTCCAGATTGAGGGGCTGAAATGTTACACCTCTCTCTACCACCCATCTTCAGCTTCTTTGTTACCTGTCCTCTTTCGTAGTGTCAGGACAATAGGTGTTGCTTTCTGACAGATCCTTTCCTTTGTCTCAATACAGAAGTTTTCATGGGCTGAGCTGCTGAGTTCAGCCTGGGAACTGAGGCCAACATTGGAGTCTCCTCAGCACACAAGTTGGAAAGAAGTCCTGGTGACTTAAAGCTCAGAAGCATGGGTGGCAGGGCTCCCTCTGGATGTGGAATTCTCCATCCCTTTCCAGGGAGGGAACAAAGCCCACAAGCACCAGTGAGTGAACTGCTGACCACTCCCACAATGTAAAAAATACCCTTTTTTCTCTTATCTTTGCAAAAATAACATGGCATAATATTTATTCCTAGCATCCAGCTACCTAGAGATACCACTTTCCTGTCTCTGCCCATCCGTATTATGTCTCCCTGTTTTCTTTTGAAGTCAGCCAAAATCTGTTTTATAAACTTCTTTCTCCCCACTCAATATATAGTGGGCTTTTTTTTTTTTTTGAGACGGAGCCTCCCTCTGTTGCCCAGGCTAGAGTGCAGTGGCATGATCTCAGCTCACTGCAACCTCCACCTCCAGAGTTCAAGCAATTCTCCCTGCTCAGCTTCCCAAGTAGCTAGGGCTACAGGCACAGGCCACCTTGCCCAGCTAATTTTTGTATCTTTAGTACAGACAGGCTTTCATCATATTGGCCAGGCTGGTGTCGAACTCCTGACCTCAAGTGATCCACCTGCCTTGGCCTCCCAAAATGCTGGGATTATAAGCGTGAGCCACCGCACCTGGCCTATAGTGAGCATTTTCTGTCAATCATATATCTTCTCCCATAAAATGACTTTAAATATGTGCAATAAATACTACTAAAAAGCTGGGTATGGTGGCCCATGCCTACATTCCCAGCACTTCAGGAGACCGAGGTGCAAGGATGGCTTGAGCCCAGGAGTTCATGACCAGCCTGGGCAACACAGAGAGACCCCCATCTACACACACACACACACACACACACACACACACACACACACACACACACAGATTTAGCCAGGGGTGGTGGTATGAATCTGTAATCCCAGCTAGTCAGGAAGCTGAGGCAGGAGGATTGCTTGATCCCAGGAATTGGAGACTGTAGTGAGTCATGATTATGCCACTGTACTGCATTCTGGACAAAGAGTGAGACCCTGTCTAAAAAAAAAAATTCTGGCCAGGTGCGGTGGCTCATGCTTGTAATCCCAGCACTTTGGGAGGCTGAGGCTGGTGGATCACGAGGTCAGGAGTTTGAGACCGGCCTGGCCAACACAGTGAAACTTTGTCTCTACTAGAAATACAAAAAATAGCTGGGCGTAGTGGTGGGCGCCTGTAATCCCAGCTACTTCGGTGGCTGAGGTAGGAGAATCACTTGAAGCCAGGAGGCAGAGGTTGCAGTGAGCCAAGATCGCACCACTGCACTCCAGCCTGCGTGACAGAGCTAGACTCTGTCTCAAAAAACAAAGTTTTACCAAACAAAATTACATGATTTAGAATCAGTCACCTATTGTTAGTTATTTATGTAGCTTCCAGCTTCCAATTTTTCTACCACAAATAGCCTTGCTAAACATCCCTGAAAATTATATGCATACATCCTGGATTGTTTTTCATTTGAATACATTTCTAGATGTGAATTAATGAGACCAAAAGTAGGTAAGAAATGGAAAGGTTTGAGGGCGCCGGGGGTGCTGACAGCAGCACCACAGCACGGCGACAACACAGCGGTGGAGGCCTCAGCAGCGCCTCCTCCTTTCTTCATTTACTGCATTGCTTCCTCCCTCTTCTCCCCAGTAATTATTAGTCAGAACTTCCCAGAATAAAGCCGAGGCTCTGATTTTACCTGGACAAACAGTGCCGGAGGTTTCCCCTGAAGGAAAGACTGAACCTGGCAGAGAGACGCAGGTGAGGGTGGGAGCACCAGAGGGGAAGGGGCACAGGTGGAGCCGGGATCCAGATTACGGATAGATGCCCCTCCCAGGTAGCACCCAGGCCCAGCCCTTCCCTTCCCATGCATGGGAGTGGCAGGAGGTTGTGACAGTGGCCCTGACAACAGGTGGCCAACTGTCCTTTATGCCATTGACCATAGAGTGCTGCAGTCTCTGTCTTCCTTGTTTCTCCTCACCCTCTCTTGCCCCACACCTTTGGCTCTCCTCCCTTCCCTCTTCACCAGGTCCAGGTGAGTGGGATGAGCCCAGCCTTCGCAAAGCAAAGGCCTCGGGCTGCGGAGCCGCTGCACACCACAGGCATCTAGCTATAGGAGTGCCCAGGTTGCAGCTTGGGACCAGCCGTTGGAGGAAAAGATCTAATTCAGTGCTCTTTACCTGCACACTGTAATGGGGTGACTGGTTTCTTTTCGTGGTGTTTTTCTTTCTGACGGAAGAGGTCCCGGATATCAGAAAGAACTTCTTTTTTCTTTTTCCAGAGACAGAGTCTTGCTCTGTCACCCAGGCTGGGGTGCAGTGGCGCGATCTCAGCTCACTGCGAATCCACCTTCCGGGTGCAAGTGATTCTTATGCCTTAGCCTCCCAAGTAGCTGGGACTAGAGGTGTGTGCCATCACGCCCGGCTGATTTTTGTATTTTTTGTGGAGACAGGGTTTTACTGTGTTGGCCAGGCTGGTCTCAAACCCCTGGCCTCAAGTGATCCGCCCGCTTTAGCCTCCAAAGTGCTGGGATTACAGGCGCGAGCCATTGCTCCAAGCCAGAAAGAAGTTCTTGGTGGCACAAGACATCAAAATCAGCTGGCAGCCAGTTCCCGTATCCTTGCCTTCTGTTTCACTGGTTGTTCAGGGAGTGAAGAGGTGAAGCTTTAAGTGCAAGTATGATGCAGGCCACTCACTCACCTGCCATTTTGTCATGTTTTCTCCTTATTCACTTTCCCTAAGTCTGATTCTCCTGTTTATATCCTTCACTGCTGTATAAACTTCTCCAGTGCAAGGCACCAGCTCTTACATTCCTTAATGTTGTTTCCTAGATAGATAGATGGATACCTATAGATATATATAATATAAATAATATATGATACATATTTGTATATATTGAATATGTATTTTTTAATATATGACATGCCCACTTGTATACTATTGCTTGAGCAAGAGAAATAGGAGTAAAACAACAGTGGTCCTGTGTGACAGTCAGCTGCCTCGCCTGCTCACTGCCACGTGAATCATCACTAATGGGAATGTCCCCTGAGCACTACTGAGAACTAGGGGGATATATAGGTCGACACTTTACCGGGATTACTGCACTTCACGTGGCTGAATGCCATCTCGTTAAGTCTCAGCTTCACTTTTACTTCCTCTGGGAAAGCAGTTCTGATTTTCCCCCACAAAACTAGAAACATAAATCCACAGGAATCCCACTGTTGAATGAACTAGAGAAAGCGGGTAATTTTTAGTAGAGATGGGGTTTCGTCATGTTGGCCAGGCTGGTCTCAAACTCCTGACCTCAGGTGATCTGCCCACCTCAGCCTCCCGGAATGCTGAGATTACAGGTGTGAGCCACTGCATCCGGCCTAGGAAACTTTTTGAACTGCAAAAAGACAAAAACCCAATTACAACAGCTCTACCCTGTGTACGTGCTTTAGGAAATAATGCTATTTACCTTAATTTTCACATTTTCAACAATGAATAGGCACGATTTGCTAGTGAACAGGACCCCAATTTATTGTTTCCCTTATTACTATATTTCTCTATTGTTCTTATGATTCTACTTTAAGAAGACATTAATTTAATACTATGGAGGTGTAATTTATTATATTGGATACCTAAAAGGGGTAGAATCAGGTTGAACAAAGAATTTTCTTGGCATAATTAGTACAAATGTTTTGTTTATGAACTGCAGCAGTATCTCCTTTAGACCCAGGCAAGAGGGACCCTGCTCTGAACCCTAGCACCCCAACACATTTTATACACCCCAATACCTATGTTGCTTTGTTACAGGCAAATGGTACTTTCGTCTCTCAGGACCCCATGCCCTATTCTGGCACAGCATGACCTAAAGCCCTAAACACCCACGCTTATGTGCAATGCTGCTCACCAAGAGATATCTCTTGATCTATGCTCCCAAAACACAAGGCATCTGCATACGAAGGTCATGAGAGTTTGTGGGTTGTATGCCATTGATGTCAAAGCAGATACTGCTCCAATTAGAGGAAGGATTCCAGAGGAAGAAGCACTTAGGAAAGAAACAAACATAATTGCCTGCCAAATCCTTACACGTGGATAGCATGAAAGCAATTAGCTCTTGCCAAATTGAAATATTGGTATGCTGAGCATTCATGTTCTTGTCACATTGCAGTTCTGATTCCTGAGGTACTTACATTACTTTGGTATTCACCACAGTTGCGTATAGCACCTGAGAAACATTTTGTAACACTGAATGATGCATGCTATTCTTACATTTGTATGTATGTAGGACTAGCCCCGTCTCTACTAAAAATACAAAAATTAGCCGGGCATGGCAGTGCATGCCTGTAATCCCAGCTACTCAGGAGGCTGAGGCAGGAGAATTGCTTGAACCCTGGAGACAGAGGTTGCAGTGAGCTGAGATCGCACCACTGCACTCCAGCCTGGGTGATAGAGTGAGACTCCGTCTTGGAAAATAAAAATAAGTGAAGGCCAAAAAAAATTTTATTTTTTTGCTCATCTCCAAATCACCAGCTTATCATTAGAGCATCCAGACACTTTCAACCATAATAACACTCAATTATCTTGACATTTTGCCTTTTTTTTTTTTTTTCTGAGACAAGGTCTCGCTGTGTTGCCCAGGCTGGTGTCAAACTCTTGAGCCAAGCAATCCTTCTGCCTCAGCCTCCTGGGTAGCTGAGTTTATAGGTGCACACCATTGCACTAGCTCCATTTTTAACTTTAGGAGAAATAGAGCTTTAAACCAATTTTAAAAGTTTAATGTTCTGTAATCCCAGCACTTTGGGAAGCTGGGGTGGGCAGATCACCTGAGGTTACGAGTTTGAGACCAGCCTGGCCAACATGGTGAAACCCTGTCTCTACTAAAAAAATTACAAAAATTAGCCAGGTGTGGTGGCCCACGCCTGTAATCCTGCTACTTGGGAGGATGAGGCAGGAGAATTGCTTGAACTCGAGAGGTGGAGGTTGCAGCAAGCCAAGATCATGCCACTGCACTCCAGGCTGGGCATCAGAGTGAGTCTCTGTCCCCTCCACACCCCCTGCCAAAAAAAAAGTTTAATATTTTAGAAAGGTGCATTTGTCAAGCTAGGAAGATACAGCATGTTTTCTCTGACAGTTTAATTCGATTTGCAACTTAAATACCTGGATGTAGCATATTTGGGCCTTCTTTTGCATTCTTAGTCTGGGCCCTGCAAGTGTTAGGGAAAGTCTGAACTACTCTAATGGTTTGATTTTATTTTAAAAATTTTTTGAAATGGAGTCTCA
>NW_012120932.1:3211886-3212836 GCF_000951035.1 Colobus angolensis palliatus
CGGGAGACGGAGCTTGCAGTGAGCTGAGATCCACCGCACTCCAGGCTGGGTGACAGAGCGAGAGTCGGTCTCAAAAAGAAAACCACAAAAACAAAACAAAACAAAACAAAAAACAAAAAGGAAGGAAGGAAGGAACGCACGCACGCACAGTTCAGGGACTCTGGCGATAAAGCTGCCGGAGTCCGTGGCGAGCAAGGAGCCCCACGAGGAACAATGCAAAGATGGCTTTTGAGAGCAGCCAGTCGGGGTCTTGAAACTATTAAAGCCTAAAATCATTAGCACTGTTTTCTCCCTCTAAGACATATGTGGCTTTTCACTTTATTTTCAACTGAATGCTTTCACTGTTCTGGGTTTAGCAAGCTTTTGGTCTTAAAAATATCCAACAATGCAGTTAAGAGGCCAAATGACTTTATGCATGAAACACTGTTAAGATGAGGAATTTTCCCATAGAAAGGTGACCGGATTTGAGGAAATTATTTAGTCAGTATCAGCATTTCTCTGGATTTATATACAGTACAGATTTTACTTTCAGGCTTTCCTAGTAAAGTTTCTAACAGACCTGGAACGGAGAAGGAAGAGTAATATCTGTTGCAAAACCCCAGTTACATGTAGGACAAATAACAATCTGGGAGAGAAGTGACTTGCCCAAATGACACACTGATTTGGGATATATTAGGGAGAACCATTAATTCTTGTCCATAAGGCTTGATTTAGAATTGTTTTTTATTTTAATGGAAGTTCTGTAGAAAGAAAGGAATACTTGGAAAAACTGAGCCACTTGTAAATACTTGGAAGATGAGGAAAGAGAGTGGTTTAAAATCTTCTTACCATATTCCTATTCTCCTCCTCTTCCTCCTTCTCATCATCATCAGAATCACAATCAGGCAGTCAAAGTTGGCACTTTATTAGTGTGAACAAGGTCAGTATGAAAACACAAAGTAAGGCCGGGC
>NW_012120932.1:3212886-3219323 GCF_000951035.1 Colobus angolensis palliatus
CTGTGACACCCAGTGTGTACAATTTCTAAGTCACACCTCTCTGTTTCACATTGATACAGTTATTTCTCAGTTTCACTTGAATATGGTTATAGAATCATCAGGTTCGATTTCCTGTTGCATGGTAACAAACCAATGCATCAAAACAGTGGGGATTGCAGCAGAGAAAGAGTTGAATAATTGTAGGGCAGCTGAACGAGAAGACAAGATGAGAGGACTCTTCAAATCTGCCTCCCTGAGAGGTTTGGGGATGGGGATTTTAAGGAGTCTGGACAGGTGATGGTCTAAAGTATGGGGATTGCTGATTGGTTGAGAAGTTGGGGGTGAAGTCATGGGACCAGGAGATGCTGAATCGGTTTCTTGGTAGGGGTCTTCAGACGGGTTGGCATCAGCTATTCTGCTGGAATTCAGGATCTGAAAAACACCTTAAGCAATTCTTAGGTAAAAAGGTCCCGTGTCAGATTCTATCTATGGGAGCAGTGGGGGAGCAGGTGGTCAGTGTGCTGCGTGACCCTCGATTGGTTAGCAGCTGCAGAGAGATGAGTCAGAGCACACCAGTGCACCCTGGTTGATGCCTGACCACAATTCAGCCTAAAGCCTGGCTTGTAATTCTCATTAACCCTGCGAGGGTGGTTTTTTCCTTGGGCTTTTGCCCCATTCTAAGCAACACTTCTATGGATATTTTTGACTACATGTTTTTTGTAGTGCACACTGGAAAATATTCTGTGTGCTCAGATTATTTTTTTTCCAAGACTGTTTCTCATTTATTGAGTGCTTACTCCATGGTAGTTAGGCACTGGCCTGGGCACTGGAAAACAAAGGAATATAACATGGCCCCATCTTTCTCAGCATAAAACTTATCAGACTGTGCCCATTGTGTTTATTTAAGAATATATTTACAATACTAGTGGTTCTGTTTATAGCTATCCATCTTACCTCACCCCCTTCCCCCAAATAAAAAATAAGCAGTGTTCAATTTTAAGACACTATCAAGGCCAGGCACAGTGGCTCCCACCTGTAATTCCAGCACTTTGGGAGGCCAAGGTGGGCGGATCACCGGAGGTCAGGAGTTCGAGACAAGCCTGGCCAACATGGTGAAACCCCATCTCTACTAAAAATACAAAAAAATTAGCCAGGCGTGGTGACGGGCGCCCCTGTAGTCCCAGATACTCAGGAGGCTGAGGCAGGAGAATGGTGTGAAACTGGGAGGCGGAGCTTGCAGTGAGCCGAGATGGTGCCACTGCACTCCAGCCTGGGCGACAGAGCGAGACTCCGTCTCAACAAAAAGACCAGGCACAGTGGCTCACGCTTGTAATCCAGCGTTTTGGGAGGCCGAGGTGGGCGAATCACAAAGTCAGGAGATTGAGACCATTCTGGCTAACACGGTGAAGCCCTGTCTCTACTAAAAATACAAAAAAATTAGCCAGGCGTGGTGACGGGCGCCCCTGTAGTCCCAGATACTCAGGAGGCTGAGGCAGGAGAATGGTGTGAAACTGGGAGGCGGAGCTTGCAGTGAGCCGAGATGGTGCCACTGCACTCCAGCCTGGGCGACAGAGCAAGACTCCGTCTCAAAAAAAGAAAAAGACACTATCAAGCTACAGAAATCAAGGCAGTGTGATATTGGAGAAGACTTAGACATATAGAATGGAACCCACACATAGATCCTCACAAATATGGCCAATTGATTGTTTTAAATTGTGGTAAAATACATGTAACATAAATTTATCATCATAACCATTTTTAAGTGTACAGTTCAGTATGGTTTAATACATTCATATTGTTGTACAACTACTTTCCAGAACTTTTTTGTCCTGCAAAACAAACTCTATTTCCGTTAAACAACAACTGCCCTTTTCTTCTTTCCCCAATTCCTGGCAACCCCCATTCTACTTTCTCTTTCTATAAGCTTGACTATTTTAGGTACCTCATATAAGTAATCATATAGTATTTGTGACTGGCTTGTTTCACTTAATGTAATGTCCTCAAGGTTCATCCATATTGTAGCATTTGTCAGAATTTCTTTCCTTTTTAACACTGAATAATATTCTCTCGTATATGTATACTACATCTTGTATATCCATTCATTCATAGATGGGCACTTGGGTTCCTTCTAACTTTTGGCTATTGTGAATAATGCTGCTATGAACATGGGTATCCAAATATCTGTTCAATTCCCTGTTTTCAATTCTTTTGGGTATTGTTATACTGTGAAATATATATTTGGTTTTTGTTCCAATTTCCTGGCATACAACTCCTAAGATCCTTGGAATCTCCAAAGTGATGTCTTTTTGTACGCTAATGAGTTGACAGATGGCTGGTAGCTTCAGGATGGGGGCTGGTCACCAGAAATGATTAGAAGGTTGGGACTTTTGCCCTAGCCCCATCCTTTAGAGAGGAAAAAGGGGCTCAAAGTTAAGTTGATCACCAGTGGTCAATGGTTTAAGCAATTATGCCTACCTAACAAAGCTTCTATAAAAAACTGCAAATGACAGGGTGTGGGAAGTTTCTGAATAGTTGAACTTGTGAAAGTTCCTGGAGGGTGGCATGCCTGGGAGGCTACAAAAGCTCCACGTCCGTTTTCATCTTTTACCCTAGGCATCTTTTCATCAGCATCCTTTGTAATAGTCTTTATAAGAAACTGGTAAATGTAAGTTAAAAGTTAAGCGTCTTCCTGAGTTCTGTGAGCCACTGTAGCAAATTAATCGGACCAGAGGTGGGGATCCCCCATTTCTAGCCAGTCAGTCAGAAGTGCAGGTAAAGTAACCTGGGGCTTGCAATTGGCATAGGAAGTGAGGGGCAGTCTTGGGGAGAACCCCACACACATCTGGTGTCTGAAGTACTCTGTGTTGGGAGAAGTACAGTAGGATAAATCAAGTTTGGTTATTATTAGTAGTGTATATTATTTAGTATATATTATTATTAATATATACCCAGAAGTAGAATTGCTGGATCATAGTGTAATTCTTTCTTTAATTTTTTGAGGAGCCGCCATACTCTTTACCTTAGTGGCTACACCATTTTACATTCTCATGACAACAGTGCTCAAGAGTTTCAGTTTCTCCATATTCTTGCCAGTGTTACCAAAAAGGGGTCCTGACCCAGACCCCAAGAGAGGGTTCTTGGACACAAGTCCATAGAGTAAAGTGAAAGCAGGCTTATTAAGAAAGCAAAGGAATAGGCCAGGCGCGGTGGCTCATGCCTGTCATCCCAGCACTTTGGGAGGCTGAGGCGGGTGGATCACAAGGTCAGGAGTTGGAGACCAGCCTGGCCAATATGGTGAAACCCCATCTCTAATAAAAATACAAAAATTAGCTGAGCATAGTGGTGCGTGCCTGTAGTCCCAGCTGCTAGGGAGGCTGAGGCAGGAGAGTTGCTTGAACCCAGGAGGCAGAGGTTGTAGTGAGCCAAGATAGCACCACTGCACTCTAGCACTCCAGCCTGGGTGACAGAAAAAAAAAAAAAAAAGTAAAGGAATAAAGAATAAACAGTGGCTGCTCCATAGGCAGAGCTGTGGCATGGGCTGCTTGACTTATAGTTATTTCTTGATGGTATGCTAAACAATGGGTGGATTATTCATGAGTTTTCTGGGAAAGGGGTGGGAAATCCCCAGAACTGAGGGTTCCTCCCCTTTTTAGACCATATAGGGCAACTTCCTGACATTGCCATGGCATTTGTAAATGGTCATGGTGCTGGTGGAAGTGTCTCTTAGCATGCTAATGCATTATAATTAGTGTATAATGAGCAGCAAGGACCACCAGAGGTCACTGTCATCACCATCTTGGTTTTGGTGGGTTTTGTCTAGCTTCTTTACCTGTTTTATCAGCAAGGTCTTTGTGGCCTGTTACTTGTGCCAACCTCCTGTCTCATCCTGTGACTTAGAATGCCTAGCCTCCTGGGAATGCAGCCCAGCAGGTCTCAGCCTTATTTTGCCCAGCTCCTATGCAAGATGGAGTTGCTCTGGCGCAAATGCCGCTGACACCAACACTCATTATTTTCTGTTTTTTGTTTTGTTTTACAGTAGTCATTCTGATGGGTATGAGGTGATGGCCAATTGATTTTTGGCAAAGGTGCAAAAGTAATTCAAAGGAGAAAGGACAGTCTTTCCAAAACCAGTGTTGGAATAATTAGTCATCCTGTAAAAAAATGAACCTTGACCTAAATTTCACCTTATACACAGACTAACTAAAAATTGATTATACGTGTAAATGTGAAAATTCAAAGCATATTTAAAAAAGAAAACAGAAGAAAATATTCATGAACTGAAGTTAGACAAAAAGTTCTTAGATATGATGTCAAAAGCCTAATCCACTAAAAACATGACAAATTGGATTTCATAAAATTTAAAACCCCTACTCTGCAAAATACACTGTGAAGAGAATAAAAATACACACCACAGACTTGGAGAAAATGTTGAGAAATCACTTATCTGACAAAGACTGGTATTCAGAGAATATAAAGACCTCTCAAAACTCAACAGAAGGAAAATAGAGTTTAAGTAAAAAATGGGTAAAAGACTTGAGCAGATACTTCATCAAAGAAGTTGTATCAATGGAAAATAAGCACAAGAAAATATTTTCAACATCATTAGCCATCAGGAAGTGCAAATTAAAACCATAGTGAGGCTGGGGGCAGTGGCTCATGCCTGTAATGCCAGCATTTTGGGAAGCCAAGGCAGGAGGATTGCTTGAGCTCAGGAGTTCCAGACCAGCCTGGTCAACATAGTGAGACCCTGTCTCTACTAAAATTAAAAAATAGCTGGGCATGGTGGCACATCCCTGTAGTGCCAGCTACTCGGGAGGCTGAAGTGAGAGGATTACTTGAGCCCTGGAGATTGAAGTTACAGTGAGCTGTGACAGCGCCACTGCACCCCTGCCTGGGCGACAGAGTGAGACCTTGCCTCCATAAAAACAAAACAAAAACATCATAGTAAGATACCACAGCATTAGCTAAAATAAAAAAACTGACCTGACCAAGTGATGTCAAGAATGTGGAGTAACTGGAACTTGTACACATTGCTGGTGGGAATGCAGAATGATGCAGTCACTCTGGAAGAACGCTTGTCAGCCTTTTATAAAGTTAAACATATGCTTACTATATGACCCACCAGTCCCACTCCTAGGTATTTACCTTAGCAAATGAAAAGTTATGGCCGGGCGCGGTGGCTCATGCCTGTAATCCCAGCACTTTGGGAGGCCGAGGTGGGCAGATCACAAGGTCAGCAGATCGAGACCATCCTGGCTAACATGGTGAAACCCCGTCTCTACTAAAAATACAAAAAAATTAGCTGGGCGTGGTGGTGGGTACCTGTAGTCCCAGCTACTCGGAAGACTGAGGCAGGAGAATGGCGTGAACCCAGGAGGCGGAGCTTGCAGTGAGTGGAGATCACGCCACTGCACTCCAGCCTGGGCGACAGAGCTAGACTCTGTCTCAAAAACAAACAAACAAATAAGCAAGCAAACAAACAAAGGAAAGTTACGGTCACATGAAAACTTGTATAGCAGTGTTTCATAAAGCTTTGTTTGTAATACCCCCAAACTGGAAACAACTGAAAACTTCTCCCACTGGTAAATGGGTAAGTAATCTTTGGTACATCCATACGGTGAATGGAATACTACCCCGCAAAAAAAGGGACCCAGCAAGTTGGTTGGATCTCAAAGGTAACATTCTGAGTGAAAGAAGCCCATCTCAAAGGTTTACATATTGTATTATTTCATTTATATGACAACCTCAAAAAGATGCAACTATAAATGTTAGAGAACAAATCAGTGGTTGCCAGGAGTTAGTGGGAGAATGTGGCCTTAAGGGAGCGCATGAGGGGGTTTCTTAGGGTGATAGAGCTCTTTTGTGTCTGCATTGAAGCAGTGGCTATATGAATCTGTATTTTTTAAAACTTCTGGAACTGGCCAGTCACGGTGGCTTGTGCCTGTAATCCCAGGACTTTGGGAGGCCAAGGCTGGAGGATCGTTTGAGCCAAGGTGTTTAAGACCAGCCTGGACAACATGGCAAAACCCCATCTCTGCAAAAAATACAAAAATTAGCCTGGTGTGATGGTGCATGCCTGTAGTCCCAGCTACTTGGGAGCCTGAGGTGAGAGGATCACTGGAGCCCAGGAGGTGGAGGCTGCAGGGAGCTGTGATCGTGCCAGTGTACTTCAGCCTGGGTGACAGTGAGGCCCTGTTTAAAAAAAAAAAAAAAAATTAAACTGATAGAACTGTACATAAGAAAAGTCAATTTTACCACAGGCTAACTTAAAAATGAAATATATAAAATAATATTTACATGAATACAATAAAAATGTTAACATAAATAACATAGTTATGCAAAAAAGAACTTCACAAAATAATTTCCAAAAGAAAAATGTTATAGTGAGAAGAATGGCGTTGTTTTACAATTTTGCAAAAATTTTTTTCTGCCTTAACAGAAGACATTGGATTCAATTG
>NW_012120932.1:3224316-3238996 GCF_000951035.1 Colobus angolensis palliatus
TTTTTTAGTAGAGATGGGGTTTCACCGTGTTAGCCAGGATAGTCTTGATCTCCTGACCTCGTGATCCACCCGTCTCGGCCTCCCAAAGTGCTGGGGGATTACAGGCTTGAGCCACCCCGCCCGGCCCGCACTGTTATGTGAGCAGTACTATTCTGCTTGGAAGCCATTTGCTGTCTATACGTCAGAAAGTTTCACTTCCTAAGAAACTTTATGAAATCTATAAGCAGCTTCTTTGAAGATGGCCTTTTGTAATCTGCATATGACCCCAAATTCTGAAACCGACTAGGACTGATTGCAGCATCAGGAAGGAGGAACTTCCTGCCTCTGCAAGGTTTGAGCAATGTGGAGGTTGGGGTAGGTGCCACCACCCCGGGGCTTAGGCTCAGTGAGTTTGCCTGGGACCCAGCTCTGTAAGCTTAACCAATATCTCAGAGTAAAGGCTATTAAGTAGGACACTCTGATCTGGTCTAAACTAATTTTGGCCTGGTGCAGTGGCTAACGCCTGTAATCCCATCATTTTGGGAGGTCAAGGCCAGAGGATTGCTTGAGCCCAGGAGTTTGAGACCAGCCTGGGCAACGTGGCAAAACATCATTATTACTAAAAAATAAAAAATTAGCGGGATGTGGTGGCACACACCTATAGTCCCAGCTACTCAGGAGGCTGAGGTAGGAGGATCACGTCAGCCCGGGAGGTTTAGGCCAGTGAACCAAGATGGCACCACTGCACGCCAGCCTGGGAGACAGAGGAAGACCCTGTCTCAAACAAACAAACAACACAAGAAAATCCCATTATATTTGGACTTGGCTGTGTTTCCCTCAGTAGGCAGATTCATTATTGAGAGTTGGAGGCTTACCATCTAGCTAATATTTGTGGATGGTTAGACTGCTTTTCCCTGCCAGTCTCCTGGAAGCAGTCAAGGCAACCAGGCCTTTAGTGGAAAAAGGAGAAGAGACAGGAATACCAGAGGCAGTCCGTCAACCTTGGATTTCTCAGCCTCAATAACTGTAAGAAATAAATTCGTTTTATTTATAAAATACCTAGTTTCAGGAATTCTGATATAGGTAACAGAAAATGAACCAATATAGTACCTATGGTCCAGGATCTTTAAAGGGAGCTCCTAGGTCCAATATCTGGAAGAAATGTTACAACTAAATAACAAAAAGATTAAAATATGGGTAAAGGACTTAGACATTTCTCTAAAGATATACAAATAGTCAACAAGCACATGAAAAGATATTTAGCATCATTACTTATTAGGGAAATGCAAATCAAGACCACAATGAGGTACCACATCATGCCTACAAGGATAACTATATATATATATATTTTTTTGAGACAGAGTCTTACTCTGTCGCCCAGGCTGGAGTGCAGTGGCGTGATCTCAACCCACTTTAAAAAGAAGGAAATTTTGACACACTGATGAACCTTGAAAACATTATAGTAAGTTAAATAACTCAGTCACAAAAGGAAAAACACTGCATGATTCGACTTATAGGAGGTACCTAGAATACTCAGAGTCGGGCAGACAGAAAGTAGAAAGGTGGTTGTCAGGGATTTGGGGGACAGGGAGTGGAAAGTCTATAATGGACTTAGAGTTTCAGTTTGGGAAGGTGAAAAAGTTCTGGAGATGGACAGTGGTGTCGGTTGTCCCAAAATGAGAATGTACTCAAATGTTACAGAACTGTGTACACTTGGAAATTGTTAAAATGGACCAGGCATGGTGGCTCATGCCTGTAATCGCAGCACTTTGGGAGGCCCAGGTGGGTGGATCACCTGAGGTCAGGGGTTCGAGACCAGCCTGGCCAACATGGTAAAACCCCATCTCTACTAAAAATATAAAAATTAGCCGGGCATGGTGGTGCACACCTGTAATCCCAGCTACTCGGGAGGCTGAGGCATGAGAATTGCTTGAGCCCGGGAGGCAGAGGTTGCAGTGAGCCAAGATTATGCCCCTGAACTCCAGCCTGGGCAATAGAGGAAGACTCTGTCTCAAAGAAAAAAAAAAAGGAAATGGTTAAAATGATCAATTTTTGTTATGTATATTTTACCACGATTTTTAAAAATAAATGAGGTATTGATACTTCATTGACAATGTAGATGAACCCAGAAAACATTATGACAAGTGAAAGAAGGCAGAAATTGAAGGTCACATGTTGTGGTATGATTCCAATTATATGGAACATCCAAGATAAGGTAAATTCATAGAAACACAAAGCAAATTGGTGGGTACCAGGGGCTGGGGGGAAGAGGGAACAGCGAGTGACTGCTTGATGGGTACAGGGGTTGGTCTCCTTTAGTGTGAAGAAAATTATTTTAGAACTAGAGGTGATGTTTTTTACAACTTTGTGAATATACTAAGTGCCTCTGAAATGTGTGTTTTAAATTGGCTGATTTTATATTATGTGAATTTCACCTCAAGTTTTTGCAACAGAGACTCCTTCAGGGTGAGCAAAGGCCTGGAAACCAGTATGCAGATAAAGAAAAGGAGAGAAAGAGATAATCAGTGCATGCAATTGTCAGCTGGCTGGGACCTGAGGAGAGTCACTTCTGGAGGCACCTGGTCTTTATTCCGGTCATCAGATACAAGGCAGGCATTAATCCTGTGATCCTTATCTGAAGCTCAGGTTTGATTTGTTGTTTTCTTAAGTACCTAGTGTTATCCCCAAGCTTGTAATAATAGTTTCTTAATTGTTACAGCCAGTATCTCACCTTCAGAAGTAAGATGCTTAGGAAACCAAGACAAGGAACTGTGTGTTGCAAACACCATCACCCTGGAGAAGAGGTGGCAGGAGGTGACCTACAGAAAATGGAGCAATATCCTAGAGCAAGAAACACAGAACAAAAGAGAAATGAGGGGTTAGGCAATCTCCTGGAAGCACCAACGGGACAAGCACATATTCAGGGCCTCCTAACAGACTCGATCGACTTCCAGCATCCTCAGATGCGGATAGACATGTGACATAGACATTCAAGACTGGAGAACTCAGGGACTTCTGATTTATATCAAGAAATGCAAAGGCCGGGCGCAGTGGCTCACGCCTGTAATCCCAGCACTTTGGGAGGCCGAGGTGGGCAGATCATGGGTCAGGAGATCGAGACCATCCTGGCTAACACGGTGAAACCCCGTCTCTGCTAAAAATACAAAACATTAGCCGGGCATGGTGGTGGACGCCTGTAGTCCCAGCTACTTTGGGAGGTTGAGCCAGAAGAATGGTGTGAACCCGGGAGGTGGAGCTTGCAGTGAGCCAAGATCGCGCCACTGCACTCTAGCCTGGGCGACAGAGTGAGACTCTGTTTCAAAAAAAAAAAGAAAAAAGAAATGCATACACAGCAGACCTGTGCCTGTGGAGTGGAATTCTGGAAAAGCTCACAGCCCAGAACATAATGCAGACTCCCCCAGCCACAGCACCTTCCAATCCTGAGAAGAGTGCTGATTCTCCATCTGAGCACCCATTCTCCTGCAACATAAGGGGAGAGGATTTCACCTAAGGTTCAGACCAGCCTCTCTAAACCCAGCTCCCCACCTCGGCCTGTTGGTGGCACTTGTAGGAGAAGGGGAGATAGTATGAAAAGAGCCACAACTGGAGTCACCTGGACAGGGTGGAGCTTGATGGAAACTGACATTTGTGTCCGTTGGAGGCAAATGTAGAATTTGGTATCTTCCCTAGTGTCAGGCATATGAAACTCTCCAGTGCCCATGACTTTTGACAGTGACTTCAGAGCACATCTGGGAGACCCATGTGGCCCAGGCTTCACACAGGCAGGAGCTCAGCTTCACTCACAGCAGGATTCCTAGTGCCAAGAACACCACAGGTGCATAGCAGGTGATCAAAATAATTGTATGTGGCTGAATCAGTGAGGGGTGAGAGAGAGGACTTGATCCTAGCTGCAAACTAAGAGACCTCATTAAAACCTAACGTGGCTGGGCATGGTGGCTCACGCCTGTAATCCCAGCAATTTGGGAGGCCAAGGCGGGTGGATCACCTGAGGTCAGGAGTTCAAGACAAGCCTGGCCAACATGGCGAAACCCCGTCTCTACTAAAAATACAAAAAATACAAAAAACTAGCTTGGCATGGTGGTGGGTGCCTGTAATCCCAGCTACTTGGGAGGCTGAGGCAGGAGAATCGCTTGAACCCAGGAGGCGGAGGTTGCAGTGAGCCGAGATTGCACCACTACACTCTAGCCTGGCAATAAGAGCGAAACTCCATCTCAAAGCAAAAAACAAACAAACAAAAAACACCTAACATGTGAGGTCCGGCACTGTGGCTCAGACCTGTAAGCCCAGGATTTTGGGAGGCTGAGGCTGGAAGATTGCTTGTACCTAGGAGTTCAAGACCAACTTGGGCAACATAGTTAGACCCTGTCTCTGGGAAAAAAAAAATTACCTGGGCATGGTTACAGTCTTAGCTACTTGGGAGGCTGAGGCAGGAGGATTCCTGGAGCCCAGGAGTTTGAGGTTATGATTGCGCCACTGCATTCCGGCCTGGGCAACGGAGCGACACCCTTTCCCTCTACAAAAACTATATATATATATAGTGTATGTATGTGTATGTATGTGTGTGATACCAGAAAAAAAATAACCTATTCATTGTGGGGGACAAAAGAGCCTGACTTTGGAGGTGTATAAGCATGGAGTCGGGTTCAGATCAGGCTCTGATCTTTCTGGCTCTGTGATATGGGGCAGGGCATATTACCAAGCTCAGCCTCAGCGTCTCTACCTGTGAAATGGGCTTGATTCGGTACCTACCACACAGGGCTACTGTAGAACTATATGAATTAATGTTTGTGAAATATTTAGCATGGTACTTGACACATGGTACTCAGGAAGAAACAACTCTAAGTGCTTTGCACTTTGGTTTCCAGAGAGCTAACAATTTTTACTGTCTAGCTTTGTGTCTTTGAGATTTTTGAGCTCTGAGAATGACCTCTTAAGACCCCAGCACTTCTGGAAGAGGTCACACTTTGAGCTTTAGTAGCTGGCATATTTGTCAATTAGTTAACAGTGTGCTGCAAGCAAGTCCCTGTAGAGACTGTTCACGGGCATGAGCCACAGGGAATACAGTGCGAGGTCTGTGGAGGTGGCAGCTGAGGATGTCAACAGGGAAAGCACAGAGTACCAAAGACAAAAGTTGCTCAGGACAGTTCTGTGTTAGCTACCTGGTGGCAGCCTGGACACCCAAGATAGAGCTAAAGACACCTCTAATGCAAGAGGCGGATGCCCTGGAGACGTGGCTGATTCCTTGGCTGACTCCTCAGCCCCGGCATCGTGCAGCTTTGTGACTTCCTGGAGCGCCTACATGCAAGCAGAAAAGTCCCAGGATAAAGAACTGGAGGGATGAAGAGGACGAGCTGTCCCAGTAGGCCCGGGACTGCCCTGGTTTTAACACTGAATGTTCCACATCCTGATAACCCTTAGTCCCAGGCAAATCAGGTCAGTTGGTCATCTAATTGGAGGTTATCAAAGGAGGTTGGTTTTAGCATCCTCTTCCCTTTCCTGTTACATTGAGACCATAGGGTGCAATTGAATAAACTTGATTCGATTTCTTCAAAAAAGCCAGAAATTGATCTAATAGGTTTTGCTCGTATTTGGTAATTGAATTGGACTGTATACAGTCTGCATGTTTACCTTATTTTCCATTATATAATGGTACCGAATATCACAATGATTTTTAAAAACTAATGTCTTTAGTAGTGGATTACTAGGTGTTGAAATGCTTTATAATGTACTTATGAAAAGGTTTGTACAAATAATTTTATCCTCCATGTGACATTTAGGAAAGTTTAGTCTGGCTGGGCGCGGTGGCTCACTCCTGTAATCCCAGCATTTTGGGAGGTCAAGGCGGGCAGATCACCTTAGGTTACGAGTTCCAGACCAGCCTGGCCAACATGGTGAAACCCTGTCTCTACTAAAAAAATACAAAAATTAGCCCGGTGTGGTGGCGTGCACATGTAGTCCTAGCTACTTGGGAGGCTGAGGCAGCAGAATCACTTGAATCTGGGAGTTAGAGGTTGCAGTGAGCCAAGATCATGCCACTGCACTCCAGCGCAGGAGACGGGGTGAGACTGTGTTTCAAAAAGAAAGAAAAGAGAAGAGAAAAGATGAAAAGAAAAGGAAAGGTTTAGTTTGAAATTCCGTTACTGAAAGTTCTTGGGGTTGGAGGAGGTAGGAGGCAGTATCTTTTTGCTGTTATATTTCTTATACTCCAGTGTCAGTGAAACTACATCATCCTTTGTAAAATCAATAAAATCCCTGTCAATTTATCTGATACTTTATCATCTATAATTTTTCAAGACATCTATTTGGTTGAAGTGCCTTCATCAACTGATGGACTGTACCTCAGTCTGGTTTGGCAATTTATATTGTATTTTCATCTGAGTTTATCTTCTCTGTTTTATCGGCTTCACTAGGGTCCGTGGTTCTAGTGGATGACAAGAAACCCCAATCTTCCATACAGGGTACAATTTGGCCATTGGTTTTAACTCAGGTCATGGCATAGCAGTTGCATTTCTATGGAAACAAAGCTAACCTTGGAAATGGACTCTAATCAAAGACTCACTAACATCAAACAAGTCATAACCACATTAAGTAATGACTTAAAGGCAAAAATCAATAGTAATTCACTTTGAGCATTTAAAGAGTCAGGCTCTCAGTCACTGTCTTTGAGATTATGAAAGGATAGCAGAAAACAGCTCATTCAACTGCCTTAATTAATAGATGAGCTCACAGAAATGAAGTAACTCAGTCAAAGTGACATTGGTTTTCATGGCTAAGTGCAGGAACTCGAAAATAATGGGAGTATTGTTAGAAATTACAATAATATTGAAATTTGACTTCAAGCTAATGAGTCAAGTATGAAGATATTAACTTCACAAACTCAATAGCAAACATGTCCTAAGAGAAAAGACAATTTTATTTAGCACTATCTTTTTTTTGCAGCAGATTTATAATAAGATAAAGAAAATAAAGTTTGTCTGCTAAGAGAACAATGGATTACTTCCGTAATTTCTTGAACAACTGTAATGAAGCCAGAGTATCCCAAGCTTCCCTAGCCTGAAACAATCTACCACATGAACGTGAGGCTGTAGCCTCACACCTCTGAGCACCTCCTCACTATCCACATCTGCTCAGGCCGGGGTTTAGTCCCTACCCAAGTGTCACCCTAGTCTTGCCCATGAGGACATACAGAGTGGACTCACGTGCAAGTCCACCTGCATTTTTGGGCCTTTCTCTCATGATGGTGGCTTTTGCTGTGATGCCCCCATGCCCTTCGAGCCCTGAGTGCAAGGCCAAGCTGCCCCCCAGCCCCCTAGCTGCTGCTGAGTTCCCCACCCCACAGATGGGAGGTATGCTCCTCCCATTCTGGGTCTCAGTAGGTCACCTGGGCCCTGGTCCTCTGAAAGCCTATTGAATACAAGTCGGTAACACAAGACTGTTTTATTCATTACCCATACAATTCAAGAAATCCAATTTGCGAGCCGGTGTTGCCTTGAGGCCAAAACCTCCAGGGTCATTCTGCCCCAGCTTGAATCCTGGCACCACGTGTTGCTACGTGATCTCAGATGCCATAACCAATCTCTCTAATTCTGTTTCCCTGCATTTAAAATGCAGACAATGCCCATGGTTTGCCCTAATGACTCAATGACTGTGTATTAAAGGGCTTACTATTGGCCTGTCATGTCTCGATAAGTGTGCTGCCGTTCTTTCTCTGCGTTGACCCTGGATGTACAATTGCAAATAAAACAAATACGTGTCTTCAGGATGCTTGCAGTCTAGTGGGCCAGTTGGATTTATTTCAGTTCAACTATTGGCTAACAGATGAACAGTAAAAAGTATTGTCAAAAAGATGAACATCCAGAAAGAGTCTATTTGGTATACAGATAATTGTGATAAATACAACAAAAATATGTGCACAGGGTAAAAAGTAACAGGGAGAGTGACCAGGAGACTTTAAAATTATAGTAATGTGATCCAGGCTACATTGACTGGCACTTCCCAAACACTCTCCACAGGGGAACCAGAATGGGATCAATCCTAAGACCTTCTCACTCATTCAACTAAGGCAGTGAGGAATGGGAACAGACAGAAAGGGGTGGTTTAAGCCAGCACTCAAAGTGTTAAAATCAAACCAGTGGAAAAGGATGAGCTGACCAGGCTGAAGGGAAAGGCAAACGAACCAAAGGAGGTGACACAATGCTCAGCGAGTCAACAGCAAGAAGACAAGGGTCTTGGCTGTGGCTTCCACTGGAGTTCGGAGGCACGGAATTTTCCTCCCACGCAGTGGCCTTCAGTGTTGTGCTTGTTGATCCTTAAAAGAATGTTGGTCAGGTGCAGTGGCTTGTGCCTTTAACCCCAGCACTTGGGGAGGCCAAGGCAGGAGAATCCTTGGGGCCAGGAGTTGGAGACCAGATCGAGCAACAAAGTGAAACCAACCTTGGCTCTACAACAGCAGCAACAACAAACTAGCTGGGCATGGCGGTGCACGCCTGTAGTCTCAGCTACTGTACTGGAGGCTGAGGTTGCTTGAGCACAGGAATTTGAGGCTGCTATGATCATGTCACTGTACTCCAGCCTAGGTGGTAGAGTGAGACCCTGTCTCCTAAGGGAAAAAAAAAAAAAAAATGTTAACAAACTGTTTAACACCCCCGTACACTTTTAAGTTGACATTTAAGTTTACCATTAGTTTGAAGATAAAGAATGTATTTTCCAGGATATTGTAGACTGGCTTTCAGTATATTTTTGTCAGACTTCTGAGGCCAATTTGGCTCTTTTGCTTAATGGAAAATGGGAGTGTTTAGGTCTCAGGGTGTGCTCATGAGCAGGCTGGGATGGGTGGGAGGCTTTGGTGAGGTGGCAGAAGGGTGATTGGACTGGGAGGAAAAGAGGAACTTGGAGAACAGAGACACTTCAGGGAGCAGGTGAGCTGTAAGAAAAAGTACACCCCTAGGACGAGGGCCTGGAAATTGGTCATCTAAAAGCTATCCATGGCCACGTAACCCCTGGAAAGTCTTTCCATATTACAAGGGGTATACATACCCTAGTTTGAACACCAATGCTTACGTTCTCTCAAGTTCACAGTGTGTGCCAGGATTGAGTGAATTAAAAAGTGTAGCATCAGGGTAGACAATGATAGTAGTGCTAGGCAAAATTACTCAAAACTTGGACACAAAGTAAAGAGATTCCACTTCCATCAATGTCATGCTATAAGACGACTGTCTGACAAACCCACCCAACGGTCTTCTGACTCAAAGGGTTTTGACTATTTATTTTTGATATTATGACTGATTAGGCTCAGATATTTTACAACCCTGTAAAGTTAGAAATTGTGTCCTAAGAAACTGATGAGTTGGTTTTCTTTTCCATGGTGGAAAAATGAGAACCCCAACTGCTACAGTTTGATTGCCCAATAGGACATTAACTGGGGCTACATCTAATGTACCGACATTAATTCATCCTTCCATTTTGTTCACGCTGACTGTAATAATCCTAATTTTTCAAATTCTCTTTTGAACCCACTTTATGGGTTCCCTTATTACTGAGATAAATAAAATGTGGGCATGTGCTCACTATCTCTTTGGGTAAGATTTTTTGTTTGTTTGTTTTTGTTTTTTGAGACGGAGTCTCACTGTGTTGCCAGGCTGGAGTGCAGTGCCGCGATCTTGGCTCATGCAACCTCTGTCTCCCCGTTTCAAGCGATTCTCCTGCCCCAGCCTCCCGAGTAGCTGGAATTACAGGCATCCACCACCACACCTGGCTAATTTTTGTATTTTAGTAGAGATGAGGTTTCTCCATGTTGGCCAGGCTGGTCTCAAACCCCTGACCTCAAGTGATCTGCCTGCCTTGGCCCCCCAAAGTGCTGGGATTACAGGCGTGAGCCACCGTGCCCAACAAGATTATGTATTTTTTTTTTTTTTAACATTCAGAGAACTATATGTTGACAGAAATCTAAACAAAGTGTCCAGAAGGTGCAAGGAAAGGTTTTGCAATATGGAAAGGGAAACTTGGAGAAGACCTGGTGGAGACCATACCTGAGCTGAGTCTTAACAGGAATTAGACAAATGGCTGGAGGAGAAGGAGAAAGAGGCTATTTCAGACTGAGGGAGCCTCACAGGTGATGGGAGCCCAATGACATGGATATAGAAAAATGCCAGGAGAGAAGGCTGACAGGTGGGCAGAGGCCAGAGCCTGAGGCATTCATGTCATGCTAACGCGCTGGAGGCTTTTCCTTCATGAAAATGGGATATCTTGAAGAATTTTTAGCAAGAAAGTGACGTAGTAAGATAGATTTGTATTTCAGAAAGACCATTTTTTTTCAAACTTTTAGGTTTAGGAGTACATGTGCAGGTTTGTTATATAGGTAACCTAGTGTCATGGGGGTTTGTTGTACAGATTGTTTTGTCACCCAGGTACTAAGCCTAATACCCAATAGTTATTTTTTTTCAAATCCTCTCCCTCCTCCCACCCTCCACCCTCAAGTAGTCCCCACTGTCTCTTGTTCCCCTATTTGTGTCATTGAGTTCTTATCAATTAGCTCCCACCTATAAGTGAGAACATGTGGTATTTGGTTTTCTGTTTCTGTGCTAGTTTGCTAAGGATAATAGCCTTTAGCTCCATGACTGGTCAAGCAAAAGATATGATCTCATTATTTCCTGTGGCTGCATACTATTCCATGGCATGTATGTACCACATTTTCTTTATCCAGTCTGTCATTGATGGCCGTTTAGGTTGATTCCATGTCTTTGCTATTGTGAATAGTGCCACCATAAACATACATGTGCATGTGTCTTTATGATAGAATGATTTATATTCCTCTGGGTAATATACCCAGTGATGGGACTGCTACGTTGAATGATAGTTCTGTTTTTAGCTCTTCAAGGAATTGTCACAGTGCTTTCCACAATGATTTGAACTAATTTACACTCCCGCCAACAGTGTAAAAGCATTCCCTTCTCTCTGCAATCTTGTCAGCATCTGTTATTTTTTGACTTTTTAATAATGGCTATCTTGACTGGTGTGAGATGGTATCTCACTGTGGTTTTGATTTGCATTTCTCTAATGATAAGTGATATTGAGCTTTTTTTCATATGTTCATTGGCCGCAGGTATGTTTTCTTTTGAAAATTGTCTGCTCATGTCCTTTGCCTACTTTTTAATGGGGTTGGTTTTTTTTTCTTGTTGATTTGTTTGAGTTCCTTATATTAATAGAGGCTGGATATTAGACTTTTGTCAGATGCATAGTTTGCAAACATTTTCTCCCATTCTGTAGGTCCTTTACTCTATTGATAGTTTCTTAACTATGTAGAAGCTCTTACATTTAATTAGATCCCATTTGTCAATTTTTGCTTTTGTCACAATTGCTTTTGGTGAGAAAGACTAATTCTGTGTGAAGAGTACATGCATAAGTGGAAGTGAACCCAAAGATATACAGCAAACTACTGAGAAATTGGAAGGGTATGAACTAAGGCAGTAAGCAGGCATAGAACAATCTGACTTTGATGTATGAGTGGTGAAAGAGATAGGAGGTGAGAAAGGGCATAAGCAAGATTTGATCATTGACTATGCGAGGGTGACAAGGAAAAAGAGGAGTTGACCTATATCAGCAGTTCCTGCTTCTGGCATGGAGACGGTTGTGAAGACTACAGGGACAGCAGGCAGCATGCTGCATACATTTCTAGCATGTGAAACAGAAGTAGGGCAAGGAAAAATGTCCTTACATTCCTACTTTTTACATGATTCACACACATTGTAGAATAAACCCTTTGCCTGGGTCACTCAAAATTCCACCTTATTATTATTATTATTACACTTTAAGTTCTAGGGTACATGGGCACAATGTGCAGGTTTGTTACATAGGTATACATGTGCCATGTTGGTTTGCTGCACCCATTAACTCATCATTTACATTAGGTATTTCTCCTAATGCTATCCCTCCCCCTGCCCCCCACTCCACAACAGGCCTCAGTGTGTGATGTTTCCTGCCCTGTGTCAAGGTTTTCTGTCCTTGTGATAGTTTGCTCAGAATGATGGTTTCCAGCTTCATCCATGTCCCTACAAAGGACATGAACTCATCCTTTTTTATGGCTGCATAGTATTCCATGGTGTATATGTGCCACATTTTCTTAATCCAGTCTGTCATTGATGGACATTTGGGTTGGTTCCACGTTTTTGCTATTGTGAATAGTGCCACAATAAACATACATGTGCAGGTGTCTTTGTAGTAGCATGATTTATAATTCCCCGGGTATATACCCAGTAATGGGGTCATTGGGTCAAATGATATTTCTAGTTCTAGATCCTTGAGGAATCACCACACTGTCTTCTACAATGGTTGAACTAGTTTACACTCCCACCAACAGTGTAAAAGCATTGCTGTTTCTCCACATCCTCTCCAGCACCTGTTGTTTCCTGACTTTTTAATGATCACCATTCCAACTAAAATTCCACCCTTTTTATAAAATGTTTGCCCGGTCCATCTGACTCTGAATCATCTTGGTGTGTATAATTGCCAAATATACTTTTTTTTCAGATGGCAATTCACATCTGCCTTTTAGCCTAGTGCTGAATGGAAGGCAAATAATTGAGGAGGTTCAGTAAGGATAGTTCTCCATTAAAAAAAAAAAAGCGCCAACCAAACTGAATACTCTCAAATGGGACTCATTATGCATTGCAAATACTGAAAACAAGTTTTGATTAGAACTTTATCTTAAACTAAAATCTGTTGCTAGGCTTACCCTTGTAATCCCAGCACTTTGGGAGACCAAAGCGGGCAGATCACCTGAGGTCAGGAATTTGAGACCAGCCTGGCCAACATGGTGAAGCCACATCTCTACTAAAAATACAAAAGTTAGCCGGGCGTCGTGGTGATCCCAGCTACTCAGGAGGCTGAGGCCAGAGAATTGTTTGAACTCGGGAGGTGGAGGTTGCAGTGGACTGATATTGTGCCACTATACTCTAGCCTAGGTGACAGAGCGAGATACCGTCTGAAAAAACAAAAAAATTATCTGGGTCTGGTAGTATGCGCCTGTGGTCCCAAGCTATTGGGAGGCCGAGACAGGAGAATCGCTTGGGCCTGGGAGGCAGAGGTTGCAGTGAGCCAAAATCGTACCACTGCACTCCAGTCTGGGCGACAGAGCAAGACACCATCTCAAAAAAAAAAAAAAAAAAAAAAAAAAAAAAAAATTATCTGGGTGTGGTAGTATGCACCTGTAATCCCAGCTACTTGGGAAGCTGAGATAGGAGAATTGCTTGAGCCTGAGAGGCGGAGGTTGCAGTGACCCGAATTTGCACCACTGCACCCCACACTCCAGCCTGGGTGAGAGAGCGATTATTCCATCTCAAAATAAAAAAAAAAAAATCTGTGAAAATAAGTTTATCTTAACATATTAGGTTATAATTGCAATTACAAAGTAGTGCTTGGAACAAACAAAATTAAGTGAAGTGTGTTTTAAACATTTAGACAATTATCGTAAGACAGTCTGATATCCTTTCACACAGGGAACAGCAGACAGGTGCAGAAAGAGCAACAAAGATACCATGTGACCATGTGGAGGTATTGCTTTACACACCTTGGCTGGGATCTGGGCCGTGCAGGTGCCAGCTCTGGATTTCCTTCCCAGCAGACAACTGCCAGTACAAGGAGACTCACATACATTATTGAACAACTCAATTGCATCATACTTTTAAAAAGATTCAAATTATATATAAAAGTGATGAATTCAATACCATTTACCCCTTTCTGTTGATTACCAAGTGACCACACAAGGGAATATTTAGGGTCGTGTGGTGGTAGATGCGTAACTCTGCCTATTTCTCTTGAACTCCTGGTCTCAAGTGATCCTCCCACCTGGACCTCCCAAAGGCCTTACAGGCCTGAGCCACTGCACCTGGCCCATCCATTTGTCAAAATCCACATTAACTATACACTACAGAGAGTTAAGTTTATGCAAAGCAAAGTGGGATCTTAGGATAGAATGGCCAGTAGGACAAATGAACTTAATTATATTACAAAGGTATTTTATAACCTCACCAGAGTGAATGGGGAAAAAATAAATTGATTTGAGTAAATAAATAAATAAATAAAATTTTGATTGATTACTCAATCAAAAAAATTGATTTGTGTAAATAAAATAGAAATGGATTGATTTGGAAAACTGTTTTGACTGGCTATCAGGATAAAGACAAAAAGAACTGTACATAAACACTATAGTTGGAAAACTTGCTTCCACAGAGTTAGAAATTCTGAAACTACATGTATTGTTAACATACACACACACTCACATAAGTAGAGAGAGAGAACACAGCACCCAGATCCATATCATTGCTGGGAGAATTAAGTGCTGCCCATAGACTCAGAAAGGACAACTGGAAGCTTGTGCATGGTCTCTCGTGGACTCTGCTGCCTCTTACCTTTGCTGATTTTCATCTGTATCCTTTCACTGTAATAAACTGTAACTATGAGTAAAATAGCTTTTTGGGGTTCTTCTAGTGAATCATTAAACCAGAGAATAGTCTTGGGGATTAAAGACTCTCAGTTATTAGATACCCTATTTTAGCATTAAGTTTAATCCAATCTTAAAATCCAGCTTTCTGTAATCCCAGCACTTTGGGAGGCCGAGACGGGCAGATCACGAGGTCAGGAGATCGAGACCATCCTGGTTAACACGGTGAAACCCTGTCTCTAC
>NW_012120932.1:3240156-3241591 GCF_000951035.1 Colobus angolensis palliatus
TCTCTACTAAAAATACAAAAATTGGCTGGGTGTGGTGGCAGGTGCCTGTAGTCCCAGCTACTCAGGAGGCTGAGGCACCACAATCGTTTGAACCCAGGAGGCGGGGGTTGCAGTGAACTGAGATCGCACCACTGTACTCCGAACTGGGCAACAGAGCAAGACTTGTCTCAAAACAGAACAAAAAAAGTCTACAAAATTTTCTGTTTCATGGATACAGGAATCAGAAAATGATACCCAAGCTCATAAGTGGCATAAACATAATACTCAAACAGCATGACATAATGCATATATTCCCTTTGTGTTTTGAAAACTATTATTTAAAACAATCATTCAGAAAAGTAGACAAATCTGGCTGGGTGTAGTGGCTCACGCCTGTAATCCCAGCACTTTGGGAGGTCGAGGAGGGTGGATCACCTGAGATCAGGAATTCAAGAACAGCCTGGCCAACATGGTGAACTTGTCTCTACTAAAAATACAAAAGTTAGTCATGTCGTGGCATGCACCTGTAATCCCAGCTACTCGAAAGGCTGAGGCAGGAGAATTGCTTGAACCCGGGAGGCAGAGGTTGCAGTGAGCCGAGATTGAGCCACTGATCTAGGCTGGGCTACAAGAGCGAAATTTTGTCTGGGGGAAAAAAAAAGGCCAGGCCAGCATGGTGAGTCCGAGGGGTGGCGGATCACTTGAGGTCAGAAATTCAAGACCAGCCCAGTCAACATGGTTAAACCCCGTCTCTACTAAAAACACAAAAATTAGCTGGGCGTGGTGACGTGCACCTGTAATCCCAGCTACTCCACAGGCTCAGGCAGGAGAGTCGCTTGAATGCGGGAGACAGACGTTGCAGTGAGCCTAGATCACGCCACTGATCTAGGCTGGGTGACTGTAGCCTGGGTAACAGAGCAAGACTCTGTCTCAAATAAAAAGTAACAGTCAAAGACTTCTGCAAAGTGTGTGTGTGTGTTTGGGGGTGGTGGGTGGGAAGACAAAGAGAGGCTTTTTTCTTCTTTTTTTAGACGAAGTCTCACTCTGTCACCCAGGCTGGAGTGCAGTGGCACCATCTCGGCTCACTGCAACCTCCGCCTCCTGGGTTCAAGCGATTCTCTTGCCTCGGACTCCCAAGTAGCTGGGATTACAGGTGCCCACCACCACACCTGGCTAATTTTTGTATTTTTAGTAGAGATGTGGTTTCACCATGTTGGCCAGGCTGGTCTGGAACTCTTGACCTCAGGCAATCCGCCCACCTCTGCCTGCCAAAGTGCTGGGATTACAGGCGTGAGCCACCCAGCCCGGCCTGAAAAAATTCTTAAATGAAATAACTTTAATTGAATTAAAATTATTAATCTTGTTAATAGAAATAATTTTATTCTTTTTTCTATTGATGTTTGTAAAAAGATCAAAATATATTATTGTTTTGTAGCCTTTTCTTTTTTTTTTTTTT
>NW_012120932.1:3242771-3246733 GCF_000951035.1 Colobus angolensis palliatus
TGAATCCCGGGAAGGCTGGGTGGGGTCGCACCTGGGGCCCGCGAGCCCGTCGCTCCGGCCAGGGGCTTCGGCTCTCGGAAAGCGGGTCTTTTTCCGTGGAGGGGGAGGCGAATTCATCACGAATACAGGTTTTCCCTACTGACTGCTCATTGCAGACAGAACTTTACAGGATTTGGTTATTGTTTCAAAAGGCGCTAGACATGGGACAGTGAATATAAGTAGTCATTTGGTTATTTCAGAGTTCTCCATCCCTGTAACAGTGGATAACAGTTTTCCTGGCGCAGTTTCTGCCCAAGTCTACATGGAAAACGGGTAGGGAGCATTTGAATCAGACCGTCGACCGGGAAGTTGGCGGCAGATGCTGGGCAGCGCCTCGCTGCTCCTTCCGTGTCCTCCCGGCGTCGGAGGGGCGGTCGCAGCGACGGGGAGCAGAGTTTCAGGGGCGTTGCTGGGGACCAGCTGAGGAGCAAGTTAGGCCGGCCTCTGTCTCCAGTTTTACTTTTACTTGAGGTCGAGATGGCTTCTGACAATAATACAGAAGCAATTGAGCCCTGACTTAATTGGCCTGGTTTCCGCAGAACAGGCCTTGTCTGTGTCAGTGGTTTCATATGGTGGAATATCCGAGAGGGTTTGTCGTTTCTTCAGGGCCTAAGCTTAAAAAGGATTTTTTGTTTTTTGGTCTTAGTACCTGAAATATAGAGAATGTTACAGTGAATAGAAACTCTGACACGATGGGTAAGTTTTCCCAAAGAAAAGTAGAAATTTAAATACATGCTTTTTGGCTTTAGATTTTTAGCGTACATACCTGATTTTGTTTTTAGTTGAAGAATGCTAAGTGTTTACATGAACGTATTTGGGGGATGTAAATCCCTATTAGTAGTTTGGGAGGGCAGGTGAAGCAGGAGGAGCATTAGGTAGAACGGAGCCGGCAGAGCTGGTTTTTCGTCCTCATTTTGCCTGAACAGTGCGCACTCTGGACAGGCTATTGAAACAGCCTTGCTCCTCAGTGCCTAATCTGTAAAATGAGGACTTAGTTGAAGTCCCCTCCCAGCCCAAGTGACTCCCTAGTTTTGAAAAGCATTTCAAAGTTAAGATCTGTAATATGAGAAGCTTATCTTGTCGGGGGAGAGGAATTCTGTAGAATTGCTTTCTCTCATTTTGATTCGTGTTAGGTAGACTTGTCCTCTTCCTGCTTGCTACACAAAACTAAAGCACCAGTTCCTCCTTCTGTCTTCCATGAATTGATGGACAGTAATAACTAACCGGTGGCCCAGCTAGTAACCTGCGAGGTAGCTTCCTTCATCCCTTCCCATACTTAAAACAACCAGAAAGTCCAGCTAAGTTTATTAGATACAGATTTTAGGTTTTTATCCTCTCCTATGCATTCTTGTGCTCTTTTCCTCAGCATTTTTGACCCAGACTTGGGACTCTGTCTTTCAAGACCCTTGCTCACCCCAGCGTCAGTCCACCTTGCACATGTCTGAGTAGTGTGTTCTAGCATGTGAAGATGATCATTACTGCTGTCCTTAATTTTTTTCATTGGCTCCTTATGACTTACAGAATAAAAAATAAATTGGCAGGTTGGAGCATTATTAGCATAGTGATTAGACGAGCATGCTTGGAATCCCAGTTTCCACAGTTTGATAAGTTAACGTAACTCCTGATTAATAATGGCATTTACCTCATAGGGTTGTGAGGGTTGCTGCAACTTGGCATCTAGTAAGCCCTTAATACATATTAATGTTATTATTTTTTAATAATCTTCGCATGTATGATTGAACGGTCACAATCTATAGGTGATCTTTGGACCGTGATAAAAGGAGTAGTTGTCTCCCATTTCCTAATGTTGACAGGAACTAGACCCCAACCTAAAAATTAAAGTTGCTAAATTTATGTGCCTAAGAGCAGAAATTTGTGAGCCATGTTTACTCAAAAAAACCTAGACTCAGTTTATTCCCCAATTCTTTCTCCGTTGGATCCTGATGGTAACCTGATTTTGGACACGGGTAAATTCCTGCCTGATCTTTCCTCCTCTCTGAGAACGCATGGAGTTGCTGTTAATAAACTGATGAATACTGAGTTTTCTTCGTGTTTGCTGTAGATAGAAGACTAGCGTGAGCAGGTAGCAGTGTTTTTCTGAGTGTGTGGACGTTGGGAGAACAGTGAATGCTTTTGATGATGTATGTACGTGTCATATGCTAGTACCCCTGAATTATGCATTTTTCCTGTTTGCAGTTTCTAGTGTCACCTCCGGGTGCTGTGTCCTATAGCCCCTGTATGAATTGATTTCATTTTAATGTGTTGGAATTGCCTTACAGCTTGGTTTCAGTGACACTCATGATTTCAGGTTCTTAGATGCTACTGGTAATCACAGGGAAGATTGTCCAGCTGATAACTTTTTTCTTTTTTGTTTTTTTTGAGATAGGGTCTTGCTCTGTCATCCAGGCTGGGATTCAGTGGCCAGTCATGGCTCACTGCAGCGTTGAATTCTTGGGCTCAAGCAGTCCTCTCACCTCAGCCTCCTGAGTAGCTGGGACAACAGATATGTGCCACCATGCCTGACTTTTTTTTTTTTTTTTAATTTACTTTTGTAGAGATGGAGTCTTGCTCTGTTTCCCAGGCCGGTCTCAAACTCCTGGGCTCAAATGATGCTCTTGTCTCAGCCTCCCAGTGTTGGGATTACAGGTTAGAACCACTGTGCCTGGCCCTTCAACTTTTTTCTACCTTGTTTGGCAAAAAGGTATATTGACCAGAAAAAGATACTGGCAAAGAGATGTCATAATCTGAAAAATAAAAAAGAATCAAGTATTTGCTCCAAGAGATCATTTCCTTCTAGAAAAGGGAGGTATGCAGCTGGGCACGGTGGCTCACGCCAGCACTTTGGGAGGCCGACGTGGGCGTATCACGAGGTCAAGAGATCAAGACCATGGTGGCCAACATGTTGAAATCCTGTCTCTATAAAAATACAAAAGTTAGCTGGGCACGGTGGCCTGTGCCTGTAGTCCCAGCTACTCAGGAGGCTGAGGCAGGAGAATCGCTTGAACCTGGGAGGCAGAGGCTGAGACTGGGGAATTTATCAAGAAAAGAGGTTCTTTAGTCTGTACAGGAAGTGGAGCACCAGCATCTACTTCTGGTGAGGGCCTCAGAAAGCTTGCAATCATGGCAGAAGGTGAAGGGGAAGCAGCTTATCATGTGTGGGGGAGGGAGCGAGAGAGGGGAGGAGGTGCCAGGCTCCTTTTAGCAATGAGATCTTGGCCGCATTCGGTGGATCACTTAAGGTCAGCAGTTCAAGACCAGCGTGGCCAACATAGTGAAACCCTGTCTCTACTAAATATACAAAAATTAGCCGGATGTGATGGTGCATGCCTGTATTCCTAGCTTCCCGGGTGACTGAGACGGGAGAATCGCTTGAAACTGGGAGGCACCACTGCACTCCACCCCGGGTGACAGAGTGAGACTCTGTCTCAAAAACACACAATAAACAAAACCAATCAGATCTTGTGGTAACTAATGGAGCTAGAACTTACTCACTACCGTGAGAAGGACACCACACAACTGAGCAGAGATCAGCCACCATGACCCAAACACCTGCCGCTAGGCCCCACCTCCAACATTGGGGGTCACATTTCAACATGAGATTTGGAGGAGACAGATATCCAAATGGTATCTGCCTTAAAAACAAGTTGGATAGTTTGGTTTTCTATTCTCTAGAAGAGTTTGTCTAAGATTGGTAATACAGTTCTAGAACTTTATAGTTCTTGGCCTTTTGGAGGTTAATTCTAGAACAGTGTAGGTTTTCTGTTTGATTTTTAGTTCTGTCAGTTTCAGGAAGTTGTGTTTTGTTGGGAATTTGCCCATTTTCTCTAAAATGTCAAATTAATTGGCGTAAAGTTGTGAATAATGACCTCTTGGGCTCTTTTCACCTTCTGCAGGGATTCTTGTGTACATTTTTTTTTTTTTTT
>NW_012120932.1:3252695-3257578 GCF_000951035.1 Colobus angolensis palliatus
GAGTACAGGCGCGCACCAGCATGCTCAGCTAATTTTTGTATTTTTTGTAGAGTTGCAGTTTTGTCATGTTACCCAGGGTAGTCTAAAACTCCTGTGCTCAAGCGATCCACCCGCCTGGGCCTCCCAAAGTGCAGGGATTACAGGCATGAGCCACCATGCCTGCCCTCTTTGCCCATTTTTAAATTGGGTTATTTAAGTAAAAATAAGTGTATCTATTACTTTGTTACCTGGGTTTTTGTTGTCATATCCAAGAAGTCATTGCCAAATTCATACCATGAAGCTTTTGCCCTATGTTTTCTTCTGAGTTTTATAGTTTTAAGTCTAATGATAGGTCTTTGGTTCATTTTAAAAGTTTGTGGTTTAAGAAAGCCCAACTTCTTTCTCTCTCTTTTCTTGTATTTTTAGTGTCATATATAAGAATCTATTACCAAATCCAATATTTATCTCTGTTTTATGTTTTTAGCTCTTATGTGTAGGCCATTAATCCCTTTGAGTTGATTTTCATATATGATGTGAAGTAGGGGGTCCAACTTTATTCTTTTACACGTGAAAAATTAGTTGCTCTAACAGCATTTGTTCAAGAGACCTTTCTTTTATGGCCCCGTTACTCAAAATCGGTTGGCCATTCCCGGCTTATTTCTGGAGTTTCCATTCTACTCCATTGGTGTATGTCTATCCTTATGCAAGTACCATGCTGTTTTGATCTCTGTAGCTTTGTAGTTTTGAAATCAGGAAGTGTGCGTTTTCCAATTTTGTAATTTTTCAAGATTGTTTTGGCTGTTTGGTGTCCTTTGCAATTCCATATGAATTTGAGGTGACCCTTAATTCTTAATAATGACCTTTTTATTCTTATTTTTTTGAGAGAAGGTCTTGCTGTGTAGGGATTGTATTGAATCTGTAAATCCCATTGAATAGTATAGCTTAGTGATAGTAAGTCTTCCTTCCTGTGCACATAATGTCTTTATTTAGGTGAAATTTGTTTTCGGTAACGATTTGCAGTTTTCAGTGTATAAGTCTTTCACCTCCTTGGTTAAATTTATTTTTAGGTATTTTTTTTTCTTTTAGATGCTATTGTAAATGAAATTACTTTCTTAATTTCATGTATGTATAGAACATAGCACGTGTTTATATAGTTTTTCTGCATTGTCTAATCTGCAGTTATCTTATTAGGCACATTTGGAGCAGCACTCGTTGTAGGACTAATCTCCACTACCCAGGCAAGGTTTTCCTGATTTTGTACTCAGCACTGTGTGAGTGAAGTAAGTTTTTTAAGGTTAGTTGGTGGAAACATGCGTAGGCTCAGAGTGACATCTGGCCAGATCTGTACATTGGTCAGATGTTTTTTCCCTGGTTTTTGGTAATTATGTCACATGCATGTGCTTTTCAGTACCCTGCTGAATTCTTGAAGTGGATCTTCCGCAGATCTCTGGGCTTCTACCTCTCTTCTCTCCATTACTCTGTTCTGCCTTGATCTCCATTAGCTCTCACTTTCATGTCAACTCAGGAAGTTGTCCTCCAGGCCTTTGTCTGGGTTCTTCCTACTAGAGCAGCTCATCTTTTCTTTCCTGATTTTCAGGGATCTCTGTCCTTCATTGCCTGGCATCCAGTTTGTCTTGGTTGTCTAAAGCAGTAGGGTAATTTTGATTACTATTAACTATTTTTTTTTCCACTTTGTTAAAGATGGATTTTGTGGCTCTTTCTTGAGATGGATGAAAAACTCAGTTTTTCAGACTTTTTTTCTATCCATTTATATTCATTTTAAATTAACAGTTGTCTTCTCTCTGGTTTAAAAGTTTCTTCCTCTTATAAAATCAGTATTTCAATATGAATATTACTATTTTGCCCTGGTGGTTTTCTACCTTTTCTTTCCTTTCGCATCAGCTCTGGGCCATCCTCTCAATATTTTTATGGAGAACACTCTCATATCTACTGTGACATTCATTAAGGTGGGTGGGAAGGGGCACTTCCTAGGAAAGGCACTATTTATGGTGTGAAAAAGTTTTTCCCTCACCATCTTCATTTTCCTATGCTTCCCACATCCCTTTCTGTACTTACTTTATTTTGAAATCTACTGTTCTACTAGAAATCATATTAATATTATTTATATACAGTATTAGACCTTTCCACTGAGGCAGAATAACTAAGCACCTAAAAACCTGGATGTTTTCCTGCCTTTTAAATTTGATCTTAATTGAGTGAGTGTATCTCACCTGGTTTTGCTATAATTTTTTTTTTTTTTTTTTTTTGAGACGGAGTCTTGCTCTGTCGCCCGGGCTGGAGTGCAGTGGCCGGATCTCAGCTCACTGCAAGCTCCGCCTCCCGGGTTTACGCCATTCTCCTGCCTCAGCCTCCCCAGTAGCACGGATTACAGGCATACGCCACCATGCCTGGTTAATTTTGTATTTTTAGTGGAGACGGGGTTTCTGCATGTTGGTCAGGCTGGTCTCAAACTCCTGACCTCAGGCGATCCGCCCGCCTCGGCCTCCCAAAGTGCTGGAATTACGGGCGTGAGCCACCACACCTGGCTGGTTTGAATTTTCTAGCATTTTTTGTTGTTGTTGTTATTTTATAAATACAGCATATTCTCCTTTTTGGCTTTTAAAAAGTTCAGCCTAAATTATTTTGATATTTATCAATGTTATGTAAATCCACAGTTCGTTCTTTTTAATTACAGAGTAGTATTCCATTTTGTGGATGAACCACATTTGTACATTCCCTTGTTGATGGACTTTCGGCTTCTCACCAGTTTTTGGCTATTACAAATAAAGCTGCTGTGAACATCTGTGTGCCAGTCTTTGTACAGAATACACTTTTTTAAAAGTAAATAGGAGTGGAATGGCTGGGTCATATGGTAGAGGTATTTAACTTTTTAAGAAACGGCTGGCCGGGCGCGGTGGCTCATGCTTGTAATCCCAGCACTTTGGGAGGCCGAGGCAGGAGGATTGCCTGAGCCCGGGAGTTTGAGACCAGCCTGGGCAACATGGTGAGACCCCCGTCTTTAAAAAAAAATAAAATAAATTGCCAAACTAATGATTTTAAAAGTAATTGTACAGTATTACATTGCAGCTAGCACTGTATGATAATTCTAGTTCATCCATATCCTTACCAACACCTGGCCAATTTTAGCCCTTCCAATTGGTCTTTAGTGATGTCTCATTGTTCTTTTAATTTGTGCTTCCCTATGGCTAGTGGTATTCAGTATCTTTCCATAGTTTTTTTTTTTTTCTGAGACGGAGTCTCGCTCTCTCGCCCAGGCTGGAGTGCAGTGACTTGATCTTGGCTCAGTGCAAGCTCTGCCTCCTGGGTTCACGCCATTCTCCTGCCTCAGCCTCCTGAGTAGCTGGGACTACAGGTGCCTGCCAGCATGCCTGGCTAGTTTTTAAATTTTTTTGTAGAGATTGGGTCTCACTATGTTGTCCAGGCTTGTCTTGAACTCCTGGCCTCAAGTAATCCTCCAGCCTAAGCCTCTCGAAAGTGCTGGGATTATAGGCATGAGCCACCATGCCTGGCTGGTACTCTGCATTGGTAACTTGTGCTTTATCTTTCAGAAAATATTTAATTTTCTAGCATCTTCTGGATATTCACAAATATTGCATGTGGTGATAATTTTATATGTTATTTTGATGTTAAATGAACTAGAATATCCAGGAAAGTATTCAGTGGTAATGGTAAAAGTGCATACAACCTCCTCTGCATAACAGGAATACATTGATTTTTTCTTACTGTTAGGTATCCTGTTGGCTGTATACATGTAAACATACTTTATTACCCTATGGAAGCATTTTTGAAATTTCTCAGTTTCAGCTGGGTGAGGTGATTCATGCCTGTAATCCCAGCACTTTGGGAGGCTGAGGCAGGTGGATCACGAGGTCAGGAGGTTGAGACCCTCCTGGCTAATAGGGTGAAACCCCGTCTTTACTAAAAATGCAAAAAATTAGCCGGGCATGGTGGTGGTGCCTGTAGTCCCGGCTACTCAGGAGGCTGAGGCAGGAGAATGATGTGAACCTAGGAGGCGGAGCTTGCAGTGAGCCGAGATCGGGCCAGTGCACTCCAGCCTGGGCGACAGAGCGAGACTCCGTCTCAAAAAAAAAAAAAAAATGAAAGAAATTTCTCGGTTTCTTACATGTATTCTGTCTTCCCCTTTCCCTCTTCCCTTCCTCCAGTTCAGCATGTCGTAGAACTTTCACAAGTGGTTATGAAATCGTCAGATATGCTATGGAGAAAGAGGTTATGGCATAGCAAGAGCAAGAGCACTGTTCTGTGAGAATTGAAGAGAAATCTATTCTTAATGTGTATTAATTTATTTTTTTACTTTTGAGACAAGAGTCTTGCTCTTTCATCCAGGCTGGAGGGCAGTGGTGTGATTATGGCTCAGTGCAGCTGGGAACTTCTGGGCTCAAGTGATCTTCCTGCCTCACCTTCCTGGTAGCTGGGACTACACGTACGTCCCACCATGGCTGGCAAATTTTTAAATTTTTATTTGTAGAGATGCCATCTTGTTTTGTTGTCCAGGCTGGTCTTGAACTCCTGGCTTCAAATAATCCTCCTGCTTTGGCTTCCCAAAGCATTGGGATTGCAGGTGTGAGCCACTGTGCCCAGCCCTAGTCTGACTTTTTTATAGTTAGCTTTGTATGTGCTTGTCCTTTTTAAACAACCTTATTCAGTTTAATTGACATAAAATGAACTGTATGTGTTTGGAGTGCACAGTTTTGTGTTGCGACGTGTCTACACCTGTGAAACCATTATCATAATCAAGATAGTAAACATATTCATCACCCGCAATTGTTTGTTGTTTGTTTTTACGTCCCTCTGCACCTCCGTTTCCAGGCAATAATTTATCTATTCTGTCACTATATATTGGCTTGAATTTTCTTCCCTTTTTT
>NW_012120932.1:3261328-3268229 GCF_000951035.1 Colobus angolensis palliatus
CAGGATGGTCTCGATCTCCTGACCTCGTGATCCACCCGTCTCGGCCTCCCAAAGTGCTGGGATTACAGGCTTGAGCCACCGCGCCCGGCCTCTAATTAATGTTCTGAGGAATGTGATATGTTTTTATTGACTATGACTCATCAATTCTCATGATAGCTTTGAAGTAGGTGGTAGAGCAGTGCATGATTTAATGGTGAGAAACATCAGTGCATGGAGATAAATTGACTTGCTGAAAGTGACCAGGCTGAACAATGGAGCTGGGACTTTCCTCATCTCTGTTCTCAAATCTAATTTTTATTTGACAGCTCAGTTCCTTATGTTGCCTAGATAGGAAATTTTGTTTTTCATATTCAACAGTAGAGGTATGAAAAAGACTCCTGAGTTATCTGAGCGGCATTGTTTTTGTTGTCATTTGTGTCACAGAGTTAGGCGTTGTCATGTGGTCACTCCTCTGCTCTACATTGTCTACTGTTAAATTAGGTCAAGCCAGGAGGAGATCTGAAGAAAGATTTAAAATTCTGTGGTTAGTCTGCTTCTTGGTAATTACTGTTCATCTGACTAATTGCTTCAATTTAAAAATAGCAAAAGAGTATGAATTTTATATATTAGTAGTTCTTTGTGCATAGATCTTTGAAATAAGTAATTAAATGAAAGTGTCTTTTGCACGTAATGTAGAAGAATCTCTCTTTATACTGTGATACAGTAGAAGTACTGAAACGTCATTTAAGATCTATAACATGGTAATGTGTTCCCTGAAGAAAAATAGTGGCTTTATATTTTAAACTATTAGCCAGCCAGATACATGTGAGTATCATGGGTCATGAACAAAGAGTCATAAGATGGTGTGTAGTGAAATGTGGAGTTTTTTTTAGCTTTAGGCATCTTGAATACTGCTTTAGAGAAATTCTTAAGTTACCATTCTTTTGTTATATACTGCTTGGGTGGAAAACTTATGAAGGCCAGTTAATGTACACTAAAAAAAAGCCCATACCCATTGACCTGACAGTCACTCTTCAGGGAACTTACTGTAAGGCACTAATGGGACAAGACCACAGAGGTTTATTTGTAAGATATGTATGTATTAATTATATATATTCATGAAAGATTGTAATTTAAAAGGGACTTGGTGAAACAGTTGTGGCACATATATTAGGTGGAGTACTAAGCTGCCAGTAAAAGTGATGAAATGACTATATGCCTATTGGTATGAATATGATGGAATATATTTTTATGTCAATTGGCTACACAACTTTTATCAAATTAAAAATGCGTTTATATATTTGCATGGAAAAATGTCTGGAAGGGTTTATACCAAACTTTAAAACACTAGTGATCATTGCTGGTATTGAGATTTTTGTTGATTTTAATATAATTTCTTGCCTGTTTCTTTATTTTCATTTATATGTTTTCTAGTAAACATGTGTCAGTTACAAAGCCAAAAGAAAAAATAAAAAGACCAATGGAAACGATACATGAATACTGGAAGTTAGACACACCGTTGCCTCACAGACTTCCTGGTCCTGGTTATTTGGGTTGCCTCAAGCTCTTTCTTGTTTTCTGACCTATCTTCCCTCCTTCCTCATTGCCTGTCTAAGGGTCCCCCTTTTGTGTGAGTTGATCCTGCTTTCAGATATATATGCACTAGAGGCTATAAGGGGCCTTAGATGCCAGTCCTAGTTTTCTCAGTATCTGTATGAAAGCACTAAAGGCCAGAAAATTGGTTAAAGACAGGAAGCTATTAATAGTTAGCAGCAGAGCCAGAAATAGAACTCAGGTTTCCTTGCTTCTACTTGATAACTTTTTCCATATTATGTGTGCTTTTCATAAGTAGGGTGATCAGACATCTCAGTTTATGCCTTTTGTCTACACTTAATTCTGTTTTTTTTTTTTTGAGACAGAGTCTCACTGTTGCCCAGGCTGGAGTGCGGTGGTGGGATCTCGGCTTGCTGCAACCTCCGCCTCCCACGTTCGAGTGATTCTCTTGCCTCAGCCTCCCAAATTGCTGGGACTACAAGCATACACTGTCACCCTCAGCTAATTTTTGTATTTTTTTTTTTTTTTTCCCAGTAGGGACGAAGCTTCACCATGTTGGCCAGGCTGGTCTCAAACTCCTGACTTCAAGTGATCTGCCCGCCTTGGCCTCCCAAAGTGCTGGGATTACAGGTGTGAGCCTCTGCGCCCAGCCTATGCTTAATCCTTAGCAAGGACCCCTTTTTATTCCTTATTTATTTGAGACAAGATCTTGCCCTGTTGCCCAGGCTGGAGTGCAGTGGTATGATAATGGCTCACTTTAGCCTGAAACTCCTGGGCTTAAGTGATTCTTTCACCTGAGCCTCTGGAGTAGGTAGGACTATAGGTGTGCACCACCATGCCTAACTGATTTGTTAATTTTTTTTTGCAGAGATGGGGTCTCACTATGTTGCCCAGGATAGTCTCAAACTCTTGGCTTTAGGCAGTGCTCCCACGTCGGCCTCCCAGAGTGCTGGGATTATAGTCATTAGCCCCATGCTTGACCCCTCTTTTACTCTTACAAGTGTCTCAGCTGGGTGCAGTGGCTCACACCTGTAATCCCAGCACTTTGGGAGGCCGAGGCTGGTGGATCACGAGGTCAGGAGATCGAGACCATCCTGGCTAACACAATGAAACCCCATCTTTACTAAAAATACAAAAAATTAGCCGGGCGTGGTGGCAGGCGCCTGTAGTCCCAGCTACTCAGGAGGCTGAGGCAGGAGAATGGTGTGAATCCAGGAGGCAGAGCTTGCAGTGATAGGAGATCGTGCCACTGCACTCCAGCCTGGGAAACAGAGCGAGACTCCGTCTCAAAAAAAAAAAGATGTCTCATTTGTGTGATAAATGTTTACCCCACTCATAAGGGAGACAGGCATAATGGATAGTGTCATGCAGACTAACCCTGTAACCAGGATCCATTAATAGAAATTGGAATGGTTGGAAGGAAAGGCAGTTTGTAGAGTAAGATGCTTTTCATATGTTGAATTGAAGGTGTTGCCAGGACATCTAAGTCATTATTTTCTAGTCAATAAAAGTAGCCGGGACGTCATTTTGAGAGAGAGATGTTTGTGAGCTTTTTTTGTTTGGAGATGATAATTGAAGCTGCGTCAAGACAGTCCATTCATTTTTAATCTTATCAGGGGAGGATTAGTGAGCTCAGCTTATGAAGATGAAAGAATGCGTTGCCCAGTATGTTATACATGCCTGAGGACACATGTTGATCCCGTATATGGTTGTGCACATGTGACTGCTTTGATTTTTGTCTAGTGTAGACATGCTTGAACATTTATGTTTTGAAATGTGTAATACTTCGTTAAATTTCTTTTCTTTCCTTCTCCTTTATGTCACAGAGCATGAAACAATGTTTTTTGATAGTGGCTGGAAAGAGTTGGTTAGTACTGATACATGCAAGGCTGGTTGATGAAGAGCAGAGTCTCTAGGAATTAGGAGCACCTCAATTCAAATGCTGCCTGTGTAACTATACATAGCTTATTACTTCCTTTCTTCACAAGTTTAGACGAGTTTGATCATGGGAACAATGAGAAACTATGCTCATGATTGTTCTTCAGGAAGATTTATCTGATGCAATGCCTGAGTGTGGAGAGACACAAGAGTTAAGTGATTGATAAGGAGGCAAAACCTTGGAAGAAAAGAGCTTCTGGACCAGGGTCTTGACCTAGTAGAAAAAGATTGGCCGGGTATGGTAGCTCACACCTTTAATTCCATTACTTTGGGAGGCAGATGCAGGAGGATTGCTGGAGCCCCACAATTTGATACCAGCCTAGTGTCTCTACCAAAAACAAAACAAAACAAAACAAAACAAAATGCTGAGCTTGGTGGTGTGTGTCTGTAGTCTCAGCTACCTGGGAGGCAGAAGGATCACTTGAGCCTGGGAGATTGTGGCTGCAGTGAGCTGTGATCAGGCCACTGCACTCCAGCCTGTGCAACAGAGTGAGACTCTGTCTTTGAAAAAAAAAAAAGGAAAAAGAAGGGTGATTAATGTGAGAGATGTAAAGGAACTAGTAGAGGAGCTAGAGGCAGATTGAATTTTGGGGAATGAGAAAATGTAATCAGGTAAAAAATTAGTATAGTACTATCACTAGAGAAGTCAGGAGGAGGAATTAATTACTATAATTAGTTTTCTTTTGGTATTGTTGACTTTGAGAGTGCTGACTGCCCTTGGATGTGAACTCTTTAAAAAATATTTTGGCCAGATATGGGGGCTTAGGCCTGTAATCCCAGCACTTTGGGAGGCTGAGGCAGACGGATCGCCTGAGGTCAGGAGTTTGAGACCAGCCTGGCCAACATAGTGAAACCCCATCTCTACTAAATATGCAAAAAATTAGCCAGGTGTGGTAGTGGGGACCTGTAGTCCCAGCTACTCGGGAGGCTGAGGCAGGAGAATCCCTTGAACCTAAGAGGCAGAGGTTGCAGTGAGCCAAGATCATGCCACTGCACTCCAGCCTGGGCAACAGAGCGAGACCCCATGTCAAAAAAAGTTTTTTTTTTTTGTAGAGACAAGATCTCACTAAATTGCCCAGGCTGGTCTTGAACCCCTGGGCTCCAGTGATTCTCCTGCCTTGGCTTCCCAACGTGTTGGGATTACAGGCATGAACCATTGCGCCTCCCCACAACCCCCTTTCTTCTTTCCAGACGTGTTTTTGAGGCTGGATGGTGAGAAAATCTAGAGATAGGAATCAGGGAGAGATGTTGGAGGTAGAGACACTGGTTGTTTGTATCAAAGTTGTAGTGTCAACTGAGCCCATAAGATTGAAAGAGAGCAGGAGATTGAGGGGTGGGAGAAGGGACACTCTAAAGAAACTCTTGGAAATGCTGACATTTCTGTTATTTTGCTCTCCTGATACACACTGTTCATCCTTATTATTGATACTTGTTCTTGATCCTTCCCAGTGGTGTGCTTCCTATTTTCAGCATTCAGACTATACATGCCTTCTTGTACCTTCTCTTAACTGTAACTCCACCCTGACTTCTCAAGACTCCTTAGACTGACTTCAAGGAAGATTATAGCTATTGTTAAATGTGTGATATCTGTCTCAAGATCTTCAATTGAACTGAAAGATTGCAGTATAGTGGGAGTATTTTCTTTGTATTTAAAAGCAATTTTTTTTTTTTTTTTTGAGATGTAGTCTCACTCTGTTGCCAGGCTGGAGTGCAGTGGTGTGATCTTGGATTACTGCAAGCTCCGCCTCCTGGGTTCAAGTGATTCTCCTGCCTCAGCCTCCCGAGTAGCTGGAACTATAGGCATCTGCTACCATGCCCAGCTAATTTTTTGTATTTTTAGTAGAGACGGGGTTTCACCGTGTTAGCCAGGATGGTCTCCATCTCCTGACCTTGTGATCTACTCACCTTAGCCTCTCAAAGTGCTGGGATTTCAGGCGTGAGCTCAGTCTACTGACCTTAATATCCACCCGCCTTGGCCTCCAAAAGTGCTGGGATTACAGGCATGAATCATTGTGCTTGGCCTTCCTTCTATGTTTATGGAAGCTTTATAGTTTTAGATTTTACAATTGGGTTTATGTTTCATTTTGATTACGTTTTTATATGGTGCAAGATAAAGATGGAAATTATGAATAATCAGTTGTTCATTTGCTGAAAAATACGTTTTTATTTATTGAATAGCTTTGGCATCTTTTTTTTTTTTTTGGAAATGGCATCTTGTCTTGTCGCCCAGGCTAGAGTGCAGTGGCACAATCTTGGCTCACTGTAACCTCCACTTCCCAGGTTCAAGTGATTCTCCTGACTCAGCCTCCTGAGTAGCTGGGATTACAAGCACATGCCACCATGCTTGGCTAATTTTTGTATTTTTAATAGAGACAGAGTTTTACCATGTTGGTCAGGCCAGACTTGAACTCCTGACCTCGTGATCTGCCCGTCTCAGCCTCCCAAAGTGTTGGGATTACAGGCGTGAGCCACCGCACCCAGCTTGCTTTTGCATCTTTGTCAAAAATCAGTTGTCTGTATATCAGTCAGTCTCTGAACTCTTTGTTCTGTTCCTTTAATCTATTTGTCTTTACATCAATACCATGCAGTCTTGATTACTGGAGGGTCATAAGACTTGAAAACTAGGTTAGTCCCCTGATCTGGTTATTTTTTAAAGTCATTTTAGTGATTCTGTGTCTTTGCATTTTAGAATTAGCCTGGCAGTTTCCACAAGAAAACGTTTTGGGATTGTCATTGGTATTCTTTTGCCCTGAAGATCTGTTTGGGAAAAATTGATCAAGTCTTCTGAAGCATGAATGTAATATCTCCATTTATTTTAGATCTGTAATTTCTTTCAGCTGAGTTTTGTAGTTTTCAGTTGACATGTCTTTCCCATCTTTTGTCGGTTTATTCCGTTTCGTATTTCTTGACGTTATTGTGAATGGTATCATTACATAAATGTAAATTTTTTAAATTTAAATTCGCAATTGTTTGTTGCCATTATATAGAAATACAGTTGATGTAAAAAAATTGTTTAATTGTGGTAAAATACACATAGCAAAGAAGTTACCATCTTAACCATTCTTAAGTGTAGACTTCAGTAGTGTAAGTATATTCACATTGTTCTGCAGCCAATTTCCAGAACTTTTTCTTCTTTCAAAACAAATTCTATACCCATGAAACAACAACTTTCCATTTTTTGCAACCCTCCCATTCCCTGACAATCACTATTCTCCTTTCTGTTTCTATGTGTTTGACTTGCTTTAGATACCTCATATATATGGAACCATACGGTATTCATCCATACCTTTTTATGATTGACCTATTTCACCTCGCATAATGTCCTCAAGGTTTGTCCGTGTGTGCCATGTGTCAGAATTTTCCTCTTTTTTTTTTTTTGGAGACATGGTCTCTCTCTCTTGCTCAGGGCTGGAGTGCAGTGGCATGATCA
>NW_012120932.1:3268279-3274084 GCF_000951035.1 Colobus angolensis palliatus
GCGTCCCTTAGAGAGCGAAAAACTGTCCATAAGCCCTTCCACATGTTTTCACTTATATCTCATTGACCACAATTGGACCATGCAGCTCATTCCTGTCTTAAATCATGGAATTACTATGGTTGAATTAGATTCAGCTTCAGGACCTAGTGAGCTCTCTAGCCTGAGTGTCAAGATGGTGGCCATGGTAAGCTTAAGCATGCAGTTAATGAAACATGAACAAAACTGAGAAGATGTTAGCAAGCGATCCTCCTCAGCCTCCCGAGTAGCTGAGGAGTGGGCAGTGTAGGAAGCCAGTCTTTTCTGCCACAACAAATGTCTGTTATCTCTGAGTTCAGGATGCATTTAGAGAAATACTATTAGAGCCTGTCTTTGAGAGAGTTGTGTATTATAGTAGGAGGATGTGTGTTAAATGGAAAAGAAGCTACAGGGATATGGTAGTGAAGTACCTGCCTCTGCTCAGGAAAGTCATGGGATGTCAGCAGCTTCTCAGATAATATATGAGTATATTTGTAATATACCCATATAATTGGTATTTGTGAACTCCACATTGGGTTCTATTTATTCAAAGTGGGGTTGGCACCAGGTGCAGTGGCTCACACCTGTAATCCTAGCACTTTGGGAGGCCGAGGCAGACGGATTGCCTGAGCTCAGAAGTTTGAGACCACATACTGAGTCTCAGGCAACATACTGAAACTCCATCTCTACTAAAATACAAAAATTAGCCAGGTGTGGTGGCACACGCCTGTAGTTTCAGCTACTGGGAAGGCTGAGGCATGAAAATTTCTTGAACCCGGGAGGCAAAGGTTGCAGTGAGGTGAGATTGCACCATTGCACTCCAGCCTGGGCGACAGAGGGATTATCCCCAAATCCAATATTGCTTTATTTTCTTGTTCAAATTGTTCTAGCTTTGGCCACTGGGAGTGCTTTGACATATATACCCCATCTTCTTTTTTTTTTTTTATAAGCACTTATGTTCCCAGACCAAACAGGGTGGGGCTGCTGTTTGTTGTGGCCCGATAACAAGATGCAGATGAACTGGGGAGGAAGAGAGTTTTTATTTCTGCAATGGGTTACAGGGAGAATACCTGGAAATTATCACCAGGCCAACTCAATATCACAAAGTTTACATAGCTTATATACCTTCTAAGTTATATATCTATCTGTAAGTGTGTATTCATCTAAAGACATAAATGATTAACTTCTTTTAGTCCGTAACTAAGGTCTGAGTCTTGAAGACCTTCCTCTGGAGCCTCAGTAAATTTACTTAATCTAAATGGGTCCAGGTGCTGGGGTGATTACCCTTATCTTGTCTCCTGCTAAATCACAGAGGTTTGGGGAGTTCCTTTATACGCCAATACACTTGTTTGTGGAGGCCTGAGAAGTTTCTTTAGACCCACAGTAAAACTTGTTTAATCCTAAATGGGCCTTAAGAATTCCTTCATTGTTTTGTCGTGCTTTAAGGCCCAGGAAAGGCCTAGGCAAAACTCTTGGTGGGCTTTTGTTAAATTCCAGCCTTTGCATAAGGGTACTGGCTCTTCCCCACCCACGCCCCCCGAGATGGAGGCTCACTCTGTCACCGAGGCTGGAGTGCAGTGGCGCAATCTTGGCTTACTGCAACCTCCGCCTCCTGGGTTCAAGCGATTTTCCTGCCTCAGTCTCCAAAGTAACTGGGATTACAGGCACCTACCACCACACCCCGTTAATTTTTTTGTATTTTTAGTAGAGACGGGGTTTCACCATTTTGGCCAGGCTGGTTTCAAAGTCCTGACTTCAGGTGATCCGCCCACCTTGGTCTCCCAGAGTGGCTGGGATTACAGATGTGAGCCACCGTGCCTGGCTGGCTCTTTCAGCTTTTAAAATTTAACTTAACCACTCAGTCGGTATAGAAACAGTTGTTTTGGAGGCCTGAGTTAGTGAGACCTGGCCTGCCATGCTTATATTCTGGGATTACAAGATACTCCACGCTCCTCTTACATATTTCCCACTCTAGTCCCAGAATTAGCTGTTTCTCCAAGGAGCCTTGGTTTCTTTTATTTGAGAATGGCATTTGAAAGCAAGATGTCACGCTAGATGTGCTTATTGCTGTTGAGTTTCTAGGGTGTCATTTCTTTTAGGCTCTTTCAGCTGATAGAGTGAGGAAACACATGTATATAATACACACATTTGTAAGTATTTCCATTTGTGACCATCTGTATCTATGTGAAGTTAAACATGAATTTATAATGATGTGTCCAACTCTACTTCATGATTACATGGATCATTCTTGCTTCCTTCTCTTGTTTATTTGTAACCTTCCACTCCAGCAGTGAGAAACCTGGCTTCCACCATCTGCCATCCAGTTTATTTAATTGGTCAATCACAGTATACATGGTTTCAGAATTGTTAACCTTTATTTCCCTGGCGTAAACTTTCAACTATAGCGTAACAGTTGTTTAAGTTACAGAAATGCCAGGTGGTAGATCTAGGTCCTGTTTCTCACCACATGGAAAGCCAGTCACTGAGCTGAGTATTGCCAGAGAAAAAGCCTTTTTTTTTTTTTTTTTTTGAGACAGAGTTTCGTTCGTTGCCCAGGCTGGAGTGCAATGGTGCAATCTCGGCCCACTGCAGCTTCTGCCTCCCAGGTTCATGCTATTCTCCTGCCTGAGCCTCCCGAGTAGCTGGGATTACAGGTGTTTGCTACCACGCCTGGGTAATTTTGTATTTTTAGTAGAGGTGGGGGTTTCCCCTTGTTGGCCAGGCTGGTCTGAAACTCCTGACCTCAGGTGATCCGCCCATCTAGGCCTCCCAAAGTTCAGGGATTACAGGTGTGAGCCACTACGCCCAGTCAGAGAAAAATTTTGCCTTTTTATTTAGGTGTTACCTGCTGAAGAGAGTGGGAGATCAGTTTCGAATCTGTCTCCTCGACCAATCAAAACTGGGGAGTTTATGTACCCAAAAAAGGAGTGTAACTATGTGTGAGGAAAATAGCAATTAGGGAAGGGATAAGGAAGCAGTCTCGACCTATGAGGGGAAAGAGGTGTCTGGGGTCTCATTGTCGAAAGGTGATTTGGTGAGTTTCAGTCTGTTGCCCGAGGGTCCCTTTCCTGAGGAAAGAACTCATGGGAGACAAATACAAGTTTTAGGTTTTAAAACTGAAAGAGTGAGTTTCTATGTTTATTCAAAGACCTGTAAATATAATTTCTGTGGGGAAATTGAGCCAGTTTCATTTATGTGCAGCTTTTTTGCCTCTGGTCTTTAAAAAAAAAAAAAAAGAAAACAACTAATATGTTTGTTGCCTATGATAAAATTCCAGCTTCCAAGTGGAAAAAAAAAAAAAAAGACTCCACTATTTCCCAGAGTTGCTTGGATCACTCCCTTTCCTCATACCCCCTTTAGTGAAGATTGTTTCATGTGTTTGTACTACAATTAGATTCTTTTGCTACATTCTGCATTCCTTCCTGGGATTCCCCACCTCTGAAATGTTTTCTAGAAGTTACTACGTACTGAGGCTCACTCTTGTTCTCTGAAGTTCTGCTGGTTTTGAAAAATGTGTGGTGCCGTTTACCTATCATTAAAATATCATACAGAACAATTTTACTACCTGAAAGTGTCCTGTGCTTCATCCATTTAACCCTACCCTCCAACTCCAGCAACCACTGATCTGGTACTATCTATAGTTTTGCTTTTTCCAGAATGTCCTTTAAATGGTATCTTACACTTTGTAGCCTTTCGGACTTGCTTCTTTCATTTATGCATTTCAGGTCCATCCTTCTCACAATTTCATTTTAATTGGCATTTTAAAATGACAGTGACACATAATGAACATCTTTTCTACCTTTTTTTTTTGAGATGGAGTTTCGCTCTTTCATGCGGGGTCAACTACAATAGAAAAGAGGACCCTCAAACACAGGCTGATTTTGTTGTTGTTGTTTTTGAGACAGAATCTTGCTCTGTCACCCAGGCTGGAGTGCAGTGGCACGATCTTGGCTCACTGCAACCTCCGCCTTCCAGGTTTCAAGCGATTCTCCTGCCTCAGCCTCCCGAATAGCTGGGATTACAGGCGCCAACCACCATGTGCAGCAAATTTTTTTGTATTTTTAGTAGAGATGGGGCTTCACTGTGTTGGCAAGACTGGTCTCGAACTCCTGACCTCAGGTGATCCACCCGCCTCGGCCTCCCGAAGTCATGGGATTACAGGTGTGAACCACTGCGCCTGGCAGTGAACATCTTTTTTTATAGGCATATTTGCCATCTGTGTATCATCTATGAGGAGACTGTTGCGATCCTGTTACCCCACCCCCTTTTTCTTGTTTATGATTGGGATTTATTACCTCATTTAACAAGAAATCTGATGGAAAGACAGTTCCAGGAGTGGTCCTTGATTTTGAGTCAAGGACCAGATTCTTTCCATCTTCAGTGTGTTGATTTGTCTGGCTCTCATGGTCTCAAGGTGGCTGCCATAGTTGTGTTACAGGAAAGGGGTCCCAATCCCGACCCCAAGAGAGGATTCCTGGATAGACCTCGCACAAGAAAGAATTCAGGACAAGTCCCTAAAGTGAAAGCAAGTTTATTGGGAAAGTAGAGGAATAAAAGAATGACTACTCCATAGACAGAGCAGCCCTGAGGGCTGCTGGTTGCCCATTTTTATGGCTTTTTCTTGATTGTATGCTAAACAAAGGGTGGATTATTCATGCCTTTCCTTTTTAGACCTATAGGGCAACTTCCTGATGTTGCCATGGCATTTGTAGACTGTCATGGCACTGGTGGGAGTATAGCAGTGAGGATGACCAGAGGTCACTCTTGTTTCTGTCTTGTTTTTGGTGGGTGTTAGCCAGCTTCTTTACTGCAACCTGCTTTATCAGCAAGGTCTTTATGACCTGTATCTTGTGCTCCTATCTTCATCCTGTGAGTTAGAATTCCTTAACCATCTGGGAATACAGCCCAGTAGGTTTCAGTCTCATTTACCCAGCTCCTATTCAAGATGGAGTTGCTCTGGTTCACACGCCTCTGACAGTTCTAGGCTTCACATACAGTTAAAGTATTCCAGAGGCAGAAAAGGAATCTGTCCTTTCTTTTTTCTCTATTGTATTTTAAAAATTGAGATATATATTCACGTACCATATAGTTCATCATTTTAAAAGTATACAGTTCAGTTTTTTTATATATAGTCACAGTGTTGTAGAACTATCACTATCTAATTCTAGAACATTTTCATCTCCCCCAAAAGAGTCTGTATCTCTATCCATTAACTGTCACTCTCCGTCTCTCTCTTTTCTCAGATCATTTGCCCATTTTTAAATTCGGTTGTTGTGGTATTAGTGACTTGTAAGAGTGCTTTTGTGTTCTTGGTTGAAGTTCTTTATCAGATAAGATTGTTGCAGATACTCTCTTCCAATCTGTGGCTTATCTTTTCTTTTACTTACCAGTGTCTTTTGCAGAGCAGAGGTTTTTAATTTTAGTGAAGTCCAATATATCAACTTTTTCTTGCATGTGGCATGACTTTAATCTTATGTCTACAGACTCATGTTGAAACCATGTGACCAAGGTCACTTATATTTTCACCTGATAATCCTGTAGAAGCTAATAGTTTTGCATTTTATTTTTAGGTCCATGATGTATTTTGAGTTACTTATTTTTATTTTAGTATATATACATAACATAGTTTTTGAAGTTTCAGTTCAGTAGCATTAAGTACATTCACATTGTTGTGTACTCATTACCACTATCTGTCTCTAGAATTTTTTCATCATCCCAAACTGAACTCTGTGCCCATTAAGCAGTAACTCTCTAGCCCCTGGTAGTCACTATTCTACTTACTGTCTATGA
>NW_012120932.1:3275229-3291897 GCF_000951035.1 Colobus angolensis palliatus
GAAGTAATTCTATTTTTAATTTTTTGAGTACCTGCCAAACTTTTTCCATAGGGGCTGCACTATTTTACATTCCTACCAACAGTATGCAAGGCTTCTAATTTCTTCACATCCTTGCCAGCACTTATTTTCTTATTTAAGAAAAAAAATCACAGCTGCTGTAGTCTGAGTGTGTCTCCCAAAATTCATGTGTTGGGAACTTAATTTCCAATGCAGGAGTATTGGGAGATGGCGCCTGTTGAGAAGGATTTATGTCATGAGGGCTACACCATTATCAATGGAATAATGCTGCTATTAAAAAGGGCTTGTGGGAGAGGGCTCACCCTCTTTTGCCCTTCCATCTTCTGCTTTGTGAGGATGCTGTAAGAATGTCCATCCCAGATGCTAACACCTTGTTTTGGACTTCCCTGCCTCCAAAACTGTGAGAAGATAAATTTCGATTCTTTATAAACTGCCCAGTCTCAAGTATCCTGTTACAGCAGCATGAAACAGATTAAGACAGTAGCCATCCTAATGAGTATGTGGTGATATCTCATTATGGTTTTGATTTGCATTCCCCTAATCATTAGTGATGTGTATCTTTTCTTTTTCTTTCTTTTTTTTCGGTGGGGACAGAGTTTTGCTGTGTCTCTTAGGCAAGAGTGCAGTGGTGCAGTCTCGGCTCACTGCAACCTCTGCCTCATGGGTTCAAGCAATTCTGCTGCTTCAGCCTCCAGAGTAGTTAGGAACACAGGCATGCACCACCATGCCTGGCTAATTTTTGTATTTTTACTAGAGACAGGGTTTCACCATGTTGGCCAAGCTAGTTTCAAACTCCTGATGTCAAGTGATCTGTCTGCTTCGGCCTCCCAAAGTGCTGAGATTACATACGTACTACGTACATGAGCCCCTGCGCCTGGCCTGTGTGTATCTTTTCATGTGCTTCTTGACCATTTGTGTATCTCTTTTAGAGAGGTCTATTCAATTTCCTTGCCTGTTTTTAATTGGGTTGTTATTTTGTCTGTGAGTTGAAAAAGTTAATTATATATTCTAGGTATTAATCTCTTACCAGATACGTGATTTGCATGTATTTTCTGCCATTCTGTAGGTTGCCTTTTCACTGTCTTGATAGTATCCTTTGATATACGAAGGTTTTTCATTTTGATGAAGTTTGATTTATGTGTCTTTTCTTTTGTTGGCTGTTCTTTTGGTGCCATATCCAAGAAGTCATTGTCAAATCCAGTACCATGAAGCTTTCCTCCATGTTTTCTTCTAAGAGTTTCATAGGTTTTGCTTTTATGTTTAGATTTTTGGTCCATTTTGAGTTAACTTTTATATGTGGTTTAGGGTAGCGATCCAACTTCATTCGTTTTAATGTGGATATCCAGTTTTTCCATCACCATTTGCTGAGAGACTGTCCTTCCTTTCTCATTAAATGGTCTTGGTACCCTTGTTGCATATCATTTGTTACATATATGTATTTACTTCTGGGCTTTTTATTTCCAAGCTTTTAATTTATTTTTTGCCATGTTGCCCAGGCTGGACTTGAACTCCTGGGCACAAGTGATTCTCTTGTCTGAGCTTCCTCAGTAGGTAGAAATACAGGGACATACTGCCAGGCCCGCTTGGGCGTTTTTAAATTTTGTTTTGTTTTGAGACAGAGTCTTGATCTGTTGCCCAGGCTGAAGTGCAGTGGCGCGATCTTGGCTCACTGCAAGCTCCGCCTCCCAGATTCATGCCATTCTCCTGCCTCAGCCTCCCGAGTAGCTGGGACTACAGGGGCTCACCACCATGCGCAGCTAATTTTTTGCATTTTCAGTAGAGACGGGATTTCACCATGTTGGTCTGGCTGGTCTCGATCTCCTGACCTCGTGATATGTCCACCTTGGCCTCCCAAAGTGTTGGGATTACAGGCGTGAGCCACTGCACCCAGCCCCGCTTGGGCTTTTAATTTTGTTGGTCTGTGTGTCTGTTTTTATACCAGAACCACACTGTTTTGATTGCCATATGTTTATAGTAAGTTCTGAATTCAGAAAGTGTGAGATAACTTTTTTTCTTTTGCAAGATTATTTTGGCTATTGGGGGGTCCCTGAAGATTCTATATAAATTTTAGGATGGAGTTTTCTATTCTTGCAAAAAAAAAAATCATTGGGATTTTGATAGGACTGGCATTGAATCTACAGATCACTTTTGGTAACAATGATACCCTAACTATATTAAGTCTTTAAATCCATGAACATGGGATGTCTTTATGTTTATTTATACCTTCTTTAATTTCTTTCAGCAGCGTCTTAAAGTTTTAAGCGTAGAAATCATTCACTTTCCTGGTTAAATTTATTCCTAAGTAACTTATTCTTTATGATGCTATTGCAACTTGAATTTTTTTTTTTTTTGAGGCTGGGTGTCACTCTTGCCCAGGCTGCAGTGCAGTGGGGTGATCATAGCTCACTGCAACCTTGAACTCCCAGTTTCAAGTGATCCTCCCACCTCAGCCTCCTGAGTTGCTGGGACCACAGATGTGCGCCAGCATGTCTAGCTAAGTTTTTTGATGATTTAATTTTTTTGAGACACAGTTTCGCTCTTGTTGCTCAGGCTGGAGAGCGATGGTGTGATCTCGGCTTACCACAACCTCTGCCTCCTGGCTTCAAGCGATTCTCCTGCCTCAGACTCCCATGTAGCTGGGATTACAGGCACGTGCCACTACGCCCAGCTAATTTTGTATTTTTAGTAGCAACAGGGTTTCACCATGTTGGTCAGGCTGGCCTCGAACTCCCAACCTCACATGATCTGCCTGCCTCGGCTTCCCAAAATGCTGGGATTACAGGCTTGAGCCACCATGCCCAGCTGTTTTTTGATTATTGGTAGAGACAAGGTCTCACTGTGTAGCCTGGGAGGGCCTCAAATTCCTGAGCTCAAGCTGTCTTCCTGCCTTGGTCTCCCAAAATGTTAGGATTACAGGTGTGAGCCACTGCACTCAGCCCAATTTGAATTTTTTAAGTTTCATTTTAAAATTGGTAATCTTTAGTGTATAGAAATGCAGCTGATTTTTAATGTTGATTTTTGTATCCTGTAACTTTGTTAAATTCATGTATTATTTGTAACAGGTTTTTTGTGTGTGGAATTTTTAGGGTCTTCTACTTACAAGATCTTGTCATCTGTGAACAGAGAAAATTTTACTTCTTCATTACCAGTTTGGATGCCGTTTCTTTCTTTTTCTTGCCATATTACTCTGGCAAGAATTTCTAGTGTTGTATTATACTGAATAGAGGTGGTGAAAGTGGACATCCTTGTCTTGTTTCTGATCTTAGAGGAAAAGTTTCCAGCCTTTCCCCATTGAATATGATGTGAAGTGTGGGTTTTTCATATTTGGCCTTTATTATTTGAGATAATTTTATTCTTTTCTTAGTTTTCTAAGTGTTTTTATTATGAAAGTGTGTTGAATTTTGTCAGATGCTTTTACTTCGTCAATTAAGATGAGTTATGTGGGTTTTTCCTCTGTATTTTAATGTGATGTATTACATTGATTGGTTTTCATAGGTGAACTGTTATTACATTCTTAGAATAAGTCCTTGGTTATGGTGTATAACCATAATAAACTGCTTAATAAACTGTTGGATTTGGTTTGCTAATATTTTGTTGAGGATTTTTGCATCAGTGTGCATAAGGAAATTGGTCTGTAGTTTTCTTTTTCTTTTTTTTTTTTTTTTTGAGATGGAGTCTTGCTCTCTCACCCATGCTGGAGTGCAGGGGTGTGATCTCAGCTCACTGCAACCTCCGCCTCCCAGGTTCAAGCAATTTTCTTGCCTCAGTCTCCTGAGTAGCTGGGATTACAGGCACGCACTACCACGCCTGGCTAATTTTTGTATTCTTAGTAGAGGTGTGGTTTCACTGTGTTGGCCAGGCTGGTGTCGAACTCTTGACCTTGTGATCCACCTGCCTTGGCCTCCCAAAGTACTGGGATTACAGGTGTGAGCCACTGTGCCTGGCCCTATAGTTTTCTTGTAGTGTCTTTGTCTGGCTTTTTTAGAGTGTGGCAGTACTCCCTGATCTGTGATTTTGCTTTCTGTGGTTTTGCTTTCCGAGGTTTCAGTTACCCGAAGTGGGCTGAGGTTTGATAATCCTAAATGGAAAATTCCAGAAATAAAAATTCGTAAGTTTTAAGTTACACATCACATTCTGAGTAGTGTGATGAAATATTGTGCCCTCTTGCTCCATCCTTTCGCCCAGCATTTACACTGCATGTGCTGCCCATCTGTTAGTCAGTTAGCCAGCAGTTATCGGATGGACTGCAGTATCACAGTGCTTGTGTTCAAGTAGCCCTTATTTTATTTAATAATGACCAAAAGCACGTGAGGACTGTGCCTAATTAAAAATTAAACTTAATCATAGATATATGTAGGAAAAAACAGTATATATAGATGGTCCCAAATTTGATGGTTGAACTTAGATTTTTCACCTTTACCTTGATGCAAAAGCAGTATGCATTCAGTATGCACCTCTACTTATGATTGTGTTGTCTGGATAAGCCCATCATAGGTTGAATATATCATAAGTCTAAAGCGTCAACTTAGTATATTTTCAACTTATAGTCGGTTTATTGAGACGTAACCCCTTTGTAAGTGGAGGAACAGCTGTATAGGATTTGGTACTTTTCAAGGCATCCACTAGGGTTCTTGGAATGTGTCTCCCTTGGATAAGGGGGTGCAACTACTGTAATACTGGCTTCAGAGAGTGAGTTAGAAAGTGCTCCTTCCTCTTCACATCTTAGGAAGAGGTTTAATTCTTTAACTCTTTACTGGAATTCTGGGAGGTTTTTGATTACTGATTCTGTCTCCTTACTGGTTATAGATCTATTTTTATTTTCTGTTTATTCATGATTCATTTTTAGTAGGTTATGTGTTTCTAGGAGTTTGTCCATTTTATTTCATTTATCCAGTTTGTTCGCTAATTGTCTATAAGACTACCTTATAATCCTTGCTGTTTCTGTAAGGTTGACCATTGTTATCTTTTTCATTTCTGGTATTAGTAATTCAGGTCTCCTCTTTTCTTGGTTTGTCCATTAGTTTGATATTTTCATTAAATCAATTTTTGATTTTTTTTGTTGATTTTTCTTTTCCCTTTCCTTTTTCTGTTTTTTTGTTTTGTTTGGTTTGGTTTTGTTTTTTTGAGACGGAGTCTCGCTCTGTTGCCCAGGCTGGATTGCAGTGGCTCAATCTCTGCTCACTGCATGCTCCGCCGCCTCCTGGGTTCAAGCGATTCTCCTGCCTCAGCCTCCCGAGTAGCTGGGACTACAGGTGTCTGCCACTATGCCCTGCTAATTTTTGTTTTATTTTTTATTTTTGGTAGAGATGGGATTTCACCATGTTAGCCAGGATGGTCTCGATCTCCTGACCTCTTGATCCTCCTGCCTCAGCCTCCCAAAGTGCTGGGATTACAGGCCACTGCACCTGGCCTCCTTTTTTTTTTCTTTCTTTCTTTTTTAGGCAAGGTTTCACTCCCTTATCCCAGACTGGAGTACAGTGGTATGATCGTGGCTCATTGCAGCCTCAACTTCTCGGACCCAGGTGATTCTTCCACTGCAGCCTCCCAAATAGCTGGGACTATAGGTGTGTGTGCCACCATGCTTGGGTAAACTTTCTTTTTTTTTTTTGTATTTTTAGTAGAGACAGGATTTCACCACGTTACCCAAGCTGGTCTTTAACTCCTGGGTTCAAGTGTTCTGCCTGCCTTGACCTCGCAAAGTGCTAGGCTCACACTGCACCCGACCTGATTTTGTTGATTTTTCTGTATTGCTTTTCTATTCTGTATCACGTTTGTATCTGCTCTGATCTTACTTTTCTTGCTTTGAGTTTAGCTTGCTCTTTTCTAGTTTCTTAGGGTGGAAAGTTAAATTACTGATTTGATATCTTTTATAACCACATATCTACGGCTGCACATTCCTGTTAAGCGCTGCTTTAAGCTGCATTCCACCAGTGTGTCGTGTTTTCATTTTTGTTCAAATGAAAGTTTTGTTACATTCCTTGTGATTTATCTATTATTTAGGAGTATGTTTTAATATTTTAATATTCATGAATTTTCCAAATTTTCTTATGTTAATGTCTAATTTCATTCTATGTGGTCAAGAACATAGTTTGTATAAATTATATAAATTAACTCCTTTTAAATTCATTCAGACTTGTTTTACAGTTTTTCTCATGTGCACATGAGAATTTATATCTTGTTGGGAAGAGTGTTCAATAAATGTCTGTTGGGTTTAGTGTACAGTGTTACTGAAGTCTTCTATTTCTCGCTGATCTTCTAATTCTATCAGTTACTGAAAATGGGTATTGAAGTCTCTAGCTATTGTTGATTTGTGTATTTGTGCTTTTTATTTTTAGAGAGTATTGATGCTGGTAGGTGAGGATGATGACTTTTTTTCCTAAACGAGACTGGCGTCTCACTTTGTGGCCTAGGCTAGAGTGCAGTGGCGCAGTCATAGCTCATTGCAGCCTTAAACTCCGGAGCTCCAGCGATCCTCCTGCCTCAGCCTCCTGAGGGAGGAGATGGTACTACAGACACATGTCAACATGCCTGGTTAATTTTTAAATTTTTTGGAGAGATCGAGTCTCACTATGTTGTCTGTACTGCTGTTGAACTCCTAGCCTCAAGTAAATCTCCCACCTGCCACCCGAGCCTCACAAAGTGCTAGGATTACTGGCATGAGTTACTGCACTGGGCCTGTTTTTTTTTTCCCCCCCTAAGAGATGGGATTCTTGCTGTATTGCCCAGGCTGGACTTGAACTCCTAGGCTCATGTGATCCTTCCAAGTAGCTGGGACTACAGGTGCACACCACCACTCCTGGCTGAGAATGATAATTTGATGTTGCATTGTATAAATCTTTTTAATATTGATTCTAAAGGGGTCCTATAAATCAGTAGGAAAGATTAAGGTCACCAATAAAAAACTGACAGAAGATGAATAGGCAATTCACAGAAAAAGAAATGCAAATTCCTAATCATAGGAAAGAAGCTCAACCTCATTGGAAGTAAGGAAAATACAAAATAAAATTAGATAACCATTAAAAAAATCAAATTAGGAAAAATTTAAAAATTATTATTATTTGAGATGGAGTCTCACTCTGTCCCCCAGGCTGGAGTGCAGTGATATGATCTCGGCTCACCGCAGCCTTTGCCTCCTGGGTTCCAGTGATTCTCCTGCCTCAGCCTCCTGAGCAGCTAGGATTACAGTTGCTCGCCGTCACACCCGGCTAATTTTTATATTTTTAGTAGAGATGGGGTTTCGCCATGTTGGCTAGGCTGGTCCCGAACTGCCTGCCTTGCCCTCCTAAAGTGCTGGGATTACAGGCATGAGCCACCGCACCTGGCAAAAAATTTAAAAATTATTATGTAGTCTTAGGATATGGCGGGACAGGTATTCCCCCAAAAATTGTTAATGAGACTGTAAGTTGTTCTTTTTTTAAATTGTTAATGACACTGTAGAGTGCAATGGCGTGATCTGGGCTCACTGCAACCTCCTCCTTCCAGGTTGAAGCCATTCTCCTGCCTCAGCCTCCCTAGTAGCTGGGACTACAGGCACCCGCCACCATGCCCTGCTAGTTTTTGCATTTCTAGTAGAGACGGGGTTTCACCTTGATGGCCAGGCTTGACATGAACTCCTGACCTCAAGTGATTGGTCTGCCTCAGCCTCCCAAAGTGCTGTGATTATAGGTGTGAGCCACTTCCCCTGGCCCAGAGTTACTTTTTGCTGTTACAGTGTTTTAGCTTTGTGCATATGGCATCTCATAGTTTAGGGATAAAGAAAATTGTTGCTTCAAAGGATAAATATGTAATTTGTCTAGATGTTGCCGCGTTTTCTTCCATAGTGGTGTACCATATTTAGTTCTATTTGCGGTTTTTGTTTCTTTTCAATTGCATCATAAGTTTATAAACGTTTGAATTTTTAATGTCTGATACTGAGAAGTTGTGTTTGAATTTAGCTTAATTTTGTATTTTTTTACTACAAATGAGGCTACAAATGATTTCTTCAGTGAACTGATTCATATTTCTTGCCAATCTTTTTATTGGGCTGTTAGTCTTTTGCTTAACATTTTTAGAAGCTTTTTATATGTTAGAGATATTAGTTGATTAGGTGACATAAGATAAAGTATGTTTTTGACTTACAATTAGTGAAACTTTTAAATTATAATTGGATTCTAAATTAAAATGTGTATATTCTTTGACCCTGCAACTTCACTTCTAGAAATAGAATGCTAATAAAAGGATATTAATAGTCCCAGCATTTTCACCCTTATGTGCATGGCCAAGGGAGTTGGAAACGTGTTCATACAAAAACTTCGACATCCGTGTTTATAGCAGCATTATTCATAATAGCCAAAGATGGAAACAGCCTGAGTGTCTATGAACTGATGAATGGATAAACAAAATGCAGTATATTGATGCAGCGGAATATTATTTAGCTATAAAATTGAATGAAATACTGACACATGCTACAACATGGATGAACCTTGAAAAAATTCTGATTGGAAGAAGCTAGACACAAAAGGCTACATGTGTGATTCCATTTATGAATTCTGTTTATGTATAATCCCAGAATAGGCAAATCCATAGAGACAGAAAGTAGATTAGTGGTTCTGAGGGGGAGTAGGGGGAGAAGGAAATAAATAATGTCTCCTAATGGGTGTAGGGCTTCTTTTGGGGGGTGATAAACATGTTCTGGAGTTAGATAGTGGTGATGGTTGTACAACCTTTTGAATATTCTAAAAACCACTGACTTGTGCACTTGAAAATGGTGAATTTTATGAGATATGACATATATGTTTAAAGTAAAATGTATAACCTCAATCTAATCATGAGAGAATATTAGATTAATTCAAATTGAGGGATGCTATGTAAAATTATTGGTGAAGAGTATACTAGTATTCCTTGAAAGTATCAAGATCATGGAAGTAAAAAAATAAAAGTCTTGGGAACTGACTTAGATTGGAAGAGCCTAAAGAAATGTGAGAACTAAATGTGGTGTTAAATCTTTGATTAATTTCTGAACCAGAAAAAGAAAATGGGAAAAATGGCAAAATTCAAATAAGGTATGTAGATTAAAGTTTTGTAGCAATGTTAATTTCCTGTTTTAGATAATTATACCATGGTTATAGAAGATTTTAACATTTGGGGAAGCTGGGTGAAGGGGATATACAGGAACTCTTGGTTTTTGCAGCTTTTCTGTAGGTTTAATATTATCTCAAAATTTAAAAAATTAATTGCGGCAGTTTTAAATAAGTGAAAATACCATGTACTCTTATCAATATTGGAATGGTTAAAATTATGGCACATTCATACAGTGAGAGGCTGAGTAGTTAGCTATTAAAAAGAGTGTGGGCCAGGTATGGGGGCTCATGCCTATAATCCCAGCACTTTGCAGTAAGCTGAGATTACACCACTGCACTCCGGCCTGGGCAACAAAGCAAGACTTCATCTCAGGGAAAAAAAAAAAAAAAAGCTAAATAAGAAACAACACTAATACTTAATGGCTTAAAACAATAAGCATTTATTGCAATTCTTTGGGTTAGTGGTGTGAGTGAAACTCAGCAAGAGTTCTTCACTGATTTCTCTCGGTGTGTCTCATGCTTCTGTAGTCACCTGTAGGCTTGATTATAATTGGGTCATCTAAGATGGCCTTGCTTCTATGTCTGACAGTTGGTGATGGCTGTTAACTGGTTTGTCTGTGAGGCCTTGATAGGGAGAGTTTCTTATGCTCTCATACTCCTGTGGCAGGAAGAGATTTCTCCTTGTGGTAGTCTTGAAGATCTTTGGCAATCTAGGTTCAGAAATCCATGTTTTCGCTTCACCTGACTGTTGGTTACAGGAAGTTGTCAAACCAGCTTTGATCTAGGGACGTGGAGAAATAGACTGAACCTTTTGATGGAATTGGCAGCAAAGTCATATTGTGAAAATGTGTGTGTACAGGGATGAGAGCAATTTGTAGCTCTTTGTTTTTGCAGTTTTCCATAGGAGTGATGGAATAAGATTTGTATTTTTTAAAAGTTCACTCTGAGTGTCATGTCACCACAAGTTTGGAGGGGACAGGGAAAACGAGTCAAGGCAGGGTTAACAGGTCATTGCAGTAATCTGTGGGAGAGATGATAAATAAGAACGTGCACAGACATTGCACACTTTTCATCCTCTGCTTCTGAACATCTCTGGAATTGGGATATCAATATTCCATACTGATTGAAAGTGGTCCGAGCTGTCCCTCAGGCCTTTGAGCATGTGATACCCATGCCCATCTCTCTTATTATGTAGATAAAGAAACTTCAGCCCTAGAGAAGTTAAGTTGCTAAGGAACACATAATTTGCAAGGGACAAAGCAGTCAGATCCTGGAACCTCAGTCTCTTGAAGACCCAGTTGATTTTCTACTAAAGCTCCAGTGATTTGCATTGATGGGACAGATCAAAAGTCTATAATCTTTTTCTCTTTTCTTTCTTTTTTTTTTTTTTTGAGATAGAGTCTTGCTGTGTTGCCCAGGTTGGAGTGCAGTGGCGGGATTTCAGCTCACTGCAACCTCCGGCACCTGGGTTCAAGCAATTCTCCTGTCTCAGCCTCCCAAGTAACTGGCACCAAGTAGCCCGCCCCCATGCCTGGCTAATTTTTGTATTTTTTAGTAGAGGTGGGGTTTCACTATGTTGACCATGCTGGTCTTGAACTCCCGACATTGCGATCTGCCCACCTCAGCCCCCCAGAGTGCTGGGATTATAGGCTTCAGCCTGTGCTATAATCTTAGCACCTTCCCTTATCAGGGGGAAGTGAAGGCATCAGGGATAACACCAAATGAAGTTTTATTTTAAATGACCGAGGTAGGCCCTAACTTTATTTTACACATTTTTTCTGTACCATTTAAAGATAATAGATTTCTTATATTTCTTTGCTAATTTTCATAATAACTTTATTTTTTAGCTACAAGGCTTTGGCCGACCAAGTGTGTACCATGCTGCTATTGTCATCTTCCTTGAATTCTTTGCGTGGGGCCTGTTGACAACTCCAATGTTGACTGTAAGTATTGCTGAACTGGGTTTTTGTTTTGTAAGAGAAAGAGGTAAGTTCTTAGGCATGTATCACTGTGTATGTCTAGATACGTGTTTGGGAGTAGCTCTTGATAGTGATTTAAAACAGCTTGTTTCTTTTTTTTTTTCCCATTGTGGTTTCTGAACCACATGTAACACAAACACCTCTTTAAATATTCGTAGGTAGCACTGCACTCCTATTGAACCAGACTTGGGGGTGCTGTTACACAAATGAACTGTATATGTTTAGGAAGATCTTTAAGATGTTTTAAAGCAGCAATTCCCAGCCATTTTAGTACCAGGGACTGGTTTCATGGAAGACAGTTTTTCCACAGAAGTGGGTTGGTTGGGGGAGGGTTTTCGGGTGAATCTGTTCCACCTCAGATCATCAGACATTAGATTCTCATAATGAGTGCAACTTAGGTCCCTCACATGCATAGTTCAGAGTAGGGTTCGCAGCCCTATAAGAATCTAATGCCGCTGCTGATCTGACAAGAGGCAGAGCTCAGGTGGTAATGCTCACTCACCTGCTGCTCTGTGTGACTGGGTTCATAACAGGCCACCAACTCATAGGGTCCTGTCCTACAGGAAATTGCAAGGCATTGTTGAAGTCTGTAACTTCTTTATGGGGATGTTAGTGATCTTTGATTTAAGAACATAGTAAATAGCAGATTGGTGAGTACTTTGTAACAATGAGTAATAATTGTAGGAATGTCTAAATTTCAGTTTTTCGTAGCTTATCAGTAGCCATTTTCTTCAGAGGTGGTATTGAATATCTTAGCAAGAACTTGTATGTTTGATCTATGATGTGGTTAGAAGGAAGGGAGATGCCAAAGAAAAGATGACGGGGCAGATCTTAGGTGGCTTACAACTATTTAATGCTTAATTTTAATAAAGTATTTTAAATTGGAGTTAAGTTTCAGTTGTTTTAATTATTCTTTAAAAATTATTGATGGGCTGGGGACAGTAGCGTATGCCTTTAGGCCCAGCTATTTAGCAGGCTGAGGTAGGAGGGTTGCTTGAGCTCAGGAGTTCAAGTCTAGCCTGGGAAACATAGCAAGACCCCATCTCTAAAAAAACAAAATTAAAAAAGTAAAACATTGGGGCTCAACTCTTACTAATCATCATTTTGCCTTACTGAAGAATCCCTCTGGGTACAGATAATCTTTGTTCTTAAATAAGGTTTAGACAGCAGAGAACTTTAGAGGGTGGCTGTTAGCCCGTTAGCCTTACATAAGACTTTGCTATGAACCTTTTAAAGTTTTTAATTCTTCTGGCACATTTCAAATACAGTTTGAGGACTGATGCGGTGGCTCATGCCTGTAATCCTAGCACTTTGGAAGGCCAAGGCTGGCGGATCACCTGAGGTTGGGAGTTCAAGACCAGCCTGACCAACATGGAGAAACCCCGTCTCTACTAAAAATACAAAATTGCCAGGCATGGTGGTGCATGCCTGTAATCCCAGCTACTCAGGCGTCTGAGGCAGGAGAATTGCTTGAACCCGGAAGGCGGAGGTTGCGGTGAGCTGAGATGGTGCCATTGCACTCCACCTGGACAAAAAGAGCAAAACTCCATCTCAAAAAAAAAAATACAGTTTGATTAATTAAAATTATAATTTGGGTGGAACAGAGGACTTAAACATTGCCTGCTTCCTTAATCCTTCTTTTTTTCTTATTGCAGGTTTTCCTTCATAGTAGGAAACCTATAGTAGGTTATTTGTTATTAGTTAATGAGGATAATTAGTCCCATTTTGAGTTTCACGAGATTCTAATTTTCCTCACTGTTTGCGTAGTGCTGCCTGGGATCTAGTTGGTGCTTAATAAATATATTCCTTGAACAAATACATGTGTTTGTTCGGGACACATTTTTAGTATGAATATAGACAAACCAGATCACTCTTTTTTTTTCCATTTAAAAAAATTATGGTAAAATACACATAACAAACTTACAGTTTTCACTGTTTTGAAGGATACAGCTCAGTAGTATTAGATACATTTCATAATGTTGAGTATCTGTCACCACCATCCATCTCTAAAACTCATTTCATGTTTTAAAAATGGGTGGCTTGAGTGTGTTCCAGTCTCTTATATGCATGTATATAGTCTAGAGTCAACCGATTTGGGGAGAGCTTTTCAAGCCTCTTGTGGCTGTCTCACCTCCTACAACTACCTGTTGTATCTATCCCTGGCCTAGTCCACTAGTCTGCCACCAGTCTTCCACGTTTGCCCTGTTAACTTGACAACACTCCAAATCCAATGAGTCCTCTCAGGCAGCAGCATGCCATGTTTAAACTAACATACCCCACACAGCTGGAGTTGGGGGAGGGGCAGGAGTCTGGTAGCAGCTCAAAACTAAAACCACCGTTACTGCCTGAAGTTCAGGAACTTAATAAATAAATGCTCCCAGTTTGTTTTATGGCTTTGGTTGAATTCCAGAGCACGGAAATAAGTTCATATAGCTGTATTGAAAGATAATTTGTTAATGTTTTTATACTGTCATGTCAAATGTGAGAAGTCTGACAATTTTTTCTTTCTTGTAGATGTTGGGTTTGTAATATATTTAAAAAAAAAAAAATTCAAGGCCAGGTGCAATGGCTCACGCCTGTAATCTCAGCACTTTGGGAGGCTGAGGTGGGCGGATCACGAAGTCAAGGAGTTCGAGATTGGCCTGTCCAACATGGTGAATCCCCGTCTCTACTAAAGATACAAAAGGTAGCCAGGCATGGTGGCATGCACCTGTAGTCCCAGCTGCTCGGGAGGCTAAGGCAGGAGACACACTTGAACCCGGGAGGTGGAGATTGTGGTGAGCCGAGATCACACCACTGCACTCCAGCCTGGGCAACAGAGTGAGACTCCTTCTCAAAAAATTAAAATTAAAATAAAAAAAAGAAAGAGAGAGAGAAATTCAAACCATTAGAGGGTTCCTATAATATTTCTGAGTAATATAATTAGAAAAACCACTGGATTAGCTAGTATCTCAGTACTTTATGCACTTTTCAATTTCTGTATTTCCCTGATTGTCCTAAAAACCAGAAAATAGGAAAGATGTTCTCCTACCCTTGCAATATAAAATTATAGGATTTTGAGCTGTGTTAGGAGTTTGAACTGAGGAAAATATGATTCTATAGAATGATATATTTTCCTAAGTTTTCCTCATGGCTAAAATAGGAATACCTTTTTGTGTAAGCTTCTAATTGAAGTATAATGTGTACAGAAAGATGTACAAATTATAAATACACAGCTTGATGAATTTTTTTATACAGTAAGTACACTTACATATCCAGCACTATACCACACTCTCAGAAACAATCCTAAGTAATTTCTGTCCTTGACACATTTCTAATATGACAGTTTGGCCTTTGTGTTTGTGTGTTTAATATTATATAAGTGGAGTCATACAATGTATACTCTTTGTTGTCTGGCTTTTTTGGCTGAGTACGTTTATGAGATTAATCCACGTTGTATGTAGCAACATTTCATTGTTGTAGAGTGTGTTGTTATATAACCACATATGATTTTCTGTTATCTTGGGCGGGAAAGGATTAACTCAGCAGGCCCAAGTTGCTCAAATCTTTCATGTTCCCAAGAGGACCATTTTCTGTGACTGGTCCTTGACAGGCCAGAATTGAGCTCTTAGCATATTCTGCATTTTGTGTGATTGACTCTTTGAACTTCACTGTTCCAGTTTGTGCAAACAGCATTATATATGATGAACACCTCCTTTCCTTCTCATGAACTAGAGCTTTGGTAACTGGTCATTCATTGTGTGCCTTCAAGATCACCCGCCAAGAAAAACCCTGAACTCCTAGGCTTTTGTGAGCTTCCATAGTAGACAACAATTCACATAATGTTGTTACAGTTTCTCTTTTTCTTTTCTTTTTTTTTCCCCCAAGACAGAGCCTGGCTGTCTTGCCCAGGCTGGAGTGCAGTTGCGCTATCTCGGCTCACAGCAGCTCCGCCTCCTGGGTTCAGGTGATTCCCCTGCCTCAGCCTCCCAAGTCCTGGCTAGTTTTTGTATTTTTAGTAGAGATGGGGTTTCGTCATGTTGGCCAGACTGGTCTCAAACTCCTGGCCTCAAGTGATTCACCCGCTTCGGACTCCCAAAGTGCTGGGATTATAGGCTTGAGCCACTGTGCCTGGCCATTGTTACAGTTTATTGCTGGAGGAATTAAATGCTTTATGTGTGACTCCACTGGGAGAGGACTCTTAGAAGCATGCACCTGGTTTCCTCCAGACTTTGCCTGATGTCCCTTTTCCCTTTGCTGATTTTGCTTTGTGTCCTTTTGCTGTAATAAACTGTGAGTATAACAGTTTCAGAGTTCTGGAATCCTCTTAGCAAATTGCTGAACTTAGAGATGGTCCTGGAGTCTATTGACGCAAATCCATTTGGGTGTTGGACATTTGGGTTTCCAGTTTTTGCCGATTACATATATTGCTGTTGTCATATTTCTTGTATATATCTTTTGGTGAACATGTATACATGTTTCTTGGAGTATATATCTGGGAGTTAAATTGCATAGTTGTGTTCAACGTCACTATGTAGTGCTAAAAGTTTTCCAGAGTGGGTGAACAATTTACTCTTCAGCCAGGCAGACTCCATATCTTCACCGGCAATTTGAATTTCATTCTGGTGGGTACATTATGGTCTTAATTTGCATATTCCTAATGACCAGTGAAGTTAACTCCCTTTATATATAACATATATCTATTGGCCATGTGACTGTCTTTTTGTTAAGTGTCAGTTCAAGTGACATCAGTTTTTAAAAAATTGGGTTGTATGCCTTTTTCTTATTTGTAGGAGTTCTTTATATATTCTGGGTACAATTTTTTTTCATGTGTACATTTGTCTCTATACACATATATATACTTATTGTTGATATCTTTTCCTTATTCTTGGATTGCCTTACTTCCTTTTTTTTTTTTTTTTGTGATGGAATCTTGTTCTGTTGCCTAGGCTGGAGTGCAGTGGTATGATATCGGTTCACTGCAACCTCCACCTCCCGGGTTCAAGCAATTCTCCTGCCTCCGCCTCCCAAGTAGCTTGGAATACAGGCGTGTGCCACCATGCCTGGCTAATTTTTGTATTTTTAGTAGAAGTGGGGTTTTACCATGTTGGGCATGCTGATCTTGAACTCCTGACCTCAAGTGATCCGCCCGCCTTGACTTCCCAGAGTGCTGCTGGGATTACAGATGTGAGCCAGAATGCCCAGCCTGGGATTGCCTTTCTGCTCTCTTAATGCCTTTGGATGACACTAATTTTAATTGAATTTAAGTTTTTATGTCATTCAATTTATTTTTCCTTATGGTTAGTGCTTTTAAAAAATCCTGTTTAAGAAAACTTTTTCCACCACAAGCCTTTATTGGTTTACTGTTCTCATGTAGTCCTATCATCTAAAAAGATCATTATGTTTGGTATGGGGTCAGTATTCACGTTGGTTGCAAAAGAATATATGGTTGAACCAGCATAATTTATTGAAAAAATTCTTCTTTCCCCACTGTACTGTGTCACCTTTGTCATAAATGAGACAACCGTCCACATATGGGTTTGTTTCTAATTCTTTTAGTATTCTTTTGAGCTGTGTGTGTGTGTATATATATATATATATGTGTATATATATATATATTTTTTTTTTTTTTT
>NW_012120932.1:3291947-3304174 GCF_000951035.1 Colobus angolensis palliatus
TTTTTTTTTGAGACGGAGTCTCGCTCTGTCGCCCAGGCTGGAGTGCAGTGGTGCAGTCTTGGCTCACTGGAGGCATTATTTTTTTTATTTTTATTTTTTGGGCAATGGAGTCTTACTCTTATCACCCAGGCTGGAGTGCAGTGGTGCAATCTCAGCTCACTGCAACCTCCGTCTTCCGGGTTCAAGTGATTCTCCTGCTTCAGCCTCCTGAGTAGCTGGAATTACAGGCAGGCGTGCACCACCATGCCTGGCTAATTTTTATATTTTTAGTAGAGACCAGGTTTCACCATGTTGGCCAGGCTGGTCTCGAACTCCTGACCTCAGGTGATCTGCCTGCCTCAGTCTCCCAAAGTGCTGGGATTGCAGGTGTGAGCCACCGTGCACAGCCATAGTATCTTGTATAAATTCCTTAGTGTGGTTCATTTTCCTAAAGATTGCCTTCGTCTAAGGCTTTTTTATGTCTCTGTATATTTTATAATCAGCTCTTCAATATCCACAAAATAATTTGCCAAGAATTTTGATTATGATTGCATTGACTATAGATTGATTGTAGAAGAATGGACATATTGTTGTCTTCTTTTTTTGTTTTTCTTTTTTATTAATTCTTTGGTTGAGAGTCTCACTCTGTTGCCCAGGCTGGTGTGCAGTGGCGTGATCTCGGCTCACTGCAACCTCTGCCTCCAGGGTTCAAGTGATTCTCCTGCCCCAACCTCTTGAGTAGCTGGGACTACAGGGGTGTGCCACCACACCCGGCTAATTTTTTTTAGTAGATACGGGGTTTCAGCGAGGCTGGTCTTGAACTCCTGGTCTCGAGTATGTTGTGGAGAAATATTTTGAGACTATCCAGATATCTTGTTTGTTTTCTGTTGGCCTACTAATTTTAGTATCCATAAATGCTTGTCTGCAACAGTTTTTACTGTGGTATTTGTCGAATGACGTCTGTTTCCCTATTTTGTTCAAGATCAGCCTCGGCGAAACCCCATCTCTACTAAATTAGCCAGGCATGGTGGTGCACTCCTGTAATCCTAGCTACTCAGGAGACTGAGGCAGGAGAATCGCTTGAACCCGGGAGGTGAGGTTGTGGTGAGCCGAGATCGTGCCACTGCACCCAAGCCTGGGTGACAGAGTGAGACTTTGAATCAGACAACAACAAAGAAAGACAATATGTCTGTTCTTCCCCAATTAATCTGTAGTCAATGCAATCATAATCAAAATTCTTAACAGGTTATTTTGTGGCTATTGAAGAGCCGATTATAAAATATATGGAGACATAAAGGCAGATCTTAGACCAAGGCAATCTTGAGGAAGATGAACCACACTACAGAATTGGTTATGGATGAAATCATAGGGGGTCGAAGCTGTCTTCTTGAGTTGAGTCAGTTCCTGAGTGGGGGCCACAAGATCAGATGAGCCAGTTTATCAATCTGGGTGGTGCCAGCTGATCCATTAAGTGTAGGGTCTGCAGAATATCTCAAGCAGTGATACTAGGAGCAGTTTAGGGAGGGTCTGAATCCTGTAGCCTCCAGCTGCCTGATTCATACCCATAATTTCTAATCTTTGGCTAATGTTGGTCCTGCAAAGGCAGTCTAGTCCCCAGGCAAGAAGGAGGTCTGCTTTGGGAAAGGGCTATTGTCTTTGTTTTAAAAACTATAAACTAAGTTTCTCCCAAAGTTAGTTCATGCTATGCCCAGGAATGAACAAGGACAGCTTGGAGGTAAGAAGTAAGATGGAGTCAGTTAAGTTAGATCTTTCACTGGCTCAGTCATAATTTTGCAAAGGCTGTTTCAAGTTTACAGTCAGGTTGTAGCCAGTTTTCCACCTGTAGTGTAGATACCTGTGGTTACTAGAGTGTAGTTCTTCAGCCCAGGTGGAAAGCCTTACTCCCTAACATTTAATGCAGGGACTGGCTATAGGCACTCTTGCTCTGTGAAAGTGTGGGTTTTCTACCGTACTGAAGTACTCTGTGGAATTATGTGGCCATAGGGCTTTGTGCACTTTTGGCAGCTTAAGAGATCTGGGGCACCGTCCTTTTTGAATCTCATCCCATTCAATTCTGCAAGTATCCCACTTAGAAGTCCCACAGTTTTCAGAGAACTGTGCTTGTGATTGTTATGACAATAACAATCCCTGGAGAGGAAGACACCAGGGAGCTTACTTTGTGACCTTTTAGTACCCTTTCATTTATGGCTATTTTTTCCTACTCCTCTGGTTCGGGAGGTTTCTTTCCGGGTTCTGGAAAATGAACTTCTTCAGGGTCTTCTCTTTCACTTTCAAGTGCTACTTTTCTTCAGCTCTTTCAGGTTTTGTTGTCAGCCTTTTCTCATCTGTTTTGTATCATCCAGAAGCGCCTTATGATTCTTGGCTTTCCAGGAATGCTGTAAATTTGATTTCATATTTTTTTCTGTTTTATCTGTGGAAGTGAAGAAACACAGCTCTCTGTATGTTTATTACATGTAGATATTTCCAAGCTTTGTTGTACTAGAAGACAGTTCATTTCTTAAAACTTTATAGTTATTGTTTTAAAAGTGAGAAGCAAATGTCATTTTTTTCTTTTAAAATGTTTCCTTTTTTTTTTCAAGCAAATGCCATTTTATTTTATGTTTACTGTAGTCCATCTCAAGAATACTTACAGGGGATATTTTCCTTAAGTTATTTATTTATTTATTTAGATAGATAGATCGATAGATAAATCGATCGATCGATAGATACAAGGTCTTGCTCTGTTGTCCAGGATAGAGTGCAGTGGCGCAATCATAACTCACTGCAGTCTTGATCTTCCGGGCTCAAGCCAATCCTCCCACTTCACCTTCCTCAGTAGCTAGGATTATAGGTGTATGCCACTGTGTCTGGCTAAGCCTGAGGTTTTTTAAATATAGAGATGTTAAAAATGAAAGCTTTGATCTCTGAGATATTTAATACACCTTTTATTATTAGGCTTACTTTATTCTGATAACATTTGTTGCCTTTTGTAGCTAAATTATTTACATACTTTATTTTGGTTTTTAAACTTTATCAAAAGCCTGAGTAGAATATAGCTATTTTATTTACAACTTCTTTATTTTATGAAGGTTAGCCTTTTTAAATTATTGACTTGTTTTACTTTTTTCTCTAGTAAGGTTTCACTGTTTCCTTTTGTTGGGGGGGTGGGTAGAAAACGGTAGAAGAGTTTCTAAAAGCATGGATTGAAAATTTTTAGAGGAATTGCCTGCATGGTAGCTTGATTGCTTGAAATGGGCCCATACTGTCAGAAATTACGTGAGATCTATCTAGTATAGTGTGTAGCTCAGTGAGTATATATTCTGTCATTCATCCATAGATACGGTTTTGCCAAATTAAAATGATGGTCTCTTATTCCTAAACTGCATCACCTGTACAAAGGGAATACAAGTTTGCATCATTTTCCATGTAGAATTATAGCAGTGATCTGAGAGTGAGAGGGTAAGGTTTGAGGTGGGATTAGGGAAGGACCAGCACTGCTGCTCCTTTGACAGCATGAGAGAACCCTGGAGGTGTTGGTGCAGTGTTGACCAGCACTCACTCCACCCTCTGTTTCCCACTGAAAGAAACTAAGAGGAAGCTTGTGGGGAAGGGGAGTCAGAGAAATGTCCATAGTCTCTTAGCTCTGATCTGACAGAGTATAGAAGGAAGAATGTGGGACTGAGAGATAATGGGTTAATAATGAACATGATCATGATCAGGCCGGGAGTAGTAACTCATGCCTGTAATCCCAACACTTTGGGAGGCCGAGGTGGGTGGTTCACAAGGTCAGGAGTTCAAGACCAGCCTGGCCAATATGGTGAAACTCCATCTCTACTAAAAATACAAAAATTAGCTGGGCGTGGTCGTGGGCGCCTGTAGTCCCAGCTACTCGGGAGGATGAGGCAGGAGAATCGCTTGAACCTGAGAGGCAGAGGTTGCAGTGAGCTAAGATCGCACCACTGCACTCTAGCCTGGGCGACAGTGAGACTCCATCTCCAAAAACAAAAATTGACATGATCCGATAAGCGTTTTTTTTAAATACACTTTTTTTGTTTTGCATTTTACCATATTTTTGTGATGTGTGTGACAAATCAAGTTATTCAACAGTTCTAGTCTTTATATTATTCTTTAAAGAAAATTTCTATATCTCTGACTTAAATTTATTATTTTTGGAAGATTTTTCTGAGAACTTTGGTATTTCACTTGACATATTTGGTGTCCTTCATTTGCTTTTCTTTTTCTTCAGTACATGCAAGTAGAGTTCAAATGTCAGTAGCTGAGATGACAAACTTTTTCTAAACCTTAATGTTGTTAGAGAAAAGGTTGGAAATAATTTGTGAGTAGATTTTAATTTCCTTTTTTTAAAGACTTAATTTTTTAAAGAGTCATTTAAGGTTCACAGCAAAATTGAGAGGAAGGTTCAGAGATTTCCCCTGTATCCCTTCCCCTACATACGCACAGCCTTTTTTTTTTTTAAACTATGGACATTCCTTTCTAAAGGGGTATATTTGTTTTATTTGATGAACTTACACTGACAGACTGTTCTCACCCGAATTCTGTAGTTTAGGGTTCACTCTTGGTATTGTATACTCTCAGTTTTGATAATGCATGTATCCACCATCGTAGTATCATACAAAGCATTTTCATTGCCCTAAAAATCCCCTGTGCTCTGACTATTCATCCCTCCTTCCTTCACAATCCCTGGCCACCACTGATCTTTTTATTGTTTCCGTAGTTTTACCTTTTCCAGAATGTCATATACTTGGAATTATACAATACGATATGTAGCCTTTCAGATTGGTTTCACTTAGCTATGTGCATTTGAGGTTCCTCCATGTTTTTTAGTGACTTGGTAGCTCATTTCTTTTCAGTGATAGTCCGGATGTACCAGTTTGTTTATTTATTTTTTTGGATTTTATTGATATTTTATAATTTTTCATTACGGGGCTCATTTATGTAGCATGCCATTAAGAGAGACAGAACATTTTTCCTTTAACTTAAATTTGAATTTGTCTTGATGTTTGTTTACTTTTTGTAGGTTCTACATGAAACATTTTCTCAACACACATTCCTCATGAATGGTCTCATTCAAGGTGTTAAGGTAAGAAAAAAGTTTTATGGGGTTTGTAATGAACCAAAGCCAGGAATCCTTGGTAGTTTAATTCTGGACGTTTTAGTGGGACTTTGGGAAACAAATACTGTTTGTTCTGGGAACTGAAATCTAAATTTTTAGCTGGGTTATTAAAAGTCACTTTAAAATACAACACAAATACATAAGGCATAGAATGGTTTACTGGCAAATAGCAGTGTGAATACTCTATAGGCCTAACTTCATTTTTATTATTGTGTACACAACAGGTTATAAAGGGTTTAATTATGTAACTTTTAACTTCTCTGCCTATCAACAGAATAAAGTGGGCAGTTGCTACCGTCTTCTTTTTAGGTATATTAAAAAGACGTATATCTGAGGAAGAAGGAAGCCCAGCTGATACACTGGCCATAGCTTTATAATAACCCCTTGATTTAATTAGTCTTAATTCATTATGTCGATTTTAATATGATATATATAAAAACGGCTTTTAACCGTTTTCCTGTTTGCACCAAGAATACTCACCAGCGGTACTGCATTTACTCCAAGGTAACTTTGCCACAAAACATGTTGCTTTTATTATTATTTTTGCATTGCTTTAGTATATAGACTTTGGAAACAAAAGACATCATTCTACTGATAGCGTTCTTTTTCCTCATTCTTTTTTTTTTGAGACGGAGTCTCACTCTGTCACCAGGCTGGAGTGCAGTGGTGTCATGTTGGCTCACTGCAGCCTCTGCCTCCTGGGTTTAAGCAGTTCTCCTGCCTCAGCCTCCTGAGTAGCTGGGACTACAGGCGTGAGCTACCACGCCCAGCTGATTTTTGTATTTTTAGTAGAGACAGGATTTCACCATGTTGGTCATGATGGTCTTGGTCTCTTGACCTCGTGATCCACCTGCCTTGGCCTCCCAAAGTGCTGGGATTACAGGCGTGAGCCACCACACCTGACCTTTCCTCATTCTTTTAAATAATTTTATTTCTGAGATGGAGTCTTGCTCTGTTGCCCAGGCTGGCGTGCAGTGGTGTGATCTCAGCTCACTGCAACCTCCACCTCCTGGGTTCAAGCGATTCTCTTGCCTCAGCCTTCTGAGTAGCTGGGATTTCAGGTGCCTGCCACTATGCTCAGCTAATTTTTTGTATTTTTAGTAGAGATGGGGTTTCACCATGTTGGCCAGGCTGGTCTTGAACTGCTGACCTCAAGTGATCTGCTTGCCTTGGTCTCCCACAGTCCTGCAATCACAGGCATGAGCCACTGCGCCTGGCCTGCCTTCTGTTTTCAGTAGTGGTGTTTCCAGTTACAAACTATAGTAACATTCTGTCACTGAAAATGTCAAATCCTAGAAAACGCAGCACTTCTACCTGTGGTGTTAACATTGTTCTCGAACAGTTATTGGCTTAAAGTTCATTTGATGAATCCAGTTTTTTTGAAATAGACAGTTCTGATGATTCAGGTTATTCTGATGTTCTGTTTAGAAATAACTCTATGAACACTTTTTATATTTTACTTTCACATTGAAAAATCAACCAGCTTTGCTTCAGCCTCAAAGAGTGTGTATATGTAAAATTAAATGAATGCTGGCGGTGAACTGCACTTGTTTTTTCTAAGTAGGAAAAGGGTTAAATAGGGGTTTAAAGTATAATAGTATTTTTTAGTCTGTTATAGTAAAGCATATGAGTATAGAGTCTAATTTATGCTTTCCAGTTTAGATAATGTCAATCTATGCATAATTGTACTTTGTACTGAACAACATACTTAAAATTATTCCCAAGGCCGCACGTGGTGGCTCACACCTGTAATCCCAGCACTTTGGGAGGCCGAGGTGGACAGATCACAAGATCAGGAGATCGAACTGTCCTGGCTTAACACAGTGAAATGCTGTCTCTACCAAAAATACAAAGAATTAGCTGGGCGTGGTGGTGGGTGCCTGTAGTCCCAGCTGCTGGGGAGGTTGAGGAAGGAGAATCGCTTGAACCTGGGAGATGGAGGTTGCAGAGCTAAGATCATGCCACTGCACTCCAGCCTGGGCGACAGAGGGAGACTCCGTCTCAAAAAAAAAAAAAAAATTATGCCCTAGTAATGTGCCGAATTTAGCCATTGTAATTCACTGTTTTCATAGCTCTTACAAAACAGTCATATAATAAATAATATTAAATATTAATAAGTTAATATTATTTGCCTGTTTTCAGAAAGAAGTTGAGGATATTTATATGTAAAACAACATTTTATTTATTTTTTATCATTTGGGTACTTTTTTTTTTTATAGCGTCTGTCTTTTTACTAAAGAAAAGCAAAGTTCAAATGCCCAACAGTAATTATGTTGAACACTTAGTACACATAAATAGACAAAAGGCTACTGAGAACACTGGACTTAGATGAAAGTGTTATAGGTATAACTACAACTTAATTTATAAATAAATAAGAAAAAAGTCCCTGACTGAAAGGATAGTGAAGATTTATTTCTCAATATTCTTTAATTTGGACAACCCCCACCAACTGAGCAGACGTCCCAGTGTTAGACGAAAATGACTGCTCTCCCCACCAGCAGTTACAGTGCTCGACACCACTGGCCCCACTGGTTCAGAGGAGAGAGTGGCCCGTGGCTCTATGTGGTTCCAGCTTCAGGAGGCCAACCCATGCCTTTGGTCACCTGAGACTTTTTAAACAGCATTGGCACTTTTAGCTGGTCTGAACCATTTTGAATGCTACCACCCAGCAGGGAGGAGGCTCTCATTAGATTCTAAATCTGCTATTTAAACACTTATTAGAATAAGGCCACCTAGGAATGTTGTTAACCTCTTCAGCCTTTGGCTGATATTACATGAGACTACAAATCATAAATATAGCTTTTCCCACAGGTGCAGCTTCTGGGGCTTGGTCTACAGTGTTCAGAAAGACACATTGTGGAAAAAAAAAGTCAGGCTAGGTCGGGTACGGTGGCTCACGCCTGTAATTCCAGCACTTTGAGAAGCCGAGGTGGGCGGATCACCTGAGGTTGGGAGTTTGAGACCAGCCTGACCAACATGGAGAAACCCTGTCTCTACTAAAAATGCAAAATTAGCCAGGCGTGGTGGCAAATGCCTATAACCCCAGCTACTTGGGAGGCTGAGGCAGGAGAATTGCTTGAACCTGGGAGTCGGAGGTTGCAGTGAACCGAGATCGCGCCATTGCAGTCCAGCCTGGGCAACAAGAACGAAACTCCATCTCAAAAAAAAAAAAAAAAAAGTCAGACTAGTGCAGGAGCTCCAGTGGCCTCTGCAAATGAGGGCTTGGCAATTATCAGTGGACAGACACATGGTATCCAGCACCAGGCTATGGGCCTTCCTGCTTCCTGAGTTTCACAAGTAGGATGCACGTGAGGGGAGCAGCCCATACCTCTGTTGAAGGAAGGCTGTAGTACTTTCCAGGGCACAGCCTGGACAAATGATGCCTAACTTTCTATGCACAGATAAGTCAACCACAGTTGAGCCAAGGCAACACTCAGGGATCTGGCTATCCCTAGTTAGTCCCCCATCAATGACCAAGGACAACTGAGGCCAGAGATCTTATAACTCCATGACATTCAGAGAACTGTGCTGGGAGCTGAGGTTCGCGCTAGTGAGAGCAAGAGGATGCTCATACATCTTGGCCAAGTCTTGCATAAAGGCATAATCAGGAATCTGGATGCCTTATAAGAGGAGTTAAAGGTGTTTGGGTCCTTGTTGAGCTCCTCTGAACGTTCCATCTCTGGGGGCACTGGTCCTGGCAGTAGGTCTTTCAGGATCTCCTGGGGTACTCTCATACAGCCAGTAACTTGGCCTTCCTGCAGCCCTTGAGACGGTACACAGTGCACAGGGCACCTTGCTGCGCAGGCCAGGCCATGTGGTGTATCGGTGGGGATGGCTACCACGGTGCTGGTGTGCAGCTCAGCCATGGCTGAACGCTCTGGGCTTGCCTCCTCACTCAGTCCCACGCTGGCAGCCACTGTGGTCCTCGAATCTCCCTGGACTGACTACAAATAACAAATAATAGCCTTTCCCACAGGTGCAGTTTCTGGAGCTTGATCTGCAGTGTTCAGAAAGACACATTGTGGAAAAAAAAAGTCAGACTGGGTCGTGCACGGTGGCTCACACCTGTAATCCCAGCACTTTGAGAGGCCGAGGCAGGTGGATCACCTGAGGTTGGAAGTTTGAGACCAGCCTGACCAACATGGAGAAACCCTGTCTCTACTAAAAATATAAAATTAGCCGGACGAACAAGAGACATCCTCCCATTTGGGTACTTTTATTATTTAACAAACACTGTGGATACATAAACAAGTGAAACACAACCTAGAAATAATTTACAGACTTTCTGTTTCCAGTTAAACAGAGAACTATGACTAAAGTGTTAATAACATACAGAGTTTATGCATAAGTACATTTCTAAATAAAATTCCCAATTTACCACTTTTTTGTTTGGAATAATCCTCACAAAACCATTAGAATCCTAAAGTAAAAATACATTTACTTACGTCAAAAACAATGAATTCAAAATGGAAAGTAGTTAAAAATCTGAAATGTTTTTTCTCATAAACTTGGAAAGAAACAATGAATTCAAAATGGAAAGTAGTTAATAATCTGAGAATTTTTTTTTCATAAACTTGGAAAGAACTACCTTCTACTTCCATAAATACATTATGCTTTATAACAATGTATTGTGTTGCCACATACAACAGACCTTTATGAACTGCTAATATAACTTTTCAGACTCTCTGAACAATTCTAGATTGTTGAGAAACCTTTTGTTGCTGTTGTTGAAGTATATTCTACAAATATAAAAGAAAAAATTGTGAAATAACAATTTGGGTAAATTTTTATTTTTTATTTTTATTTTTTATTTTATTTTATTTTATTTTATTTTATTTTTTTGAGACGGAGTCTCGCTCTGTCGCCCGCGCTGGAGTGCAGTGGCCGGATTTCAGCTCACTGCAAGCTCCGCCTCCCGGGTTTACGCCATTCTCCTGCCTCAGCCTCCCGAGTAGCTGGGACTACAGGCGCCCGCCGCCTCGCCCGGCTAGTTTTTTGTATTTTTTAGTAGAGACGGGGTTTCACTGTGTTAGCCAGGATGGTCTCGATCTCCTGACCTCGTGATCCGCCCATCTCGGCCTCCCAAAGTGCTGGGATTACAGGCTTGAGCCACCGCGCCCAGCGCTGGGTAAATTTTTAAATTTACTAAAAAATATTCTACATTAAACTTAGTTTTAATTAAAATCAATACTTTAAAAATTTTGTTTTTAACAACTATTATGACCAAATTTAGGTAATTTGTGTTTACCACTAATGTGCAACAATATAATCTTACTAGTGGCTGAATAGGAAATTTTAGCAATATTCAAGACCTGTCTTTTTTTTTTTTTTTGAGACGGAATCCCACCCTGTCGCCTAGGCTGGAGTGCAGCGGTGCCATCTCAGCTCACTGCAACTCCCCACTGTCCGGGTTCAAGTGATTCTCCTGCCTCAGCCTCCTGAGTAGCTGGGATTATAGGCACACACCACCACACCTGGCTAATTTTTGTGTTTTTAGTAGAGACGGAGTTTCACCATGTTGGCCAGGCTGGTCTCAAACTCTTGACCTCGTGATCCACCTGCCTCGCCTCCCAAAGTGCTGGGATTACAGGCGTGAGCCACCGCGCCCAGCCAAGACCTGTCTTATTTCTTGGTTGTTTCAATATCCACACAGATTATCCTTCCAATAATAGTGGTCTTTCAGTTCCTTGATCTATTTCCCTCCACCCTAAGTTAGCCATTCACTTATAATAACTCTAACCATTACGTAGTATTAATAATGGCAAACATTCTAAGAGATAGGTACTCGTTATTCCCTTTCATAGATAAGTGAATTGAGACATAAAGATAAATACTTTGCCCGTTGTTTCACAGATGCAATTGCTCAAACCAGAATTTTATCCCAAAAAGTATTGCTTCTAGCATCCAGACTCTAACCATTATACATACTGTTTCTCTATATACGCTAGTATTCAACCACTACCTCCTTACCATTCTAGCTTACTGTATTTTGTATTACAGCTCAATATATCAGCAGTGAAAACCCATCCTACCTGCCTTTCACTGTCACCTCAACCCTGTATCCTCACTTTCATCTTTCTTGGCTTAAATTCTCTGGTCAGTCATTATGATTACTGCTTTGCATATAAAGCTTGCTCTCTTTTTACTCTGTCACACTTGGTTGGCTAAACCCCAACCCTTGAAAACTTAATTCTTTAGCTACTCTGTCTGGAGGCAATACCTTTTCCACCATCTGATGACCTTAACTATGTCACTAAATAAATAGAAGTAATCCAAAGAGAAATTTCATCTCCCATCACCACATCTACCATCCACCTACATGTATCTGTTCTCATATACTCTACCTCCTCTCCTGTTTCTAAGGATGAACTGTCCTTGTTTCTTGCTAAAGCCAGCTCCTTCACATATCTCATCCATTCTCAGGAATTCAGCAATTATGCCTTTTTTCCCCAGTATTTTAAATTTTCCCTCTAAATTATTCCTACCAGCATACAAGCATTTTATTTCTCCAGTCTTAAAAACAAAACCTCTTTTCCTTTTCTCCTCAGTCTACTACCCCATTTCTTTCTTTCCCATGCTGTTTTACATTCATTACAAGTAGACTTCCACACTCACTTTTCTACCAGAATTATTCTGATCCTTTTTCCTTTTTTTTTTTTGAGACAGTTTCACTCTTGTTGCCCAGGCTGGAGTGCAATGGTGCGATCTCAGCTCACTGCAACCTCTGCCTCCTGGGTTCAAGCGATTCTCCTGCCTCAGCCTCCCAAGTAGCTGGGACTACAGGCGCACACCAGCATGCCTGGCAACTTTTTTGTATTTTTAGTAGAGACAGGGTTTCACCATGGCCAGGCTGGTCTTGAACTCCTGGCCAGGTGATCCGCCCACCTTGGCCTCCCAGAGTGCTGGGATTACAGGTGTGAGCCACCGTGCCCGGCCCCTTTTTCATTCTTAAAAGACTTTCTTTACTTGCTTTCTTCACTTGGCCTAGCATAGTTTTCTTTCTACCTGTTAGGCCACTCATTCTCAGTCTTCTTATACTACAGTTCATCCCTAGATCACTTATAATATCTAATACTATGTAAATAGTTGTTACACTGTATTTTTTTTTTTTTTT
>NW_012120932.1:3304309-3346211 GCF_000951035.1 Colobus angolensis palliatus
CAGGATGGTCTCGATCTCCTGACCTCGTGATCCGCCCGTCTCGGCCTCCCAAAGTGCTGGGATTACAGGCTTGAGCCACCGCGCCCAGCCTACACTGTATTTTTTTAATTTGTATTTTTTATTGTTGTATTCTTACTCTTAATTGTTTTCTTCCAAATATTTTTCATCCATGATTGGATGAATCTACAGATATGGAGTCTGCATATACAGAGGGTTGGCTGTGTAGTGATTTAAACTAGATACATGGACAATGGGCAAATGATCCAAACTAGATCAGTGATATTTCTCCAGAGGAATTTCCTGCTAGAGCTATTGAGGTTTTCTCAGTCTACTGGGGTTACTTCACTTGTAGTAAGCCTAGGATTGCAAAAACTGTCTTGCTGACTGTGTTGAGACACCTTACTAAGAATTGGTGCGAGAACCCAGATGACACCACGTGAACAACTCCTTCCCTATGTCCATCTAGCTGTGCCTGAAGCTCAACTTACCCACAGCTGCTTTTATATAAAGTATTAATAATCCTTCTTTTGTACGAGGAAACTCTCTTCTTTCATTTGCCTATTAAACTTTCCCCTCTTTCACCCACCCATGTGTGCCCATGTCCTTATTCTTCTTGGTGCAAGATGATGAACCTTGGGTATTTCCCCAAAGAAGCTGCTTCACTTTGAATCCTTCCGCTTATCAGTTTGTCTGCTGTCCTGGGTTAATCAGTTGGTGGCTGATAGGGTATTGGAATCTGTTCCTTTTTCTTTTGAGCTATGTGAACTTGGAGACTTCTGTGAGTTGATTTTCTCCGAAAAGTTCCATTCAATTCACCAAATGTATTTGAAAACCAGTGTTTACCAGGCCCTGTGATAGGCACCCTGGGTACAAAGATAAGAAGAAACCTCATCCTTCTGACCTTAATCTCAATTTTGAATCCGGTAGAGAAGATAGACAAATAACAAGTGATTTAATGGAGTATTGAAATCATAATAGAAGAACGAAGAGACTAGATAGAGGAGAGGAGGTGCTTCTCTCCCAGGGTTGGAAAGAATCACGAGCAGTTTCCAGGCTCCAAGTGTGGGATGGACACGCATGCAAAGGCCCGTGCAAAGCCCCGTTGGCACACAGGAACATTGTATGTCCAGAAAACTGGAAGTACTGCATGCAGCCACAGCACAGGATGTGTGTCAGGAGCCAGGTTTTGGAGTGTCCTATTTATGTGATGTGCTGAGGAATGTTTAAAATGTATCATGGAAATTCAGATACACAAAAGAATCGTGTAATGAATACCTGTGTACTCATCACCGATTTCATTATTCATCAGCATTTTTCTACTCTTGTCCATCCCTGCTCTCCCCACTCTGCTGCTTCTCTGTAGCATTGAAATGAAGGTGGCCAGCCAACAGAGTGACTGGCAAATAGTGGGCAAGCAGTGAATGTGAGTTCCTTGACTTCCTTTGCTTCTGTGTGGTGTTACCTGTGTCTCACACTCTTCCCCTTAGTTTCAACTGTAGTTGTTGTTCAAGTTGGATTATCTCCTTCTTCCTAAACTCATCAGGCAGAGAGAACTTTACTTTGATTGACAAAGTTGACAAAGAATCTCGTTTTCTTTTGAGCATTAAACATATGTACACTCCTCTTCTTTATCCCTGTGAGGCCCTGGGGATAGTATGTGGTGTACATTCATTTGGGTGTCATTGTACCAGTTAATGCAGAGTTTTGTGCAGAATTGATATGCCATATATATTTATTAAAGTGATTTAAATTTCTAGCTTCTTCCCATATGCTTGGTGTGTGCTCATCTTAAGGGCCAAATGTGGGTATATATATATCTTATCTATATATACCATGTCATCTCTCTTTTCTGATTCCTTCTGGAAAACAAGGTTTTTTACTTCTTCCTTCCCTTTCTGATAGAACATTTACATTTTTGGTTAGAATTTTATTTTATTTTATATTTTATTTTAATTAGACAAGAGTTTTGCTCTTGTTGCCCAGCCTAGAGTGCAAAGGTGTGATCTCGGCTCACTGTAATCTCTGCCTCCTGGGTTCAAGTGATTCTCCTGCCTCAGCCTCCTGAGTTGCTGGGATTACAGGCGCCTGCCACCAAGACCAGCTAATTTTTTGTAATTTTGTATTTTTAGTAGAGACGGAGTTTCACCATGTTGGCCAGACTGATCTTGAACTCCTGACCTCAAGTGATCCACTTGCCTCGGCCTTCCAAAGTGCTGGGATTACAGGCGTGAGCCACCATGCCAGGCCTAATTTTATTTTTTAAATATTAGTTTGTATTTAATGTTTCAAATTATTATTCTGTTTTGGGGCCAGTACAATGAATTAGAGCTAATGCATTTAGAAAATATGAATTACAGGTAGTTGAGGGATCAAATTACAAAACTAACCTTTTCTTCTGTTTCTTCTCCAGGGTCTGCTCTCTTTTTTGAGTGCCCCACTCATAGGTGCCCTGTCTGATGTGTGGGGGAGGAAGCCCTTTCTTCTCGGCACTGTATTCTTCACCTGCTTCCCAATCCCGCTGATGAGGATCAGCCCATGGTGAGTGACTTGGCCCTTCACCTCCTGACTGCCTGTTTTGAGTCACATGTAAATTATACTTATATTTGCAGAGCACTTCCTAACTATTACAAAGCAGTTGTACTTGTGTTTTCATTTGATTTCTCTGGTAATACTGAAAGCCAGTTTGGATAGTTGTCATTATATCCATTTTATAAATGGGGAAGTGAAGACATTCTAGAATTAAGTCTGAGATAAGTTATTTAGGTGAAGAAATAGAAATAAAAGATGCCTCTTCAGGCAGCTGATGTTGCTATGATGTCAGGTATGGGAGTTTAACCCTGGCAGTGGGCTAACAATCCCCTGTCTTCATCACTGTGGCTTTTAGTTGACTTTGTAAATATATTTGTCAGCTCATCGCTATGGGGCACTGACACAAACATAGTTTATATCATAACAGGCGGGAGTCACTTTAAAATATACTGTCGTAATGCTGATAGCCTATTTTAAATCATAACGTGAATTTGAGTTCATTTTTTTTCCTTCTTTTTTTTGAGATGGAGTGTCTTCTTCCCTTGTGGACCAGGCTGGAGTGCAGTGGCATGATCTCGGCTCACTGCAACCTCTGCCTCCCAGGTTCAAGCAATTCTTCTGCTTCAGCCTCCTGAGTAGCTGGGACTACAGATGGCTAATTTTTGCATTTTTAGTAGGGACGGGGTCTCACTATATTGGTGAGACTTCCCTTGAACTCCTAACTCCTGGTTACCTGCCTCGGCCTTCCAAAGTGCTGGGATTACAGGCATGAGCCACTGTGCCCAGCCCTTTTTCCCTTTGTATAAATCAGGAGAGTATTTAGCATGTGACCAAAGCCCATTTAGTTACCAAAGGTGGGTCGGAATTTGCATGTGAGCTGTAACTTAGTTATTTTTTTTTGGATAACAGAAGATGGTATTTTGGTGTGTATTCCTATTGCAGAGATGCTCTTTCTTATGTGAAGAACACACATATGGTAGTTTTGTTTTGGTTTTTAATCCTATTAATATATTTTTTGGGGGGGGGCTCGTGTGAAAATATTTTCATTTGATTGGTAGGAATTTTATGCTAACATCTATCACATTCTAAATTTATTGGGTACCCATAATCATTTTATTTTCTATGAGTTGATGAAGTTTTTGGTATTGAGTCTTTATGTCCAAGATGTCATGCTTTTCCAATGAGTTGGGAGTTTTTAATGTCCTTCTTTTAGCTTAAAATATTTTCTTTAGATCTTGGACATTTCTTGTTAAATTTTGTTCCTATAAATTTTACCCTTTTTGTTCTGCTGCAACATGAGCTCTTCTAATTGCTTGGTTTTCTAGGTATGTTAATATCATCTGTAATTTTATCTCTTTCCTTCCAGTTTTCATACTGCTCACTGCTTTTGCTAATTGCTTTCACTAATGAATATCAGTAAATCAAAGTGATGATTTTGGGCTTATTTTCTTTATATATATATAAAAAGGGAGTATTGTAGTATTTCATCATTAGGTGTTAAGCTAGTTTTTGGACTGAAAAATATTCCTATTGTATCCACGGATTTTTAAAAAACATTAAGAGTACATGTCAGATTTTGATGACTTTGTAACATTAATGGATATTATTTGCCTTTTCTCTTGTGTGTGTGTGTGTGGTTTTTTGTTTTTGTTTTTTTTTTTTTTTTTTGAGATGGAATCTCGCTCTGTTGCCCAGGCTGGAGTGCAGTGGTGCAATCTCGGCTCACTGGCAAGCTCTGCCTCCTGGGTTCACGCCATTCTCCTGCCTCAGCCTCCTGAGTAGCTGGGACTACAGGCGCCCGCCACCACTCCTGGCTAATTTTTTGTATTTTTAGTAGAGACAGGGTTTCACCGTGTTAGCCAGGATGGTCTCGATCTCGTGACCTCGTGATCCGTGATCCCCTTTTCTCTTTAGAGCTACTAAAATGAATAATTATATTATAGATTTTTAAATATTAAATATTTGTCTATCCTGAAGTAAACCCCACTTTTTGTTCTATAAGATTTTTCTTTGTTAATTTTAAAAAAGCATCTATCACATGATAGAAATTTTTGGTCTTAATTACACTAATATAATATTTTTCATTATGATTTCTGCTTTTATGTAGATCTTCAAATCATTTGTTGTATGTCTTTTTCTTACTTATAGCTAGCATATTTGAGAAGGTTTTTTTTCTGTCGGCTACCTTTAAAAATATAACTTTTACCTAATCCCCTTATTCTTTCCGTTTTTCCTCTTCTTTTGTTTTTTTTAGGGGGCATTTACTGACCCCCTTTGAACAATGATGAAATTAGTATGTTTCTACTTCTTCCTGTCTTAAATTTTTTTTGGTATATTTAAGTATACATACATATACAAGTATACTTATTTCTTTATGTGTAATCTTTACATGATGTCTTTGGCTCAGGTAATAAAGGTGTACATATACTCCCTTTCTCTTGGGTCATTAAAATAATCTTTTTATAGGTGGTATTTTGCAATGATTTCTGTGTCTGGAGTCTTCTCGGTCACGTTCTCTGTTATATTTGCCTACGTAGCTGATGTCACCCAGGAGCACGAGCGAAGTACAGCTTATGGATGGGTAAGATAATAGACTATATCTTTTCTTAACCAGAATAGTAATTAACATTGTATTAGAAATTTACTGGAAAGGGAGTTTATTAGCCCTTTCCTGCACTGCTATAAAGAAATATCTGAGACTGGGTAATTTATAAAGAAAAGAGGTTTAATCGTCTCACAGTTCTGCAGGCTATAAAGGAAGCATAGAGGCTTCTGCTTCTGGGGAGGCCTCAGGAAGCTTTTACTCATGATGGAAGGCAGAGCCGGAGCAGGCATCTTCACATGACTGGAGCAGGAGGAAGAGAGAGCGAAGAGGGAGGTGCTACACACTTTTAAACGACCAGATCTCAAAGAATTCACTCACTATTACAACCAAGGAAGGTGGTGCTAAACCATTCATGAGAAACTGCTCCCATGATCCAGTCACCTCCTACCAGGCCCCATCTTCAACAATGGGGATTACAATTGAACATTTGAATTTTTAAAAAAATTATTCTGATTCGTTTCTTGTTATCTGATCCTGAGGAGTGTTAAGCAGTCAAGGTGCACGAGTCTTTGTGCACCTAATTTTAATTGGAGAAGTGCTGAACCTCAGCAATGTTAATCCATTGTTAACTCTATTGGTGGTTGTGTGTTTTGGACATACATTTGGGACATGGTATGTAGAAAAGGACTACGTTCACTCATTCATCAAATCCATAGTTGCTGAATAACAAAAGTTATAGGAGACCTTTTTTCTGATAATTTCACACCAGTGTTTTTAATTTTCTCAGGCATGGTAATGACATTATGGTTATGTAGAAGAAAGACTTGTTAGAAGATAGCTGAAGTGTTTTACATCAGTGTCAGGACTCTGCCAGTTATTTTCAGATGGTTCGGGGAAAAGATAGCATAGCATGTGGATGTGCATGGGTGGGTATGTGTTCCAAGCCTGAACCTGTGAGACATGGAAGTATGCTTTGTACCCTTCTCCCATCTTCCTCTGTATTTGAAAACATTCAGAATAAGAAAGTGGAAGAAGAAAGATGATCTGGCTAGGTTGTGGGGAATAGGCTGGAGAGAGATTGAATGCCAGAAACTTAGGTTATTTATCTCCTTTTCCTGGGTGTTTTAAATCTGCTTCCTGGAGTAGAGTAAGTTCTCATTCATTGCTGACTGAATGAATAACTTCCTGAATCAATGATGGGCATATAAATGAGTTACTACCGTTCCACAGAACACAACAGTTTTTACTTTGTTGACTTTAGACATCAGTAGTTTGAAAACTGCTCTTTCAACCTCACTTCCCTCTGACTCTTCTACCTTCCCTCTCTCTCCTTGCTTCTTCCCTCCACTCCTGAATGTCCCTCTCATGCCATGCCCTTAAAAGGGGCTTCTCCAGAGTCATGATGGAGGAGGACAGAGATAGAAGCTGATAGGAAAGCTTCAAATAAGGCAAGATTTGGAGCTCACTCAGGAACACCTAAAACAGAAATAGGCCGGGTGCGGTGGCTCACGCCTGTAATCTCAGGGAGATTGGGAGGCTGAGGCGGGGGCAGATCACAAGGTCAAGAAATTGAGACCATCCTGGCCAACATGATGAAACCCCGTTTCTACTAAAAATACAAAAATTAGCCGAGCGTGGTGGTGTGTGCCTGTAATCCCAGCTACTTGAGAGGCTGAGGCAGGAGGATTGCATGAACCCAGGAGGCGGAGGTTGCAGTGAGCCAAGATTGCGCCACTGCCCTCCAGGCTGGCAACAGTCAGACCCGCCTCAAAAAAAAAAAAAAAAAAAAATTCCAACCCCCCAAACTCCAAAAGTTGCCCCCCCCACCCCCGCCAAGAAAAAAGAAAAAAGAAGGCAGGTTGTTCATGTTCAACATGTGCCCGTAAGGCTTGGCCAACAGAGTGGTGAGGGACAGCTTTCTTCTACAGCATGGGAAATACCTGTTGAGGTACTCATTTTTCTGCAGTATTATTAGATTTTTGTTCCTCCCTTTCAGCTGGGAAACCATTCACACAGCTGTTGTACTGAGCAGTAGTGCTTTCAGGAAAGATTTCAGAGAGTTCTGACCAGAAGTGCCTGTGACTTCATTACCCTCTCCAGCTTAGCTCCTCATTGTATAATGGCAGTTAGGATTAATGTCTACTCATAGGGGCACTGAGAGAAATCAGTGAGCGTGCACATCCAGACTGAGACAGCACTCAGCTGAAGTGTGCTCCCAGCCAGCATAAGCGACTCAGCATGGAAGGCTGCCTGGATTGCGGTCTACCTATCTTACAGATACAGGAGAATTTATTACCAATTAATTACAGAATGTATCAATCAAGTTCTAAGGAGCATTTTGAGACCCATTAAAGAACAATATAAAAGTATGTGCAACTTCCTTACTCAAACTTCTTCAGTAAACCAAGAAAGTAGTAATTCTTTCAGGGCTACAGCAATGATTAGTCAAATTAATAAGTGAGTTAACACTAAGAGTTTGTTGTGGTGAAATCATTCTTTAGATTTATTCATCAGAGTTGTGTTGAATGTTAAATGAAAGAGGAGTTTAGATTAAAAAAAAAAACTAAGCAAGTAGGCTACTTTAGGCTTTAAGATAGACACATTTTGCAGAGTTTCATGAGGCCATAAACCCTTTAACACCTGAAGATGCTGCAGCAGTGCTGCCTTAACACCTAAGAAGAGTGTAGGAATGTTCCCATAACTTTGCATGTCGTTGCAGTTTATAATGCACTTATTTGGTCGCCCTGATATTCTTGAATAAAGCAGGAAAAACTGAGGGCAAGAGCTTTGTCTTCTTCGTCTGGTACATGGTAGATACTCAGTAAATATTGAATGAAGCATTCTTATTCCCCAAATTGGAATTTTCCACATTCTTTTTTTCCCCTTGAAAAATACTTATTTTTAGCTTTTATAGTACTTTTAGTATAATACTAATTTCAGATATAGTGTTTTTTAATTCAGTTGGGAGATGATGGATAAAAAATTTTTTTATTGCCAGAATGTTTGTGATTTTTAATAAAATCCATTAGAAGTTTAAAAAGCTAACTTAGAGATACGCATTTGACATTTAGTGTGGTTATAATTTGGAATTTGCCCAATAAGCATCTGACCGTTCAGATTGTGTTCTAAATAAAGTGGGCATTCCACATGCTTATAGAAATGCAGTGTGAAGGGCTTCACTGTGACTTCAGGCTGTGGGTGTGCTTAGCTGGTTCTGAGCTGGTTCTGTGGTCTCTCTACTAGACAGGGTCAGGTGGTGACAGAGAGACAAATCGACAGCTGTCTAGTCAAAAAGCTTCAACTTCCACCTCAACAAATTCTTTGTTGTTAATAGTTTTTTTCTAAGAATAGCAGATGGTTCCCGCCGACCCCCGGCAGTGCTAATGAAATGACCACCACGTGATAAAATGTTCAAAAGGTGCAGTTTTTAGAAGATTAAATCAAGCACAGTCCCTGAGTAGTTCGTAGGTTTTATCGTCAGCCCTACAGGAATTCTTTTCATACCGTCTCACATCCCTGGTCCCCAGTTAAAGAAGACCAAAGAGCTAATGTTTTATTTGTGGGGAAGGTTTTAAAATTTTTATTTCTAATAAGATAATCCTTTTTTACTCTTGTAGCTCTGCAGGGTATCTCCAGTTAGTTAATAATTTGTGATATCTCCAGTTAGTTAATAATTTGTGAATACATTCTTAAATCCCTTTAATTCTTTTTCATTCTTTTTTTTTTTTTTTTGAGACAGAGTCTTGCTCTGTCGCCCAGGCTGGAGTGCAGTGGCCGGACCTCAGCTCACTGCAAGCTCCGCCTCCCAGGTTTACGCCATTCTCCTGCCTCAGCCTCCCGAGTAGCTGGGACTACAGGCGCCCGCCACCTCGCCCGGCTATTTTTTTGTATTTTTAGTAGAGACGGGGTTTCACTGTGTTAGCCAGGATGGTCTCGATCTCCTGACCTCGTGATCCGCCCGTCTCGGCCTCCCAAAGTGCTGGGATTACAGGCTTGAGCCACCGCGCCCACCCTTTCATTCTTAAAATTTATATGCAACACATTTCTTTTGTCTTACTTAAAGCCAGGGAAGCGTGGCTGCAGGTATGCACCTGTGGGAGCCTGGTTGAGTGTGCTTTCCTGAAGGTGTGCACCTGCAGCAGGCAGGACCTGGGTAAGGATATGCTTTCCCCACAGGTGTTCACCTGTGGGACCCTGGGTGAGAGTGTGCTTTCCCACAGGTCTCAGCCACCTTTGCGGCTAGTCTTGTCAGCAGCCCAGCCATTGGAGCATATCTTTCTGCCAGTTACGGAGACAGCCTCGTTGTGCTGGTGGCTACAGTGGTGGCTCTTCTGGACATCTGCTTCATCTTAGTGGCTGTTCCAGAATCTCTGCCTGAGAAAATGAGACCGGTTTCCTGGGGAGCTCAGATTTCTTGGAAACAAGCGGACCCTTTTGCGGTAAATAAAAATATGGAAATATTTACTTTCCTAAATGTCTTTCTAAGCCAAGCAAATGAAAGTATGTATGTGCAACCTCAAGGATCCTAGCAGTTGTTGAATTATTTCTTTAGTAAAAATAGAAAAACAAAATTAATTGCAAGTAAGGGATTTAGTCTTTGTATTAAGAAACATATAGAATTGGTACTTAAGCATGTCATAAGGGAAGAGAGAGAAAATGTCTAGTTAATTCTTGATGAGAATTTGGGAAGAAAGTTTCTTTTTGCATGGTTGTTTTCATCCTTTTTAAACAAAGTAAGTGAAAGTGGTCATTTGAAGTGGTCATTTTCACTCATTTTAACTCAAAAAGGATAAATGCCTTTGGTTTGAATGAGTTATTTTAATTTTGACCAGAGATGTTTAATTTATATGTTACAGATTGAGTATTGTTTTCTGTAATATGTCTCTCCCTCCATCTCTCCCTCTCTCCCTCCCTCCCTCCTTCCCTCCCTCTCCTCTCCTTCTCCACCCCTTTCTTTTTTTTTGGCATGGGAAGGTGATGTGTCACACAGCTGGAAAAAGTATCTTATGTCTCACCTTCTCTCTACCCTACCTGGTTTGAAATTGTTCTTGGGGGAAAAAAAAATTTGTACACAAAAAAAAGAACCAGCGGTTTGGTTTTCACTTTTTGTCCTCCAAGTTTACCTTTCAGAAAAAATCATTTAATTAGTTAAAAATTACTTTTTCTAAAATACACCGAGGGCATGACCTAGGGATCCTGCCTGTTCTATTATTGTCACAATGTCAGACACCAAAAGAAATATTTAGAGAAGGAAGCCAGTAGTGGAGCCAGCCAGTTAGGCTTCCCACCTTCTTTTGTAGTGATCAAGTTACACATCAAAGCTCCTCTGTGAAGTAGAGCTACTGTGGCTTACTTTTCAGGGCAATTGTGAGGATTACTGTTAATGTGTGTAAATTCACTAGCGTAGTCTCAACAAACATTAGCTGCTTTTGCTATTAATTACATAAAAGCTATGATCTGATGACCTAGAAACTCTGCAGCACTTTCCATTCCTTTGGTATTAACTTACCATTTGGTTCTATTCAACAATCCTATGTATGTAAGAAGGATTTTTCAACAAGGTTGTAACATTCAACAAGTTCTTACCAGTTTGATCCTATGGCTGGAGCATACTTATCTGTCTACCAGATATACAGATAAATTGAACATGAACACTTTGAAGAATAGAGTGAATTTACATATATGGAAACCTCTGTGCTGAATATGACTTTAAAGAAGTTACATTATGAATCGAGAGAAGTGATTTTCTTAAAAGGTTCTGTAGGAATGTATTTCCAGGTTTTGTTTATAGGAAGTTCAGGATCTGTTCAGGGATTTTAAACAGTGTGTTAACAAAGATGAATAAGTGTGTTTGTGGGGGTTTTTTTTCTCCTTGTTTTTAGCTATACGATTTGAAATACATACCTCTGAAATTAAGACTTGTAACTTTCTCAGAAAGATGGTGATAGAACTTCCTTTTATTAACCATTTGACTTTTGTTATTCATCTTAATAGATCAAAATAATGAAGCTAATGTCCCAGAACATTGGCAACATAAATGGGTATTGGCATTTTAAGTGTGTTCTTTCTGCTTATTCTCAGTCGTTGAAGAAAGTTGGAAAAGATTCTACTGTCTTACTAATCTGCATCACCGTGTTTCTTTCATACCTTCCTGAAGCTGGACAGTATTCAAGTTTTTTTCTCTATCTTAGGCAGGTGAGTAGTGAGTGGCTAGTAGCCTTTCAATACCAGGAAAATCAAAGATGGAGATTTGTCTAAAGATATTTTGAGGAAGCCACTGCAGAGGAAAAAACATGTGAACTTGCTTCTAGTTATAAATGTAGGTGCTGGCATATAATTACAAAACAGGGCACCTTTAATGCAATGATTTATAGTAAGATAATTACTATGGAAAATTTTTTTTCTTGAGAATCAGAATTAGCAGAAACATAATTTTTTTTTTTTTTTTTTAGTTTTGCTCTTGTCCCCCAGGCTGGAGTCCAATGGCACGATCTTGGCTCGCTGCAACCTCCACCTTCCGAGTTCAAGCGATTCTCCTGTCTCAGCCTCCCAAGTAGCTGGGATTACAGGCACGCACCACCATGCCTAGCTAATTTTTGTATTTTTAGTAGAGACAGGGTTTCACCATATTGGCCAGGCTGGTCTCGAACTCCTGACCTCAAGTGATCCACCCGCCTCAGCCTCCCAAAGTGCTAGGATTACAGGCATGAGCCACCATGCCCGGCCGGTTTTTTTCTTTTTTTTTTAATAGACTATTTTTCTACAACAGTTTTAGGTTCACAGCAAAATTGAGAGTAAAATATGGAGATTTCCCATATATCCCTTATCCCCACACATGCATAGCCTCCTCCACTATCAACATCTCCCACCAGGGTGGGGAAATTTTTACAACTGATGAACCTATATTGACAAATTATCTTAACATAAAGTCCACAGTTTACATTAGGGTTCATACTTAGTGTTGTACATTCTATGGGTTTGGACAAATGTGTGATGACATGATAACATGTATCCAGCCTTACAGTATCAACACAGTGAATTTTCACTGCAAAAATCCCTTGTGCTATGCCTGTTCATCTCTCCCTCCAGCACCAACCCCTGGCAACCACTGATCTCTTTATTGTCTCCATAGTTTTGCCTTTTTCATTCAGTATGTAGCCTTTTTAGATTGGTTTCTTTCAATTAATAATATGCATTTAATGTTCTTTCATGGCTTGATAACTCATTTTGTTTTTGGCGTTTGTTTGGATTTGCCAGTTTTCACCCACTGAATGACACCTTACTTGCTTCCAAGTTTTGACAGTTGTGCATAAAGCTGCTGTAACATTCATATACTGTAATGTTTTAAATCTTTAATAATATTAAATTTAACAGATAAAACTTATTTCAGACATGCCCTTGTTCCAGATCTGACTGAAGCCAGCTTGCTGAGGCATCTTCAGTAGGTCGTGGCTCAACTGCTGCTGTGGACTTCAGAGGGGCTCAAAAGCATTAATCAAAATCTTCCTTCTCTAGAGTCTTTTACACTTTAAAAAAATTTATACCCCATTTTGTCCCCCAAAACAGATAATTGACTTAAGGCAATTAAAAAAAAGAAAACCAAAAACTTCCCCTTTCCGACCGTTCTTCAGCTCTCTGGGATTGCTCAGACCTAAATTGCCTTACCATTGCATCCTGTGCTCTTTTACTGATTTCACTGTAAGGCAGGCCTTTTCCTAATGGTTTACTTTGACAGACAGAGCAAGCTTCCTCCTAAGATAAATTCCTCTTTTTCTGGTGACATTTAAAAATGAAATATATTAAATTCTTCATTCTGATAGTTTTCCTAGGTCTTTGTCATTAGCCAGTTGTGTGCCTGGAAGCAAGACACTCATTTATGAAATGAGAATAATGTATATAATTTAATACCATAATTTTTAAGGTCCTTTTCCTGAATTTTAATATAGGGCAAAATAATGTAACTTTTTTTTTTCTTGAGACGGAGTCTCGCTTTGTTGCCCAGGCTGGAATACAGTGGCATAATCTTGGCTCACTGCAGCCTCTCCCTCCCGGGTTCAAACTGTTCTCCTGCCTCAGCCTCCTGAGTAGCTGGGATTACAGGCGCGCGCCACCACGTCCGGCTAATTTTTTGTATTTTTAGTAGAGATGGGGTTTCACCATGTTGGTCAGGCTGGTCTCGAACTCCTGACCTGATGATCCGCCCACCTCGGCCTCCCAAAGTGCTGGGATTACAGGCATGAGCCACCGCGCCCAGCCCCAAAATAACCTAACTTTTTAAAAACTTGATATTTAAGACTTAAAAGTTGTAGACATTTCAGAGATACTGTTATGGTCAGAGGCTTAGAAATCATTGCCTGGTTACTTTGGCTGCTTGTTAGAATCACCATGGGAGCTTTTAAAACATACCTGTGCCTGTGTCATACCCCCAGAGAGCCTGATTTAATTGGTCTCCATTGGTTTTCCAGCATCTCACTGCTCTCCTTCCCTTGCTCTCCTTATCCCTTGTCTTTTGCTCACATCATGATTTTAATGTGCAGGCAAAGTTGAGAGTCACTGGCTTTGCTAATGAGCAGTGCTGTATTGGTAGCATCAAAAGTCAGTCATTTTCTTTCATTTTTTATTACTTGATATCATTATATTTATCAATTTGTGGGTTGGAGATGGGGAGGATATATAAAACAACAGGTAGACATATAATAGAAAATGTCTGAAAATATCACAAGTTGTGCCTGCTTATAACGATTTCTGATACCAGTTTTAGATAATAAATTAGTGGTTATACAGGTTCAGCTTTCAGCACTGTCTTAATTTGCCACTGGTTTTATGAATTTTCCTCAACTTATTGTAATAGAACATAATATTCCTTATTATTTTATAATATCTATATTACTAAAGTGTTTTCATTCCGTTTCCGTAGGTCATAGGTTTTGGATCTGTTAAAATTGCAGCATTCATAGCTATGGTAGGAATTCTGTCTATTGTGGCTCAGGTGAGTATCATTTTATCTATACTTCAAAAATTAAAAAAAATCCTGATAACCATAGTTTCACAGGAAACCACATATAAAAATACAGGGAGATATTCCCTGAACTGCTACCTCAGTCCCTCACCCCCTGCTATGGTAAGGTCTTGCACAGCTATAGTATAATACCAGATCAAGAAAGCTGATGTGAATGTGGTCCACAGAACTATTCCTTCTTATATAATGTGTTGAGGTTATTTTCTTTTTTGAGGGTGTAATTTAGGGGAAATTTTTTATGTTTTTATTTAAAACAGTATTTTAAAAATTACATCCTTGACCAGGCAGCCCAGCTTGGTGACTGGCATCCACTCCTTGTCTTCAACCTTGCCTCCCTCAGCTCAGGGGCCCCGGCCCGATGCCACTGCCTAAGCCTTCTCACCACAGTGCTTCCCCATCCCAGGCGCCTGGGGGCCTCTGGCGCTCCCCTTGCACCGGCGTCATCTGCCATTTAGTGTTTTCTCGGAGAAGATTTAGGAGAACTTTGATACAACTTTCCCTACTTTTTAGAATATTTGTCATAACCTCTGCTGGGTCAATTATTTTTTTTGCTTTTACACCAACCAAAATAGTAAATAATTATAATCTATCTCTGGATTGCAAAATCAACTAAGAAAATGTTTCAATGTTATTTTAATCTTGAAATGTAAGTAGAAGTGAAAAGCAGAAATGAAAATTGGTAACTGCTTCAACTCCTACTGTTCCCAAGACTGAAGAACTATGAATCAGAGCATTAAAATATATTCAGTGAGGGCCGGACATGGTGGCTCACACCTGTAATCCCAGCACTTTGGGAGGCCGAGGCAGGTGGATCACCTGAGGTCAGGAGTTCCAGACCAGCCTGGCCAATATGGTGAAACGCTGTCTGTACTAAAAATACAAAAATCACCTGGGTGTGGTGGCATGTTCTTGTAATCCCAGCTACTCAGGAGGCTGATGCAGGAGAATCACCTGAACCTGGGAAGTGGAGGTTGCAGGGAGCCGAGATCGTGCCACTGCACTCTAGCCTGGGTGACAGAGTACGACTGTCTCAAAAGAGGGAGGGGGGGGAAATATATACATATATAAAATTTTCAGTGAGTAAAGAGCATTAACCATTTCCCCATCTATTGTAAATACAGTACCAGAAAAGGTGAAGCATAGTGTCCTTAAATTAATTCACTGTTGTGCTGAGGCACATTCACTGTATTGTGTGGTACTGCCTAGGGGTTATTTCCCTGAAATGGCTACCAGGGAAGCAGAGTATTCTTCTGTGGTAACCCTCTCTCAGGGAGAAATGAGAAGGCTGCAAAACCGCTTTACGAAAATACTCCATTTGACAAGGCTTATGGGAATGCATCAAGGCAAAGACCATTTTTGTTTTTGTTGAAATGTGTTGCAAATGTAAATTATGTTAACCTTTCAAGTTGATCATTTTGGTTTTTTACAACATCAAACATTAACTCTAGTTAGTTAGCCCAGCCATCTTTTTTTTTTTTTGAGATGGAGTCTCGCTCTGTCACCCAGGTTGGAGTTGGAGTGCAGTGGTGTGATTTCGGCTCACTGCAACCTCCACCTCTCAGGTTCAAGTGATTCTACTGCCTCAGCCTCCCAAGTAGCTGGGACTACAGGTATGCGCCACCATGCCTGGCTAATTTTTGTATTTTTAGTAGAGACAGGGTTTCACTGTGCTGGCCAGGCTGGTCTCGAACTCCTGACCTCGTAATTTGTCTGCCTCGGCCTTCCAAAGTGCTGGGATTACAGGCGTGAGCCACCACACCCGGCCAGCCCAATCATCTTTTATCCAATCCTTTTTCAGACTGTCTCACTCTAGTTATATTTAGCAGAGTATATATTTGTTAAAATCAAACTTACGTCAATTCCAACTTTGTAACCTTCCAGCAGAAGCTCTCATATTTTGCTATTCACAGATATTTAAGTGATTAGCATTTCTCCAAAGAGACTGAGGCTGTCCCTCTCAATCATGGTAACTGGTGAACAGTTGTGATATTCTTTCGGGAAGTGCCAGCAGAGCACCAGGTAGACAGGCTTCTTAGGGAGGGGGCTGAAAACGTTGAGCCCCAGGTCAGGCTGGGAGCTCCCAGCACTCCACCCCTGTAGAGAGTCATCAGTACTGTCCAGACTCTGAAGTCGCAGGTCAGGCAGTGTGCCCTTAGAGGTCCCTGGTCGTCAGGGAAGGGTCTTCACACACAGAGCTTGTATTTTAATTCTGTGTGTTGATGTGGTTTTTCAGAGTTGTCTCCTTTACTTTGCAGACGGCCTTTCTTAGCATCTTGATGAGATCATTAGGAAATAAGAATACTGTCCTCCTTGGCTTGGGCTTCCAGATGCTCCAGTTAGCCTGGTACGGGTTCGGATCACAGGCCTGGTAAGCCTCACTCTTAGATTCTCATAAACTGCCAGACAGATGCCTCTTAGAGGAGCTTGGGGTGGTTGGGTGTGATGAGAAGGAAGCAAGGGTTATTTTACTGGTTTGGTGTATTCAACGTTGCAGAAACCATCAGGCTTTAATTTGGGGAAATGTGTAGCTAGATAACAGGATTATTTATAAAGACTGCCTTCATGTCATTGGACTTTCACAGAATTGTTCCTTAATTGAATGTCTCTCTCTCTTCCCTCCAGCCCCCAAATAAAGTTTTATGTCTACTTTTTAAAGCATATGCCAGTTTTTTTTTTTTTTTCCTTCCCTGAGACGGAGTCTCACTCTGTTGCCCAGGCTGGAGTGCAGTGGCATGATCTCAGCTCACTGCAACCTCTGCCACCCGGGTTCAAGCAATTCTTCTGCCTTAGGCTCCTGAGTAGCTAGGATTACAGGCGTGTACCACCACGTCCAGCTAATTTTTGTGTTTTTAGTAGAGACGGGGTTTCACCATGTTGGCCAGGCTGATCTCGAACTCCTGACCTTGTGATCTGCCCGCCTCAGCCTCCCAAAGTGCTGGGATTATAGGCGTGAGTCACCTCACCTGGCCACATACGCCAATTTTTAGACACTGAATATAGTCAAAAGCAAAACAAAAAGATACAAAAAAATGACTGATTATGGCAAGCTTCACTATCATTGACTATCATTAGCTATCATTAACTGAGTGACCTTGGGGCAATAACATAACCTTAATAAATCATTTGAGTTTGAACACAAAGATTTCTTCCAAAACCATGTGCATTCTGCCGCAGTTATTACTACCATATTAGATTCGCATAAACAGCAAGGAAGGTCAAAATAAGCTCAGTGGAATAAGAAAAAATAGAAGGAATTGTGAGTTTTGTTTTGTTAATGTGGCAGGTTTCTCCATGTGCCTGGTGGGCAAATGCAGAAATGCCATCTCCATTTTAGACGGTAGAGCTGGTCCTTACTTTGGACACATAAACAGACAACATAATTTAGAGAAACTAGAATTGCCTTAGTTATCAGTGTTTAGTTTGGGGAGTAAGTACATGTGCCCATTCGGAATTTTGGAATTTCATTTGATCCGCTTGCTTTTTTTTTGAGAGAGAGGGTCTGGTTCTGTTGCCTAGGCCAGAGTACAGTGGCACAATCATAGCTTACTGCAGCCTTGAGCTCCCAGGCTCAAGCGTTCCTCCCACCTCAGCCTCCTGAGTAGCTGGGAGTATGTACATGCACCACCATGCCTGGCTAATATTTTGATTTTTGTGTGTGTGTGTGTACAGACAAAGTCTCATGTTGCTCATGCTAGTCTTAAACTCCTGGGCTCAAGCAATCCTCCTGCCTTGGCCTCCCAAAGTGCTGGGATTACAGTCATGAGCCACTGCCTGTAGCCGTCTGTGACTTTTTACCAGATTAACTTGTTTGATTCTCCTTGTTCTTTTTGATTTTGCTCCTGTGAACTTTGGTTCAGTAGGTGATTTAGTCACATCCATGCAGTGTTAAAAAGACTTTGTCATCATGTAAGATTTTTCTTTTTCAGTAATGACCATCCCAAAGTCGGGGCCTCACTTTACTCACTCATACTTCATACTGTTAAAACTCTTTTATTGAGAGAAGGACAAAGGTCTAAAGAGGAAGGCAGGGTCTGTTTTTCCAGTTGGGGGCACACCATGCTGTTGAGGGGTAGCAAACTGTGTAGCTCAAGGGCAGTGTGAAAGTGAGCCTTTGAGCGGTACGAAGAAAAAATGAAAAGTCAGTGGGGAAAATGTGATATTTATAGAAAGAAAAATCTCCTTGCGAACTTCATTGAGGTTATGTCTAACAATGGCAGTAGGGAGACCAGGGAGACGAAAAGTTTGTAAAAGAAGTAAAATCAAGAAACAAAGGTTTCCTGGCCCTTCTGTCCCCATCCTAGGCCATTAGTTTTCTACAATGTGATGTGTAACCTTGTAGGTTTAAAAAAGAATGCGTTTTTAAAGAGGAAAAAATAAACAAAATGTAACAGGAGAAAACAGAAGGCATTTGTACTTTTGCCACTGATTGCATTCTGAATAGTGAGATCTTTGAGGCTGGCCTGCTGCCTGACTGTGCTTATCCTGTCATTGCAGGATGATGTGGGCAGCAGGGACCGTGGCCGCCATGTCCAGCATCACATTTCCGGCAATCAGTGCCCTCGTCTCTCGGAATGCAGAGTCAGATCAGCAAGGTGAGGTCACTGCCCGCCCTTGTTCTTCTCCTTCAATGGGAGACCTTCCTGCTAGAAGCCGGAGAAGCTCTTTCTCCCCATCGACAGCAGGAGCTGACAGCCATGTGGCCCCTTCTCAAGGATCATACCTATTTTCTTTGTCAGATAGAAACATTCTATTTTCCTCTCTGCTTTAATCTTACACTTATATTTTTTAAAGCTAGACTTAGCAGTTCAGATTACTAACAATTAGAACTATTAATACTCCCTTTTCAGTTTTGATACCTCTTTTCTTCTTTAGTGTCAAAATTAAGCAGACTATAATCACATTTTAACAGATGTCTATTAAATAATGAAAAACCAGTTAACCACGAGTTACTTAATTACTTTATTCACTGAAATGTATTTGGAATAACTCACGGTCTATGAGTGTAATTTAGAAAATAGTTATTTGAGAGTGGTAAGAAAAAGTCTGTGTGGTTGTTGGTAGTTAGACGTTGAGTGAGAAATTAAATGAGAATTAAGACTGCTATGTGGAAAATAGCGTTCCACCATCTAGATCCATATCTCATCCTTCCCGTGCTTCTGCTTCCCTTCCTGTCCTGTCTTGTCCTGTCCTCCCTTCCTCCCTCTTTTTCCACCCTTCCTACCCCCACCCCCCATCCTCTACCCCCACCTCCCACAGGGTCTCACTCTGTCACCCAGGCTGGAGTGTAGTGGTGCGATCGTGGCTCCCTGCAGCCTCCGCCTCCTGGGCTCAAGTGATCTCCCAGTCAGCCTCGCAAGTACCAGGGACTAGAGATGCATACTACCATGCCCAGCTAATTTTTTGTATTTTTAGTAGAGATGGCGTTTCACCATGTTGCCCAGGCTGGTCTCAAACTCCTGGGCTCAGTTTGCCTGCCTTGGCCTCTCAAAGTGCTGAGATTACAGGCGTGAGCCCCCGTGCCTGGCCTGCTTTCCTTTCAAGCAGTTCCCATGGCTAGATTTAATCCCTTTCCTTCTCTATCTCCTAATGGCTCACCTCATTGTATTCCAGAAGAAGTAGTAGAGAATTTTAGGGGGAGAAAAAATTTTACTGCCTAAGAGCCCTTTAAAAAGTTTTAGTAAAAAACTGTATTGGAAAGGATAGTTTATTCATTGCTTTTTTTTTTTTCTATATCAGAAGTTAGGTATCTTACTCATATTCATTGTTAAATATTGTCCCTTGAAGACCACACATTCTGTATGTCATCACTCCTGACTACAGTAACTCACTTGGCTTGCATCCTCAGGGAGGTGCTGTGTCTGAAGTGAAGATGTGACCCATCGTGGAGGACTGTCACTGCCTTGGCATCTGACAGACACCATCCTGTCATTTGGGGCATGGATTTTCTTTTGACTGTTTTTATACTTATTCATGTCAATATACATGTTTCTGAATGTCAGCATATAAAAGTTTTGGAACACATTATATTAGGCTGAATTATATACTACCATTTTTGATTTACAGAAACATTCATTTCATACAGTTCAAGCTAACTTTTTACTTGCTATGTTAGAAACCATTTGGCACTTCTGGGTTTTTCAGTGTATGTCTCTAGGGAGACAGGCCTGGAATACACCTGTGAAGATGAAGTCTGCCTAGTAGGGACTGGTCTGTATTCCTGAGACCAGGGCTGCCAGAGGTGAAGGGCAGGTTTGTGTTGTGAAAGCACCAGAAATGACCAGAGCAGGGAAATCTCAGTTGACAGAAAAGTGGGTGGCCTGAAATGGGAGGATATTAAAGTTTTGGATTTTATTTTATAATGGATGAAGTCTTCCTAATCTACTTTCATTAGCATGCTTTCTCCTCAGTCTTGCCAAATTAGTATATCTTGGTTGTGAGAAAGTACTGTTCAACTCCAAATCTTGTGATGCCTTTCTGAGAAGACTGGCATTCTTTTCTTTGTTCCGATTTAGGAGTTGCCCAGGGGATCATAACTGGAATAAGAGGACTATGCAATGGCCTGGGGCCAGCACTGTATGGCTTCATATTCTACATGTTCCATGTGGAACTGACTGAGTTGGGCCCGAAATTGAATTCTAACAACGTTCCCCTGCAGGTAATTTGGTCATAAGTCTAGTTTTGTAACAACAGTTATGTATGATTATAGCAAAATCCTGTGCCCTTAAATTTGGAGAGCATTCTTACTTGTATGTTACTATATTTTATTTGACAGCAGTAAGTATTGTGTTCATTGCTTCTCAGGATCAGGGAGGGGTCATTTTAGTGATTTAATTAATATCTTATGTAAAAGATACGTCTTAACTTTGTTCAGATTCTATTTTCACCTACACAATCACTGTGCTATTCTCTGGCTAAGCCCAGGCCAGTTAAAATTTGAAATGACCTAAAAATCCAGCTAAACATTGAGCTAAGGTACTTTTTGTACTATTTATTTGAAATTTCTTCCCTTGTCCCCTCTAAGCCATATTTAGTATGGATATCTATATAAAGCTGGAATTAATGTTAACGTACAAAGGTGCACGATCTGAAGTCATAGGGTGGGATTATGGGTTAACCGCTGTTGCTTAAAAGCTTACAGTTTTGCTGAAGGTATTTAGAAGTGGTACAAAAAGCAGTTAATTATTGTCCTTTTTCATATTGCAAACACCAAGCTCTAGTGGAGTTTGTCTTGACATTAATGAAACATTTGCTTATGAGAATATGATTAACTTTTTGGTGGTGTGTTTTTTTTGGGTAATCTAGGAATAATTTCGAGTTAAAAGACTAACTGTATTCTTGGTCTGCATTTGTTTTCCACATCCATCAGGGAGCTGTCATCCCAGGCCCGCCATTTTTATTTGGGGCATGTATAGTCCTTGTGTCTTTTCTGGTTGCCTTATTCATTCCTGAATACAGTAAAGCCAGTGGAGTTCAAAAACACAGTAACAGCAACGGCAGCCTGACTAACACCCCAGAACGGGGCAGTGATGAGGACATTGAACCACTGCTGCAAGATAGCAGCATCTGGGAGCTCTCTTCATTTGAGGAGCCTGGGAATCAGTGTACTGAGTTGTAAACTCGGCAGAAAGTGGGATTCTGCATACGCCATCTCTGAGAGCCATGGAGGGAGCCACACCCCTGGTGACTTCATGGTGCTGGATGGGAGATGCTAGCGGCATCCTTCAGGGCCAAGTTTGATAAATACCACCACCATCGTTCTGCTCTTCCTCCTCCTGTTTTTTTTTTTTTTCTCTTACATTTTTTTTCCTGTGTATACATTAGAATAAGATAAGATTTGAAATACTTCCCTGCAAATAATGTGCAGCTCTCAAGGTGAAACTCAAATAGAAAAAGTCATCTCTCTGGTAGAAAGGATGGCTTTCCTGTAATGACTGTAGACTAAGTGACAGCAGTCTTTCCATGCCCTTTTCAGCAAAAGGTACAGAACTATAGTGGGACTGCCATCTCTGGCAAGATTTCAGGTAAAGAATGTCTTCTTAATTTCTACCTTCCTGTTTCTCTGAATCAGCCCATAGGTGTTGATGAGTGGCCACTGTTAAGAGTCACTCAGTATCAGGGATCTATTGTCTTTGTTCAAAGGTCAAATAAAAACCTAGTCTCCTTTTATTCTACTTCCTATTCTTGGCTAGAATGAAACTCAGCATATATACACTTCTGGACGTAAATAATATTGAATAGTAATTACCTTTACTAGATGAAAGAAATTTTTATTCCAAACTTAAATCATGTAAAACTCACAACGCAGATTCCTGGACCCGGTGTCCTGGTTGGGTCCGAGGTGATTTTACAGAAGAAAAAAACAACTCAAGCATTCTGGTGGCAACACAGAAATTGTAGGCTGCTTCTAAGACAGTTAGTAACAATTTGGAAATTCCTAAGTAGGATGAGAGTTAATAACTGGATACAAGTGAAGTTTATATCCAAGTTCAGACTCATAGGCATTATTATGATTTGCTTCTTCCTGTGTCTCCCATGTCCTACTTCTCATCCATTACACTCCTGCCTTAACTGCTCTGTTGTAGTATGCATTTGTTTTTAATTCATCTTTATTTCAATCTCTTTGACTTTTGAATCGCATGGGAATATGCACATTAAGTTCCTTTCTAAAATAAGGTTTTATGAAGCTGAGTTTCATGATAAGTGTCTTGCTGTTTTTTGAGATGTTTTATGGACAAAGAAAACTTTACAGATTTATATGTATTTTGCTGCACCGGTAAATGGACCATTAACTAGGGCCCACCTTTAACAGAGCACTCCTTTGAAAGTTTTATAGGTATGAAATATATGTAGATATTTGTAAAGGGTTTTAATTTTTTTTTTTGATGGGGTGCTGTGTAAATCTTGTATTTATAAATGTAATGAAGGTATTGACAGAAAAAATATATACAACTTTTATAAAGGATTGTGTACTGACTGAATACATTTAAAAGAAAATATATTTTGAAACCTGTTCTGCTATGAACAGACATAACATATCTTTTTACTATGCTATTGGTTTTTAGGTTAAGCTTCTTAATGCATAATAAATTTACAGTGGATACTTTTATGTCTTTTGTGTCTTTTTTTTTTAAAGCAAATAGTATCATTGTTCTTTTGTGTTCTCTGTTGGGCGGGTTTCAATTAAACTGAGTTGTAATCTTTCAGCTGATGCAAAAGGTTTGTATTTTCAAAAAAATTTTATTTTTAACAAAATTCCTTCAAAGTCTACCTTCAAAAACATCATAACTACAGATGCTCCTTGACTTACCGATGGGGTTCCATCCTGATAAGCCCATTGTAAGTTGAAAATTTCATATGTTGCAAATGCATTTGATACAGCTTAGAAGCTTCAGCATTTTCATTATCAGCACGGTAGAGTATTGGTTGTTTACCCTCTTGATTGCATAGTGATTGAGAGCTGCAGCTCACTTGCCACTGCTTAGTGTCATGAGAGAGTATCATACCACATATTGCTAGCCTGGGAAAAAAATAAAAATTGGAAGTATGGTTTCTACTGAATGTGTATCACTTTTATACTGTCATGAAGTTGGAGACCATCTGTATTTTTATTTTTAAAAAACGGACAGAACAGAAATGCGTATATCCATGTTCAGAGCATTCATAACAGCCAAAAGATGGAAAAAAGAACCTAAGTGCCCATTGACTGATGATGAATGGATAAACTAAATAGGTATATCCATACAGCAAACTATTATTCCGCCTGGAAAAGGAAGGAAATTCTGACACATGGTGCAAAATGGATGAGCATTTAACACATTATGCTAAGTGAAACAAGACAATCACAAAAAGACAAATACTGTATTGTGCCACTTAATGATATACCTAGAGTAGTTACATTCCGAAAGCAGAGTAGTGCTCACCATGGGGAGGGGGAAGTAGGAAGCTGTTATTTAATGGGTACAAAGTTTCATTTTGCAAGGTAAGAAAAGTTCTGAGATGGTAATGGTAGGTTGTACAACAGTGTGAAAGTGTACCTAATGCCACTGGACTGTATCCTTACAGATGATTAATGGCCGGGCGCGGTGGCTCAAGCCTGTAATCCCAGCACTTTGGGAGGCCGAGACGGGCGGATCACGAGGTCAGGAGATCGAGACCATCCTGGCTAACACGGTGAAACCCCGTCTCTACTAAAAAATACAAAAAACTAGCCGGGCGAGGTGGCGGGCGCCTGTAGTCCCAGCTACTCGGGAGGCTGAGGTAGGAGAATGGCGTGAACCCGGGAGGTGGAGCTTGCAGTGAGCTGAGATCCGGCCACTGCACTCCAGCCTGGGCGACAGAGCGAGACTCCGTCTCAAAAAAAAAAAAAAAAAAAAGGATAACTTTATATTTTACCACCGTTTGAAGTAAATGCTCTCATGGCATCTTTTTTATCATTGCTTACCACAGTTGCAGTTACTTTACCCATTGTAGCAAATATCCCAGCATGACAAACCATTTTTTAAAATTAGTTTTAAATTTAGAAAAAATTTACCATGTCAACCATTCTAAAGTGTACAATTCTATGTTTTAAATATATTCACAAGGTTATGCCTGAACTTTACTTTTCCCAAAAAGAAATCCTGTGCCCTTTAGCATTCACTCTCAATCCTCCCTTTCCCCTCCCCTGGCAACCGTTAATCTACTTTGTCTCTTGAAATTTGCCTGTTTTGAACATTTCATATGAATGGAGTCATGCAATATATGACCTTTTGTGTCTGGCTTCTTTCACATGTTTTCAAGGTTCATTCGTGTTATAGCATGTCCAAATTTTATTCCTTTTTAAGGCTGAATAAATACTCCATTGTATATACATACACGTTTTAAAAATTCATTTATCAGGTGATGGACATTTGAACTTTCTCCCTCCTTTTGGCTGTTATGAATAAATGCTGTGGTGAACATTCGTGTACAAGTTTTTGTGCACACATATGTTTTGAATTCATCATAGGAATATAGTTGGGAGTTAGATTGCTGGGTTCTGTAGTAACTTTATGTTTAACTGTTAGAAAAACCACCAAACTGTTCTCTGCAGCGGTCGCACACTTCAATTTCCATCAGCAGGGTAGGAAAGCTCCAATCTCTATATCCTTGCTAACACTTGTTATTTTCTGTTGTGTTGGTTATAGCCATCTAGTGGGTTTGAAATGATCTCTCATTGTGTGTGTGTGTGTTTTGAGACGGAGTCTTGCTCTGTCACCCAGGCTGGAGTGATTGCCACTTCCACCTCCTGGGTTCAAGCAATTCTCCTGCCTCAGCCTCTTGAGTAGCTGGGATTAGGCACTCACCACCATGCCTGGCTAATTTTTGTATTTTTAGTAGAGACAGGGTTTCACCATGTTAGCTGGGCTGGTTTCAAACTCCTGACCAGGTGATCTGCCCACCTTGGCCTCCCAAAGTGCTGGGATTACAGGCGTGTGCCACCGCACCCGGCCCCTCATTGTGGTTTTGATTTGCATTTCTCTTAATGCCTAACCAAGTTGGGCATCTTTTCATCTGTGTGCTTGCCATTTGTATATTGTCTTTGGATAAATTTATTTGAGTCCTTTTCTCTGTTTTACGATTCTGTTGTTGCATTATAAACATAGTTCTTCATGTATTCTGGATATTATTTCTATCAGATACATGATTATCAGATACATGGTTTGCAGTATTTTTTCACATTATGTGGGTTGTCTTTTCACTTTGTTGATGGTACCCTTTCATGTACAAGGTTGTAGTTTTTGATGAAATCAAGTGTAGCAATTTTTTTCTGTTGCTGCTTGTGCTTTTGGTGTCATGGCTAAGAATAAATACATTACCAAATCCAGGGTCATGAAGATTCACCCCTGTGTGTTCCTCTGATAGTTTTACAGTTTTAGTTCTTATGTATTTAGTTCTTTAACTCATCATGAGTGGATTTTTGTATAAGATGTCAGGTGGGAGTCTGGCTTCATTCTTTTGCGTCTGGGTATTTGTAATCTCAGTATCGCATTGAAGAGATTATACTTTCTGTCTTAGCACCTTGTCTAAAACAGGTGACCATAGATATATAGGTTTGTTTCTGGTTTTTTAATTCTATCCCATTGGTCAATATGCCTATCCTTATGCCCAGTACCACGACTTTAATTACCATAGCTTTTATGTGGTAATTGTTGAAATTAGGAGGTATGAGTCTTCCACCTTTGTTTTCAATATTGTTTTGGCTATTCAGTATCCCTTGTGATTCCTTATGAATTTTAGTTTTGGCTTTTCCATTCTTTTTCCCTGAGTGCTCTCCTCCTCCCCCACCAACAAAAAAAAAAAAAAAAAAAGAAAGGGATTTTGATAGGGATTGTATTGAATCTATAGATCACTTTGGGTAGTACAATCGTCTTAACAGTGTTAAGCCTTCCTGCACATGAACGTGAGATGTCTTTCCATTTATGCCTCTAATTTCTTTCGGTAATGAGTTGTAGTTTTTAATGTACAAGTCTTGCTCCTCCTAGCTTAAATTTATTCCTGAGTATTTTTTCCTTTTTGATGCTATTGAAAATTGAATTATTTTCTAGATTTCATTTTCAGGTTGTTCATTGCTAGTGTATAGAAATATAACTGATTCTTGTGTGTTGATCTTGTTTCCTCCCATTTTGTTGAATTTGTTTACTTCAGTTGTGTGTGTGTGTGTGTATTCTTGAGGACTTTTATGCATTAGGTCACGTCATCTGCAAATAGATAATTTTACTGCTTCTATTCTAATTTGAATGTCTGTGGATGTCTTTGATTTATTTTTCTTGCTTAATTTTCTGGTTAGAACTTCCAGTACATTGTTGTATAGCAGTGTCAAAAGCAAGCATCCTTGTCTTATTCATGATCATAGAGGGAAAGCTTTCAGTTATTCACCAATGAGTGTATTAGTTGCAAATTTTTCATAGACACATTTTATCATGTGGGAAGTTCCCCTCTAGTACTAGTTTGAAATAGGAAGTTCAGTGTTTCTATCATGCGTGTTGAATTTTGTCTAACGCTTTTTTTTTTTTTTGGCAGCAGCAGCAGCAGATGAGATGTGTGTTCATGTGATTTCCTCCCCTCATTCTATTAATGTAGTGTATTACATTGATTTTCATATGTTGACTCACCCTTACATTATTGAGATAGACCCCACTTGTTCATAGTGAATAATGCCTTTAATATGCTGCTGGATTCAGTGTACTAGTATTTTTTGATGTTTGCATCTATATTCATAAAGGATATTAGCCTGTAGTTTTCATTCTTATAAGGTCTGTCTGGCTTTGATATCAGGGTAGTAGTGTTTGCCTCAAAATGAGTTAGGAAATGTTTCCTTTTGTTTTGTGGAAGAGCTTGAGAAATATTTAATACTTTTTAAAGCATTTGATAGAACTCATCACTGAAGCCATCTGATCTCTTTACTCCAGTAACAACTATGTTAGAGTGTTATACATGTTGTTGAAACCGATAACATAGAATTGTCAACTGTAAATGTTAAGGAGGCAGCTGAGAGAGTGAAATAAGAACTCCAAGTCAGTGGGCAGTGGTTCTCAAACTTCAGCATGTGTCAGGGCTCATTAAACACAGATTCGTGGTGACACCATCAGAGTTACTTACCCAATAGGCTGGGATGCTTAAGAACCTGCATGTCTTAACAAGTTCCCAGGAGATGCCAGTGTTGCTGGTCCTAGGATCACAGTTTGAGAACTACTCTAAGGTATTGTAGGGATGACAACAGCTTTCCCCAGGGCTGAAGTAACAAAGGGTGTAAGTTTGAATTATTGCAACTTACAGAAGGGTCCCTATGTAATTGGGTCAGACGTCTGAGGAGGGGCCACCTGCTGGTTGGTGGTGGTATTTCTAGGTTTAGAGAAAAGGTCCATGAGGGGTAGTGGCTGGGGCTGGCACAGTGTACCTAATTTGCATATGTTGGAAAAACTGCAAAACTGCTAACTCAGTTCAGCTGCAGCTATGGGAGGGAACTGCCTTTGCCAGGGTGAAGGAGCATTGTTGGAATTAAGCTGTGAGAAGCAGACGGGAAGCATTCAGTGCCGCCTCCTCTTCAGTTTGCAGTCTCCCTCTAGTGTCCTCTGTTGGTAGAACAGCCAGCTGACAAAGAAATGGGTATGCCGAGCAGAGGACGACAGAAGAATTGAGGGACTGAATCATTGGTACCATCAACATACCTGCTACGTGTGTGTGCGTGCGTGCTTCTGTGCAGCCATCAACTGGCTCCATTTTCCGTCAAACGAGGTACCAGATAGTGGGGGACTGCTGTCAAGATACCCGAAGATGTGGAAGTGACTTTGGAACTGAGTAACAGGCAGAGATTGGAACAGTTTGGAGGGCTCAGAAGAAGAAAGGAAGATGTGGGAAGGTTTGGAACTTCTTACAGACGTGTTGAATGGCTTTGACCAACATGCTGATAGAGATACGGACAACGAAATCCAGGCTGAGGTGGTCTCAGATGGAGAGGAGCAATGTGTTGGGAACCGAATGTGACTCTTCCTATGTTTTAGCAAAGAGACTGGCAGCATTTTGCCGTGGCTCTGGAGATCTGTGGAACGTTGAATTTCAGAGAGATGATTTAGGGTGTATGGTATAAGAAATCTCCAAGCAGCAAAGGGTTCAAGAGGTGATTTAGGTGCTGTTAAAAGCATTCAGTTTTATGTATTCACAAAAATATGGTTTGAAATTGGCACGTTTAAAAGAGAAGCAGAGCATAAAAGTTCAGAAAATTTGAAGCGTGACAGTGCAATAGAAAAGAAAAAACCAATTTTCTAAGGGGAAAATCCAGCTGGTTGCAGAAATTTGCATAAGTAAGGAGGAGCCAAATGATAATCACCAAGGCAATGGGGAAAATGTCTCCAGGCATGTCAGAAGCCTTCATGGCAGCCCCTCCTATCATAGGCCCAGGGGCCTAGGAGGAAAAAAGTGTTTCCTCAGCCAGGCCTAGGACCTTGCTGCTTTGTGCAGTCTGGGGACTTGGTGCCCTGTGTCCCATCTGTGGCTAAAAGGGGCCAATGTACAGTTGAGGCCGTTGCTTCACAGGGTGCAAGCCCCAGGCCTTGCTGGCTTACACGTGGTGTTGGGCTTGCGGGTACACAGAAGTCAAGAATTGAAGTTTGGGAACCTCCACCTAGATTTCAGAGGATGTATGGAAATACACGGATGTCCAGGCATACGTTTTATACAGGGGTGGTGCTCTCATGGAGAATCTCTGCTTGGGCAGTGCGAGAGGGAAATGTGTGGTCACAGCCCCCAGAGTCCCCACTGGGGCACTGCCTAGTGGAACAAGGAGAAGAGGGCCACCGTCCTCCAGACCTCAGAATGGTAGATCCATCTACGGCTTGCACTGTGTGCCTGGAGAAGCTGCAGACAACCCCTGCAAAGCCACAGGGGCGGAGCTGCCCAAAGCTGTGGGAGCCCACCTCTTGCATCAGAATGCCCTGGAGGTGAGACATGGAGTCAAAGGAGATCATTTGGAGCTTTAAGATTTGGCTGCCTTGCTCGATTTTGGACTTGCATCAGTCCTGTAGCCCATTTGTTTTGGCCAGTTTTGCCCATTTGCAACAGGTGTATTTACCCAGTGCCTCTACCCACATTGTATATAGGAAGTAACTAACTTGCCTTTGATTTTACAGGCTCATAGGTAGAAGGGTCTTGCTGCCTTGTGTCAGATGAGACTTTGGACTCAGACTTCTGAGTTAATGTTGGAGTTAGTTAAGGCTTAAGGGGACTGTTGGAAGGGCATGATTGTATTTTGAAATGTGAGGACATGAGATTTGGGAGGGGCCAGGGGCAGAACAATACAGTTTGGCTGTGTACCCACCCAAATCTCATCTTGAATTGGGGTTCCCATAATCCTGTGTCATGGGAGGGACCTGGTGGGAGGTAAATGAATCATGGGCACGGTTATACCCATGCTGCTCTTCTCGTGACAGTAAGTTCTCACAAGATCTGATGGTTTTATAAGGGGCTTTCCCCCCTTTTGCTTGGCACTTCTTCTTCCTGTCAGCATGTGAAGGACTTGTTTGCTTTCCCTCCATCATGATTTTAAGTTTCCTGAGGCCTCCCCAGCCCTGTGGAACTGTGATGTGAAATAAACTTTGTAAATTACCCCGTATCGGGCAGTTCTTTATAGAAGCATGAGAATGGACTAATACACCTTTGTCTAAATGTAGAAATGACAACCACACTGCACACACATCTAGCAATGAAGACTGAGCAGGCATGAACAAAGTATACTCTTTATTCAACTACATCCTTTGCAAAACTGAATTGGAATGTTTAAAAACCTTCATCATAGAATTTTTGTGTTTCCTGAGCATTATACATCCAAAGGAGCTGCTCTTTTATGTTGAAGAGGCAAGATGTTGCTAGGTCTTTTCTCCCCTGTTCTGTTAACATGTGTATGTTCATGTCATTACTGTATTCAGTGTTTCACCAAGGCATCCATGCGATTCCACTGCTAGGTGATAGAGTCTGAAGGCAGTGGCTGTTTCCTCCATCTAGGCTTGTTTTGTTTGTTTTGAGACAGAATCTCGCTCTCTCACCCAGGCCGGGGTGCAGTGGCACCATCTTGCATCTTCAGTCACTACAACCTTCACCTCCCAGGTTCAAGTGATTCTTGTGCTTCACCCTCCCAAGTAGCTGGGATTACTAGACGTGCACCATCCCTGGCTAATTTTTTTTTTTTTTTTTTGGTATTTTAGTAGAGACAGGTTTTGCCATGTTGGTCAGGCTGGTCTCGAACTCCTGACCTAAGGCGATCCGCCTGCCTGGGCATCCCAAAGTGTTGGGATTACAGGCGTGAGCCACCGCGCCCGGCCTCCATCTAGGTTGCTATCAGGAAGTTTGGCTTGTCTTTATTGAATGAGCTACGGAACCTCTTTTATCCTTGATCTCCCTATTGTATTCTGGGATTGTCCCTCTGGACAGTCCCAGGTGTGTAGGGAGGCTAGGCCAGCTTGCATTTGAGGCAGCACTCCTCTCTGAAGTGGGAAAGGCCCTTATTATTGAAAAAACAACATACAGGCACCAAGGTACAGAAAAGAACGTGGAGAAAAGAGAGGAATCAGTGGGATTGAGGGTCAAGAAGGTGAAATGCTAATGGGTAGAGATTCATTTGAGATAAGAAAAATAAAAAGACTTGCATTTTCTAAAATTTATAAAAAGGAACATAACCTGAAAAGTTAGGAAAAAACCCATGAATGGGAATAGTAATGTGGAGGTTATTATTCCCTTTATATTTCAGCATGAATTTTTTTTTTCAGTTCCATCTGAGATTAGCTTGATTAAACTGAATCATTTAGAATACTCAAGAATGCAGAACATGTAAAGATAAATGGACTGTCAAATATTTCAATAAGGTGTATTAGAAGAGGTCTTTTATTTCTTGTGGTTTTGTTAATGGGGTATATATTTTAAATTGTTTTTCATGGGCATTGTTAGCTGTTTTTAACTTTTTTTTCTTTTTTTTTGAGACCGACTCTCTCTGTTGCCCAGGCTGGAGTGCAGTGGTGTGATCTTGGCTCACTGCAAACTCTGCCTCTCAGCCTTCCAAGTAGCTGGGACTGCAGGCGTGAACCACGTCTGCCTAATGTTTGTATTTTTAGTAGAGACAGTTTCACCATGTTGGCCAGACTGGTCTTGAACTCCTGACATGAGGTGATCCACCCGCCTTGGCCTCCCAAAGTGCTGAGATTATAGGTGTAAGCCACCGCACCGGGCCAACAATGTCATTTTTATAAAGCCACTTTTGCTTGTCTTGGAAGTGGAGTGATTGTTTTGTCATTGTGTTTTAAACTGCAGTTACCACTAGGTGGCAGTGTTAGATGGCCATTTTTAAAGTTAGACCCAGCGCAACAAACTTCAAGTACCTATATTAACAATATGCATGACGTTGTACATTAGATGTCTAGAACTTCAACTTAGAACTCAAAGTTTGCACCCTTTGCCAACATTGCCCTTTTTCTTCCCACACCCAAGCACCTGGTGACCATTGTTCTTTTTCGGGTTTGACTTTTATAGATTCTATATATAAGTGAGATCATGTAGTATTTGTCTTCCTGCATCTGGCATATTTCACTTACCATAATGTCCTCCAGGCATTGGACAGAATCTCGCTGCATCTGGCATATTTCACTTACCATAATGTCCTCCACGTTGTCACAGATGGCAAGATTTTCTTCTTTTAAGGGTGAATAATACCCAATTGTATACACACACAGACGTCACATTTTCTTTATCTGTTTGTGAATGGAAATTTAGATTTTTTTTCCATATCTCAGCTGTTGTGAATACTGAATTGAACATGGAAGTGCAGATATGTCTTTGAGATGCCGGTTTTATTTCCTTTGAATGTATACCCAGAAGAAGGAATTACTGAATCATAGGGTAATTCTACTTTCAGGTTTTTGAGGAACCTCCATGTGTCTTCCATAATGGCTGTAGCAATTTACATTCCCACCAACAGAGTATAAAGGTTCCCCTTTTCTCCACATCTTCATCAGCACTTGTTAAGTTGTGTCTTTTGGATAATAGTCATTCTAACAGGTGTGAGGTGATATCTCTTTATGGCTTTGATCTCCCCTGCCCCTCTCTTTTCCCCTCCCCCTCCTCCCCCCTTCCTTCTCCTCCGCTCCTTTGTCATCCAGGCTGGAGTGCAGTGGCACAATCTTGGCTCACTGCAACCTTGGCCTCCCAGGTTCAAGCGATTCTTGTGCCTCAGCCTCCCCAGTAGCTGGTATTACAGGCACATGCCACCATGCCCGGCTAATTTTTGCCGTTTTTAGTAGAGACGGGTTTCCCCATGTTGACTGGGCTGGTCTTAAATTCCTGACCTCAAGTGATCTGCCCCGCCTTGGCCTCCCAAAGTGCTAATATTACAGGCATGAGCCACTGTGCCAGGCCTGGTTTTGATTTTCATTTTCCTGATGATTAGTGATGTTGGGTAGTTTCTCATATACCTGTTGGCCATTTGTATGTCTTCCTTAGAAAAATGCCTATTCAGGTCCTTTTCCATTTTAAAATCAGGTTAGTTGTCTCTTTGCTATTGAGTTGTATGAGTTCATTATACATTTTGGATATTAGCCTCCTATCATATGGTTTGCAGATACTTCCTCCTGCTCTGTAGGTTGCCATTTCATTTTATGGATTGCTTCCTTTGCTGTGCAAAAATGTTTCAGTTTGATGTGGTCCCACTTATTTTTATTTTTGTTACCTATGTTTTTGGTGTCACAGGCAAAAATCATTGCCAAGACCAGTGTCAAGGAGCTTCTCCTTTCTGTTTTCTTTTACAATTTTTATGGTTTCGTATCTTACATTGAAGTCTTTAATCCATTTTGAATAGATTTTTGTCTATAGAGTAAGGTAAGGGTCCAATTTCATTCTCTTTGCAAGTGAAAATTCAAGTTTTATAGGGATTGCATTGAATCTGTTGGTTACTTTTGGTAGTATGGACATATTAGCCATGATAGTCCTTCCAATCCAGACATGCGGTATCTGTTTCTTGTGTCTTTTTCAATTTATTTTTATCAGTGTTTTATAGTTGCCAGATTACAGATATTTCACTTCCTTGGTAAAATTTATTCCTAAGTATTTTATTCTTTTTGATGCTGTTTCAAATGGGATATTTTTCCCCTTAAATTCTTTTTCAGGTAATTCATTATTAGTATATAGAAACACAACTGATTTTTGTATGTTGGGTTTATGTTCTGCAACTTTACCAATTTTTAAAAATACAAAAATTAGCCAGGCGTGGTAGTGGGAGCCTGTAGTCCCAGCTACTCGGGAGGCTGAGGCAGGAGAATGGTGTGAACCTGGGAGGTGGAGCTTGCAGTGAGCTGAGATTGCACCACTGCACTCCAGCCTGGGCAACAGAACAAAGACTCCGTCTCAAAAAGAAAAAAAAAAGATTGCAACTTTACCCAAAAAAAGTAGAATTTTTTTTGTGTGTGTGTGTGGTATCTTTAGAGTTTACTACATATAAGATCATCTGCAAACAAAAACATTTTTTAATTTCTTCCTTTCCAATTTGGGTGACTTATTTTCTAATTGCTCTATTTAGGATTCTAGTACTAAGTTGAATAGGAGTATTAAGAGTGGGCATTCTTGTCTTCCTTGTGATCTTAAAGGAAAATATTTCAGCTTTTCACCACTGAATATGATGTTTGCTGTAGGCTTGTCATGTATGGCCTTTATTATGTTGCTAGTATTTACTATATTTATTACATGCCTTCTCTGCCTAATTTGTTGAAAGTTTTTAACATGAAATGTTGATTTTGTCAGATGCTCGTTCTGCATCTATTGAGATGATGTGATTTTTTTAAACTTCATTCAGTGAATGTGGTGTATCACATTTATTGATTTGCATATGTTTAACCACCCTTGCATCCTACAATTAAATCCCACTTAATCATGGGGGATGATTCTTTTAACATGCTATTGAATTCAGTTTGCAAGTTAGTATTTTGTCAAGGAATTTTTGCATCTATGCTCATCAAGAATATTGATCTGTAATTGTCTTTTCTTGTGTCCTTTTCTGGCTTTGTATCAGGGTAATGCTGGCCTCATAAGTTTGGAATCGTTCCCTCTTAAATTTTTGGGAGATCTGAAAAGAATTGGTATTGGTTAAATGTTTGGTAAAATTGACCAGTGAAACCTTCTGGTCCTAGGCTTTTGTTTGCTGGGAGATTTTGATTATTGATCCAATTTCCTTGCTTATTATTGGTCTGTTCAGAATTCCTATTTCTGCATGATTCAGTCTTGGTAGGATTGTATGTTTCTTGAAATCAGTCAGTTTTTCTTGCTTACCCAATTTAACTGTGTTTGTGTCTTATGATCATCGGTTTTTTTTTTGAGATGGAGTCTCACTTTGCCACCCAGGCTGGAGTGCGGTGTGGCCTGATCTTGGCTCACTGCAACCTCTGCCTCCTGGGTTCAAGCGATTCTCCTGCCTCAGCCTCCCAAGTACCTGGGATTTCAGATGCATGCCACCGTGCCCAGCTAATTTTTTGTATTTTTAGTAAAATGGGGTTTCACTATGTTAGCCAGGCTTCTCAAGCTCCTGACCTGAGGTGATTCACCCACCTCAGCCTTCCAGAGTATGGGGATTACAGCCGAGAGCCACCATGCCTGGCCAATTATGTTGTTTTAAAAGATCTACACATGAAGTTATTCCTTTTTTGTTTTGTTTTGCTTTGTTTTTGTTTTAAGATGAGGTCTCACTTTGTCACTCAGGTTGGAGTGAAGTGGCACAATCTTGGCTCACTAAAAGTGGCTCAGTGAAAGTCGCGTGATCTCAGCCTACCTCACCCTCCCAAGTAGCTGGGACCACAGGCATGCGCCACTCTGCCTGACTAAATTTTGTATATTTTGGTGGAGACGGTGTTTCACCATGTTGCCCAGGTTGGTCTCAAACTGCTGAACTCAAGCTGTGCATCTGCCTGAGTCTCCCAATGTGCTGGGATTACAGGCATGAACTACCATGCCTAGCAGAGGTTCTTATTTGTTTCAATTCTTTAAGGTAAATGTCTAAGGGTAAAATCACTGAATAAAAAAGTAGTCATTTTAATAGCTCCTGTTACAAGTGACCAAATACTAAATACATAACATTAAAGCAATATATTTATTTCTCACCAACATTACCAGGATTTTAAAATCATGTTTTGTTCAGTTACTAGACATTTATTTACAGCATTAAGATTATATTTTAAAATGATCAATAAATTAAATAATTCAATAATTTTGCTACTTTGTTTCCAATGGTGTGAACCATCATTGACATACCAAGTTCCCTTGACATAACCTTAGAAATATGTCCTCACATACTATAATATTAAACTTTTAACTATCTCAAGTATTTCTCCATTCTAGTGCTTTCCTTTTCATCCTGTTATATTGTGTTGTTTTTAATTACAAGTTTTAAATTTTTTATACAGCCATACTAATCTGCCTTGTTTTTTCTATTCATTAATTCAAAATGTATTCTGCAGACATAGTGGCTGAATAAATTTAGAAAAAAAAAAACAAGATCTAACCATATGCTGCCTACAAGAGACTCCCTTCAACTGCAAGAACACACAGACTCAAAGAAAAGTGGTGGAAAAAGGTATTCTATGCAAACAAAAACAAAAAAGGGCAAGAGTAGCTATACTAATACAAAATACTTAGACTTTAAGCCAAAAACTGTAAAAAGAGAAAAAGAAGACCATTATATAAAAGGCCATATCAAATAATCAATACAGCAGGAAGATGTAACAGTTATATATATTCATCCAACATTGGAGCACCTAAATATATAAAGCAATTATTAATAGACCTAAAGGGAGCAATGAAGTCCATACGAATTTTAAAAGTCAAAAATTGTACCAATTATCTTTTCTAACCACAATGGAATAAAACTAGAAATCAGTAACAGGAAGAATTTGGAAACTGTACAAATATGTGAACATTAAACATGTTCCTGAATAACCAATGGGTCAATGAAGAAATTTAAAAAGAAATTTAAAACTTTCTTGAGAAAATGTAAAAAGAAATTTAAAACTAAAAATGTTTCCATATGAAAATGGAAACACAACATTCCAAAACCTATGCGATACAGCAAAAGTAGTTAAAACACAGGGGGACAAAGTTAAAGTGTAGAGCCTTAATTAGTCTTCTATTTGCTTGTCAGTTTATGCAAGCAGTGTTAAGTTGCTATCAGTTTAAAATCAAGTTATAAAATAGTATCACAAGCCTCATGATAACCTCAAATAAAAAAACACATAAAAAGGATACACAAAAAGAAAGAAGCAAAAAAAAAAAAAAACCATATCAGAGAAAATCAGTTTCACTAAAAAGAGGAATAAAAACAAACAAACAAAAAAGACAGGAAAAATAAGGAAGAGAAGACCACAAAACAACTGAAAATAACAAGATAGCAAGAGTAACCCTTTACTTACGAGAAATAACAATGACTGTAAATGGACTGAACTCTCCAGTCAAAAGACATACATGGCAGAATGGATTAAAAAAAAAAAAGACCCATTTATCTGTTGCCTACAAGAAACACACTTCACCTATAAAGGCACACATAGGCTGAAAATAAGGGGATGGAAAAGATATTCCCTGCCAATAGAAACCAAAAAAAGAACAGAAATAGCTGTACTTATATCAGACAAAATAGACTTTAAAACAACAACAATAAGAAGAGACAAAGAAGGCCACGATTCAATGATAAAGGGGTCAATTTAGCAAGAGGAACTAACAATTGTAAATATTTAAGCACTCAATACCGAAGCACCCAGATAAATAAAGGAAATATTATTACAGTCGGAGAGCTAGAACTCAATACATTTATAGCTGCAGACTATAAAAAAGCTATATAAAAGACTATAAAAAGTACTATTAAAGCTGGAGACACCCCACTTTCAGCATTGAACAGATCTTCCAAACAGAAAATTAAGAAGCACTTCATTTAATCTGCATTATAGACCAAATGGACCTAATAGATATTTACAGAATACTTCATCCAAGAGCTGCAGAATACACATTATTCTGCACATGGCTCATTCTCAAGCACATACCATATGTTAGGTCACAAAAGTCTTAAAACATTAAAAAATTAAAATAATACCAAGCATCTTCTCTGACTAGAAAGGAATAAAACTAGATACCAACAAGAAGAGAAATTTTGGAGACCATACAAGCACATGGAAATTAAACAGTATGTTCCTGAATGACCAGTGAGTCAATGAAGATATTAAGATGAAAATTGAAAAATTTCTTGAAACAAATGGTAATGGAAACACAATATACCAAAACTTACGATACACAGAAAACACTGCAAAGGTGGAAATTTATAGCTATAAGTGCCTACCCTCAAAAAAGAAGAAAATATTCAAATAAACAACTTAAAAACTAGAAAAGTAAGAACAAACTACATCCAAAATTATGAGAAAAGAAATAAAGATCATAACAGAAATAAAATTGAAATAAAAAATACACAAGATCAACAAAACAAAAAGTTGATTTTCTACAAAGTTAAACAAAATCAAAACACCTTTAGCCAGGCTAGCTAAAAAGAAAGAGAAAATTCAAATAAATAAAATCAGAGATAAAAAGGAGGCATTACAACGGATACTGCAGAAATTCAAAGGATCATAACTTACTACTACATGCCAATAAATTGGAAAACCTAGAGAAACTGACAAATTCTTAGACATATACAACCTATTAAGATTAAACCATGAAAACATCCAAGACCAGAACAGATGAGTAGCAATAAGATTGAAGCCATCGTAAAGTCTCCCAGTAAAAAAAAAAGCCCAGGAACTGATGGCTTCACTGCTGAATTCTACCAAACATTTAAAGAAGTAGTACCAATCCTACTCAACCTATTTTGAAAAACAGATAAGGGAATACTTCCAAACTTATTCTATTAGGTCATTATTACCCTGATACCAAAATCAGACAAAGACATCAAAAAAGTAGACCAGTATCTCTAATTAATATTGATGCAAAAATCCTCAACCAAATACCAGCAAAACAAATTAAACAATACATTGAAAAGATAATTCATCATGATCAAGTGGGATTTATCCCTGGGATGCAAGAACGGTTCAACACACAATCAGTGTGACACATCACATCAACTGAATAAAGGACAAAACCATACGATTACTTCCACTGAAGCTGAAAAAGCATTTGATAACATTCAACATCTCTTCCGCTGCAGGCAGCCCTCCTACCGCTCAGGCAGCCCTGCAGTTTCCATCTTCGCCACCAACCACAGTGAGGTGAACTGTGCTCCAGTTCGCCACAAGCTCCAGCCTCTACCTACCACAGCGAGGAGAGCTGCGGAGCCGAAGCCACAAGCTCCAGCCTCCAGCATGCCGCTGGTCGTGCTTCCAAGCCGGATATGGACCAGCAGAACCAATAAACTCGGAAGTGCCTGGAATGGCCTATCTCCGCCTTAGCATGCTTTATATACCGAGGTTCCTGGACTACCTGTTCTGATTGGATGAGAGATCTTAGGATAACCAATCAGAACATGATAATAAAGTCCAATCAGAATAGGCTTAGAGGTTTTCTCTCATCCAATCAGAACATGGGTGGCCAGGACAGAGACGGAAGTGTTGCCAAAGTGCTAAGACCTGGGCAAGGCAGCCAGAGCAGCTCCATGCCCTTCTACAGGAGGAGAAAAGGGAGCTCCCCTGCCACAGGCAGGAGGCTGGAGCCTGCGACACCATGGCTCGCCTTGCTGAGGTTGGTGGTGGCGATGGAGACTGCATTGCACCAGCTGGGAGTGGTAGAAAGGTGAAGGCAGGGTAAGTGCTTATCTGCGGCTGCACTGCCTGGCAGTGGGGAGCGGGTTGGGGGCACTATTTGGGGCATCACTGCATGCAGTGGGGAGTGGGTTGGGGTGCTATCCAGGGCTGCACTGCCTGCAGTGGGGGGCAGGTTGGGGTGCTATGCTGGGCATCGCTTCCCGCAGCCGGCGGTGGGTTGGCACTACTGGGTGCTGCAGTGTGTGAGGTGGAGAGGGATTAGGGGTGCTATGGGGGATACACTGCTGGTGAGTGTGGGGTGGTGTGTGGGGCACTATTGGGGGATACACTGCCGGCGGGGGTTAGGGGGATATCAGGCTGCACTGCAGATGGCAGAGATGGCTTCCACAGTGGTGGTCTCCAGGGAAGGAGCCGGACTTGAGACTCCTGGTTGTGCTGTAGTGTGGCCAGTGCACAGCATTTCCATGGGAATCCAGAGCACTGCAGGACCTCCACACCTGCTGTGGTTTCTGGATCAGCAGGCTCTCATTCTGTGTCACAGAGACAACCTGGGACCCCCAGGCACGGAGTAGCGGGCACCATGGGCAGACAGGGCCCTGTGGGTGGAGGCATCAGGAATGGAAACCGGCACTTGGGTGTGGGGGGAGGTGGCTGGGTCTGTTTCTGCTGTTCCTGGTCCTGAGGACCGCAGCCCCGGTGCCCAGCAATTCCTGTGAACTGTGTAGGCAGCCACTATGGAGTCTCCAGTCCCCATCCGGGGCCCCAGTTCCTGGCCCCTTGGGCCAGAGGAGAGGCTGTACTTTGGAGGGTGTGAGTGCCTTCCGTGAAACCAGCCCCTCCCTCCCAGTGGCCAGCCTGACAAGGTGAGGCTTTGCTATCACTCGCTCCATCCTGTTCTAGGATTTTCTGGCTTTGCACGCCGAGCTGCTCTGTGCCAGGAGGAGGAGTCCCTGCTGCACTCTGGAGGCTGGGGCATGCCACACTGTGGCTCACCTCGCTGCCACCGCCTGCTGCAGTGGGTGGCCGTGACGGAGACTGCAGCGCACTGGAGCAGTAGCAGGGCGGCTAGTTGTGGCCAGGGTGGGGGCAGGGGTGCGGCAGTGGCCAGGGGGTAGAAACCTTGTAGGGTGGGCCAGTGCATTGAGGGCGACAGCAGCAGTGGTTGTATTGGCATTGGCGCTAGTGGTGGCAGCAGCAGCAAGTCTGCGGTCAGGGAAGTGGGAGTGGGAGAGCCGTGGTGGCCTGCCTGACCTGGCCTGGCATGGATAGGAAGCTGTGGGTGCTGTATCGTGGGCCTCAGTGGCAGCAGTGGAGGCACAGCCAGGGTAAGGAGAAGTCCTTCCCGTTTTCCTGCAGAATCTGAAGTCTCTTCCTCCTGCTGACACCTGAGCCAGGCTTGAGCGGAGCCTTATTTCACTCTTTAACAAAATTAAGGGATGACTAAAATTGGTGTATCTTTTTGCTTGTTTTTGTTGTTGTTGTGAAAAAGTCTTAAACTTTTTCAAATTTGTTGAATCAAGGAGGGGGATCAAGGTATCATTAACAGGCCTTCCGATTCCCTCACCTGTTCTTTTTCCTTTCTTCCAGTCTGTTTTTTACTTTTTCTCATCATCATCATCTTGTTCCTCTTTATTTGCTTATGCCGCTGCTTCTGTTTTTTGTTTCTATTCTTGTTTCTGCTCCTCCTCCTTTTGTTTGCTTTTTCCCAAGCAATGGCATTAACAACAAACCAAAGCTGAGTTAAAAATAAACTACTTGTCAGTGTGTTGTATTTTGAAATAATCGGTCCCATTAATATGTTTTAGAGATTTGCATAATTCTTTAGTTACTTGAATAGCTATGCTTTCCTGATCCAGTTAATGCGTTCTAAGTACTCAAGGAATTTTAAAAAATGGAATTGAAAAAATGATACAATATAGATTTGTTTCTTTAAAGTAGTCAATAAAATGCATAAACTTCTAGATCACTAAAAAAAAAAAAAGAAAATGGGCTAAAGGCATGAACAGATATTTCCCAGCAGCAATGCACAAGTGTTCCAATTTCTCCACATCCTCATTAACACTTGTGGCTTTTTTTTTTGGATAATATACATTATAATGGATGTGAAATGGTATCTTATTGTGGTTTTGAATTACATTTCCCTAATGATTAGTGACGTGGAGCATCTTGTGCATTTATGTATGTTCTTTGAAGAAACACCTATTCAAATCTTTTGCCCATTTTTGAATCATCTTGTTTGTATCTTTTGTTGTCAAGTTTTGGCAGTTCTTTATATAGTCTCGATATTAATCTTGTATCAGTATGTATGATCTGCAAATATTTTCTTGCAATCCATGAGTTGCCTTTTCAATCTAGGATAGTGTCCTTTTATGCACAAAATATTTTTATTTTGATGAAATCTGTTATTCTTTTATTGCCTGTGCTTTTGGTGTCTTTGATCCAAGAAATCATTGCTAAACCCAAATCACAAAACTTTTCTTTTATTCTTTCTTCTAAGACCTTTATAGTTTTAAGTCTTATGTTTAGGCCTTT
>NW_012120932.1:3355446-3357230 GCF_000951035.1 Colobus angolensis palliatus
GCTCACTGCAACCTCTGCTTCCCGAGTTCAAGCTATTCTCCTGTCTTAACCTCCTGAGTAGCTGGAATTACAGGCACCCGCCACCACGCCGGCCTAATTTTTGTATTTTTAGTAGAAATGGGGTTTCACCATGGCCAGGCTGGTCTCAAACTCCTGACCTCGGGTGATCCACCTGCCTTGGCCTCCCAAAGTGCTCGGATTACAGGCGTGAGCCACCGTGCCCGGCCCCCTCTTCCTGTTTTTCTAAGAAGAAAAGCAGTTTGTCATCCATTTAAACATGAGTGGGAGGAAGCACACGGAGCTCCCTGAGCCAGACAGAGCCATGTGGTTGGTGAGTGCAGCGTGCCGCGGCTGGGCTGGGGGCGGAGACTGAGAGCTGGTCCTAGCTCCTCTCCCTTTCTTGTCTCCCAGTGTCATCTTGTCTCCCTGCCTCATCTTGGCTCCCTGTGTCCAGTAGGGCGGAGAGGGAGGCCCAGAAGCAGGATGAAAAACCGCAGTCTGAGAGGTAAGGCTCTGCCAGGGAACACCAGAGTTAATTTGATCCCGTCTGTTCCAGAGAGAACTGACTCTGAAGAAGTCAGTTGAAGAAGCCTGAGGCGGGGGCTCATAGGAAGGAAATCAGAACCCCGGGTCCTTTTCAGATTCCGTGCGGGAATGAAGCCTTGGTGGGCCAGGGACTGGGCCTTACCCAGCAGGGGGCAGCGTGTGTAGTGGGGAGAACAATGCCTGCCTGGATGGGAGGGGGGTGAGGAGGCCTCCTGGCCCCTGGGAACAGCTGTTCAACTCCGCTAAGGCTGATTCCTCTTTGAGACCACCCCAGTCCTTTCTCCCCACAGGGCAAGTTGTGAGGACTGTGGGGGTGGGAGGGTCCGTGTGTGGAAACCCTTTGTGAATGACAAAGCCCTGCCCGCCATGCCTTGCTATTACCCTGGGGGCCATGTGGCTCTGGACACAGGTGTGCGGGTTCCAGGGTCTAATTCCCCGTGGTCTTCCCTAAAGAAACATGCACTCATCCTCCTGTGAGATCCCAGGCCCCTCCTGCACTGCCCTCACCCGGTCTCCCGATTTCCAGCTTGTAGAGCTTGGTGGAGAGGCCTGGAGGAGATTTGGAACCTGTTTTCACAACTGCAGAGGTGAGGCACTTCCCCTTCCCTTCATCCTTCCTACCAGGGCTGGGATGCGACCTCAGGGCCATAGGCAGCCTGGAGCTGACCGGGGATGGGGAGACCAGGGGGACAGAGGATGGGAGTAAAACCCTGGGGCAAGGGGTAGCAGGAGACCTGGGCAGTCAGGATGTGGGGTGGTGGAGGGGCGGTGACCCGAGGTCCCACTCCGCCCCCGGCCCTACCTGCTCCTGGCTGCAGCTTGTGCCTCCTGTCTCCTGCAGCCTCGTGGGGCCACATCCTGACAAAGGTGACTTTGGTCAGCTCTCTGCTCCAGACCCCCCAGGTGCTTTCCCCGTTACCTTCCCCGGATCCTTGAACCAAGCATCGTCAGCATCTCGCCTCCACCCCATCACCAGGCCCAATGACCACCTCACTCTCCTCCCTAAGTGCCTCCCAGCCACCAGAACCTTCCCTTCCCCTAGAACGCCCCTCACCCGAGCCACCTGCACTTTCCCCTCACCCACCACACACCCCTGATCGTCCATCTCCTCTGAAAGCTTTCCTGCTCCTCCCCTGTGGGACTCCACTCTGATAATTCCATCTCACTGTGACCCAGTGGCACTTCCACTGGGCACCATCCCTCAAAGCTTGTCGCCACGTAAGGATTTGGTGGCTTCT
>NW_012120932.1:3357585-3359408 GCF_000951035.1 Colobus angolensis palliatus
CGGCCCTACCTGCTCCTGGCTGCAGCTTGTGCCTCCTGTCTCCTGCAGCCTCGTGGGGCCACATCCTGACAAAGGTGACTTTGGTCAGCTCTCTGGTCCAGACCCCCCAGGTGCTTTCCCCGTTACCTTCCCCGGATCCTTGAACCAAGCATCGTCAGCATCTCGCCTCCACCCCATCACCAGGCCCAATGACCACCTCACTCTCCTCCCTAAGTGCCTCCCAGCCACCAGAACCTTCCCTTCCCCTAGAACGCCCCTCACCCGAGCCACCTGCACTTTCCCCTCACCCACCACACACCCCTGATCGTCCATCTCCTCTGAAAGCTTTCCTGCTCCTCCCCTGTGGGACTCCACTCTGATAATTCCATCTCACTGTGACCCAGTGGCACTTCCACTGGGCACCATCCCTCAAAGCTTGTCGCCACGTAAGGATTTGGTGGCTTCTCTCCCAGCCATCTCAGGCCTTGGCAGCTCAGTCAAGTTTCTGCCTTCTCCTGGTGGCAGGAGACTACCAGAACCTGGTGAGTCTTCAACTCGTCAGTCCAACAAGACCATCTTTCCCGCCACCCACCAGAGACCTGTCAGATGGAAGCTGGTAGCCCAGTTTTACTCAACTCTGATGGCTAGAATGTCATGGGTATACAAGTCATAGAAAGAGCCAAGGTCAACATTTCGGAGGAAAAAGGAAAAAATGGATCATTTCCAAAACAAATGAGCCCAGAAAAGCACTTGAATTCTTTGGGGAATTTGGTTAAATCACTGGGTGCTGAGCAGGACCCCACAACTCCAAAACCCTTCTGGAACACGGGCGAGAACTCCAAACAGCTGCCCAGTCCTCAGAAACTCTCAGATTCTAGGATCTTGCAGGAAAGTTTTCAGAAGAATTATAGCCAGCTTTTCTGGGGCCTCCCCTCTCTGCACAGCGAATCCTTGGTGGCTAATGCCTGGGTCACTGAAAGGTCTTACACTTTACAGTCTCCTCCTTTCTTGTTCAATGGGATTTCCAATGTCTGCCCAATTCACAGGGAGACTACAATGTCCCCACTGCTTTTCCAGGCCCAGCCCCTGTCCCATCTGGGGCCCGAGTCCCAACCCTTTGTTTCATCCACACCCCAATTCCGGCCCATACCTATGGCTCAGGCCGAGGCTCAGGCCCATCTTCAGTCCTCTTTCCCAGTCCTATCTCCTGCTTTTCCATCCCCGATTGATAACTCTGGAGTAGCTTGCCCTGCATCGCAGAATAAACTGCAAGCTCTCTGCCTACCTGAAACTCAGCACTCTGAATGGCCTTTGTTGAGGAAACAACTAGAAGGTGGGCTGGCTTTACCCTCCAGGGTCCAAAAATCTCAGGATGTGTTTACTGTCTCCACTCCTAACCTTCCCCAGGAAAGCTTGCCATCCATTCTGCCTGAGAACTTTCCAATCAGTCCTGAAGTCCGGAGACAACTGGAGCAGCACATTCAAAAGTGGTTCATTCAACACCAGGCCAACCTGGGAAGGATCCAAGAGTCTCTGGATCTGATGCAGCTTCGGGACGAATCGTCAGGGACAAGTCAGGCCAAGGGCAAACCCAGGCCCTGGCGGTCCTCCATGTCCACAGGCGAAAGCAGCAAGGAGGCACAGAAGGTGAAGTTCCAGCTGGAGAGGGACCTGTGCCCACATCTGGGGCAAATTCTGGGGCAGAGCCCGCAAAATCTATCCAGGGGCATGGAAAGCTTCCCAGGGAAGGTTCTGGGGGCGACCTCTGAGGAGTCGGAAAGGGACTTGAGGAAGCCCTTGAGGAGTGACTCAGGAAGTGATTTATTAAGACGCACAGAGAGGAA
>NW_012120932.1:3364839-3366246 GCF_000951035.1 Colobus angolensis palliatus
TCGCCATGCAGGCTCCAGGAAGTGCCACAGCCCAGTAGCTTCATGTGTCACAAAATAGTGGAAGTTTGGGTGGGAGAGTGCTGGGCCCTGAGTTCAGAAGTGGGAGAAGTCTTGACCCTGGGTGTCCTGGTGGAGAATAGATAATGCCTGCCCCGGGAAGCCCCTTCTCTCCCTGACAAAGGCTGGGATGGAGATGGGCCCTCTTAGCTCAGCCAACGTGCGAAGCACAGAGTCCCCATCCCACTGCCTCTCCCTTTCTTGCACTCTGGAGTGGCGGTGGGGACAGACCTGCCAGCTCTGTGCATGTGTAGGTGGGGGGTGGGGAGCCAGGCGGGGTAGCCTTCATGGAGGCTGCTGAGGTCCGTGAACTTCCCTGCCCCAAATGAGTGAATGACCCTGTCAAGGCCTCACTAATCAGGTTCCACCGATCATGACCCCATTGCCTGGCCCCACAGATGAGGCCCCACTGACCAGGCCTCCAGGGAACAGGCTACCACTGACCAGACCCCTACTAACCAGGCCTGAGGTGATCAGATGACCCTGACCGTGACCCTAGTGAGTAGGACCCACTGGATAGGCAACCACTGCTCAGATCCTCGCTGACCAGGTCACCCCATAAACCAGTGCTACAAAAGCCACCACTGACCACGCTCTCTCTGAACAGGCCACCACTGATTAGGTTCCACTGACCAGGCTGCCCTGACCAGGGCCCCACTGACAAGAACCTCACTGATGAGGACATGGCCACCAGGCCCTGCTGACTAGGTCCCATGTGACCAGCCTCCACGGAATAGCACCCCTTGACCTGGTCACCAGTGACCCAGCCCATGCTGACTAGGTCTCCAATGACAAAGTCCTACAGCCCAGTTTTACACTGAGCGTAAAGACACCTAACAAGTGTCTGCCACTAGGTCCCCACTCACCAAGACCCCATTACTAGATCCCCCTAATGAGACCCTCTCTAAGCAGACCCCTGCTGACCATGCCCCCAATAAACAGGCCTCACTGACCAAGTCCCAACTGACTAGTCCACTGACCAGGCCCACTCTGATCAGAGGCCTTCTAACCACACCAGAAGGCCAAGCGGCAATGAGATATTTCATCCGGCAGGGGTAGGAGCAAGAGAGAGAGAGGAAGGAGGTGCCACATCCCGTTATACAACCAGATCTCATGAGAACTCACTCTCAGGAGATCAGCATCAAGAAGATTAGCCACTGGTGAAGGAACCACCACCCACACCACTGCCCACTGTTTCCAGGCAGAAGCCTCCTGAAGAGGCAGAGCCTCTTGGGAAACTTCCACTATGGCAGTGCAGAAGGAAAATATGGGCTTGGAGCCCCCACACAGGAGGCCACCATCCTCCAGACCCCAGATTCATAAGCCCACCAACAGCTCACACCCTCAGTA
>NW_012120932.1:3368011-3368369 GCF_000951035.1 Colobus angolensis palliatus
CCTATTTTCCTTCTGCACTGCCCTAGTAGAGATTTCTTATGAGGCTCTGCCTTTTTGGGATGCTTTTGTCTGGTCACCCAAGCATTTCCATACATCTTCCACAATCTATAGAGAGGCTCCCAAGTCTCTAGTCTCATAATCCATCCACCCAGTGACTTAACACTATGAGGAAGTTACCGAGGCTTCTAGCCTGCACCCTCTGAAGCAGTGACCCAAGATGCACCTGTGCATTTTCAGCCATGGCTGGAGCTGGAGCTGCAGGGCTGCAGGCAGCAGTGCCCTGACGCTGCACATAGAGGGGAGTCACAGGACTGGCCCAGGAAACCATTCTTCTCTCCTAGGCCCAGGGCCTGTGACA
>NW_012120932.1:3370820-3372907 GCF_000951035.1 Colobus angolensis palliatus
TGGCCCAGGAAAACATTTTTCTGTCCTAGGCTTCAGGGCCTGTGACAGCAAGGGCTGCTGCAAAGGTCTCTGAAATGCCTTCAAGGCCTTTTTCCCATTGTCTTGGCTATTAGCACTGGACTCCATTTTATACAAGTTTCTGAAGCTTTCTTGAATTTTCCCACTGAAAATCAGCTTTTCTTTTTGACCACTGGGCCAGGCTGCAAATTTTCCAAACTTTTAAGCTCTGCTTCTCTTTTAAATATAAGTTTCTACTTGAGGTTATTTATTTGGTCACACAGAAGACCATGGGCTGTTGGACACAGACAGGACACCTGCTGAGCTTTGCTGCCAAAAGTTCATGCAACCAGACACACCCTAAATCATCACCCTCAAGTTCAAAGTTTCACAGGTCTCCAAGTTAGGGGCATCATGCAGCGATGTTCTTTGCTAAGGCAAAACAAATGTAACCTTGGCTCCTGTTTTCAGTAAATTCCTCATTTTCATCTGAGACCTTGTAAGCCTGGCCTTCACTGTCCATCCTTCTGTCGCCCTTTTAATTATAACTATTTAACAAGTCTCTACGATGGTCAAAACTTTCCTTCATCTTCCTGTCTTCTTCCAAGGCCTCCAAACTTTCCAACCTCTGGCTGTTACCCTCTTCTGAACCTGCTTTTACATTTTCATCCATCCTTGTTGCAGTCTGTCAATGTGGTGAAAAGAAGAAATGTCCATTTTCAGGGGAAAAATTCACAAAGGGATTAGATATTTGCATGAAAAGAAGCTGAGTGCTGATTGCCAAGACAATAAGGAAAAGGCCTTGAAGGCATTTCACAGCTCCACTTCAGAGCACTAATCTTCTGTAAGATCATAAAGAAAAGAGCTTGAACTGGCTCATGGTTCTGCAGGTTTTAAAGGAATCATAGAGGCTTCGGCTTCTGGGAGGAATCAGGAAGCCTCCCAATCATACCAGAAGACCAAGCGGCAACCGGATGCTTCATATGACAGAAGTAGGAGCAAGACAGAGAGAGGAAAGAGGTGCCACACTCTGTTATACAACCAGATCTGCTGATAATTCACTAGGACAAAATCAGCATCAAGAAGATGATGCTTAATCATTTGTGAAAGATCTGTCCCCACCAACACCCCCACCCCACCACGGTTTCCAGGTAGAAGCCGGTTGCAGAGGCAGAGCCTCTTGGAAAACCTCTACTAGGGCAGTGCAGAAGGAAAATATGGGCTTGGAGCCCCCACACAGGAGGCCACCATCCTCCAGACCCCACATTTAAAGACCCACCAACAGCTTGCACCCTCAGTATGGAAAAGCTACAGGCACTCAAGACCTGCCCAGCCCATGAGAGCTGCCATGGGGGCTAAACCCTCAAAAGTCATAGGTACACTGCCCTCGTAGAGGTTTTCCATGAGGCTCTGCCTGTGCAGGAGGCTACTCCCATGTCCTACTACCCACCACCATCTCACCACTTCACTGCCAACCTACTCCTCCCCACCCTCCCCACTTCTTTTTCCTTCTACTCCCAACCCCCTCCCATCCACGATTCAATCACCTCACACCAGGCCCCACCTCCAATATTCGGGAATACAATTTCCCATGATCTTTTGTAGGGAAACACTGCCAAACCATATCATTCTGACCCTGACATCCCTGAATCTCATGTCCTCACAGAGTAAAACACAGACAAGCCTTTTCAAAAGTTTCCAAAAGTCTTAACTCATTCCAACAGTAACTCAAATGTAAAAAGTTTAAAGTCTCATCCAACATGAGGCTGAAGTCCCTTCTGCCTATGAGTCCCTGAATGTAAAAGGGAGTGCTTCTCTTTCAAGATACAATGATGGTACAGGCATTGGGTAAGCTTTCTCAGTCCAATGGGAAGAACGTTTCCAGAAAAATAACACACTTGGGACACAGGCCCAATGCAAGCCCAAAAGCCAGGAGAGTAGGCATTCATCACGAGGACTGACTTTCACATAGACAGCATTAAGGAGATACTGTTTAACCGTATGTGAAAGATCTGCCCCCCAGCCCCATCTTTCACCCCCACCCCCAACGTAAACCCCCCAAACTCACCGCATCCTCACTTCTAATTTTC
>NW_012120932.1:3378972-3379488 GCF_000951035.1 Colobus angolensis palliatus
CCACTTCAGAACACTAATTTTCTGTATGATCATAAAGAAAAGAGGTTGAACTGGCTCATGGTTCTGCAGGCTTTAAAGGAATCATAGAGGCTTCTGCTCCTGGGAGGAATCAGGAAGCCTCCCAATCATACCAGAAGACCAAGCGGCAATGGGATATTTTATATGGCAGAAGTAGGAGCAAGACAGAGAGAGGAGAATGTGCCACACTGTTATACAACCAGATCTCATGACAACTCAGTATCACAAGGTCAGCATCAAGAAGATGGTGCTTAACTGTTGGTGAAAGATCCACCCCCTACCACATAACCACCCCCCACTGATTCTAGGCATAATCCTGTTGCAGAGGCAGAGCCTCTTGGAAAACTTTATGAGGGCAGTGCAGAAGGCAAATATGGACTTGGAGCCCCCATGTGGGGGGGTTACCATCCTCCAGACCCCAGATTCATAGACCCACCACCAGCTCACATTCTCCGTGTGGAAAAGCTACAGGCACTCAAGATCAACCCAGCCCATGAG
>NW_012120932.1:3379783-3382996 GCF_000951035.1 Colobus angolensis palliatus
ATAAATCACCTCCCACCAGGCCCCACCTCCAACATTCAGAAACACAATTCCCCATGAGTTTTTGTAGGTAGACACAGCCAAACCATATTATTCTAATTCTGACACCCCCAAATCTCATGTCCTTCTCACAGAGGAAAATACAAACATGTCTTTTGAAAAGTTTCCAAAAGTCTTAACTCATTCCAGCAGTAAATCAGATGTAATAAGTTCAAGTCTCATCCAACACGAGGCTGCAGTTCCCTTCTACTTACGAGTCCCTGAATGCAAAAGGAAGTTCTTTTCCTTCAATTTACAGTGATGGTACAGGCACTGCGTAAGCTTTCTCAATCCAAAGGGAAGATTTTCCCAGAAAAATAACACAACTGGGACACAGGCCCAATGCAAGCCCAAAAGCCATCAGGAAAGTATTCATTTATCACAAGAACTCACTATCACACAGACAGCATTAAGGAGATAGTGTTTAATCACTTGTGAAGGATCTGCCCCTGTCTCCATGTTTCACAACCACCCCCACCAGGAACCCCCATTCTTCCCACACCCACATTTCCAACCCCCACTGTCCACTATGATTGAATCACCTTCCACCAAGCCCCACCTTTAACATTCCCCCATTACAATTACACATGAGGTTTGGTAGGGGACACAGAGCCAGAACATACTATTCTGTCCCTGGCCCCCGAAATCTCATGTCCTTCTCACACTGCAAAATACAATGATGTCTTCTCTACAGTCTCCCAAAGTCTTAACTCATTCCAGCATTTACTCAAATGTCTAAAGCCCAAAGTCTCATCTGAGACAAGGCTGCAGTCCCTTCTGGCCCTGAGCCTCTGAAATACAAAACAAATTAACTACTTCCAAGGTACAATGCTTGTACAGGCATTGGGTAACCATCCCCAGCCAAAAAGAAGAAATTTGCCAGAAAGCAGCACAAAACACAGATAGGACTTACAGACTCCATGCAAGTCAAAAATCCAGCAGGCCAGTCATTCCATCCTACAGCACCAAATCATCATTTTTTGAATCTACGTCCCACATCCAGAGCACAGGGTGGTGTGATGGCTGGGTTCCCAAGGTCTTGGGCAGCTCTGCACCTGTGGCATGGCAGGGTCTTTCCCCACAGCTGCCCTCATGGGCTGGGCTGCTGTTGAGTGCCAGTAGCTGTTCAACACTAAAGGTGCAAGCTGTTGGTGGGTCTATGAATCTGGGGTCTGGAAAATGGTGCCTCCCTGTGCGGGGGCTCCCACCCTATATGCTTGTTCTGCAATGCCCAAGTAGAGGTTTACCATGAGGCTCTGCCTCTTGGAAAAGGTTCTGCCTGGACACCCAGGCTTTCCCATACATCCTCTAGAGTCTAGACAAAGGCTCCAAAGCCTCTAGTTTTGTGCTGTGTGTACCTGCTGGCTTAACACTATGTGGAAGCCACCAAGGCTTGGAGCTTGCACCCCTGAAGCAGTGACCCAAGCTATACCTGTGCATCTTTCAGCCATGGCTGGAGCTGGAGATGAAGGTGTAGGGGTGCAGGCAGCAGTGTCCTGAGGCTGCACACAGCATTGGGACCATGGGGCTGGCCCAAAAAACATTCTTTTTTCCTAAGCCCCAGGGCTAGTGAAAACAAGGACTGCTACAAAAGTCTCTGAAATGCCTTCAAGGCCTTTTTCCCAATGTCTTGAATTATTAGCACTGGGCTCCTTTTTATGGAAATACCCAAAGCCTTCTTGAATTTTTCCCCTGAACATCAGCTTTTCTTTTTGACCACTTGGCTAGATTGTAAATTTTACAAAGGATTAAGCTCTGCTTCTCATTTAAATGTAAGTTCCAACTTAAGGTCTACTTCTTTGGTCACACATAATACCCACAAGGCTGTTCGACGCCAGCAGGACAACTCGAGCTTTGCTGCTTAGAAGTTCACTCCACCAGATACACCCTAAATCTTCAACCTCAAGTTCAAAGTTTCAGAGCTCTCCAGAGCAAGGACACTGTGCAGACAAATTCTTTGCTAAGGCAAAACAAAAAAACCTTCGCTCCTGTTCCAAGTTCCTCATTTTCATCTGAGACCTTCTAAGCCTGGCATTCACTGTCCATCCTTCTGTCAGCCTTTTAATCACAACTATTTAACAAGTCATTACAATGGTCCAAACTTTCCCTCATCTTCTGGTCGTCTTCCAAGTTCTCCAAACTCTCTAACCTCTGACCATTACCCAATTCTGAAGCTGCTTCTACATTTTCAGCTATCTTTGTCACAGCCTGGCAATGTGGTAAAAGGAGAAAAGTCCATTATCGGGGGAACTTCAAGAAGGCTTTAGATATTTGCATTAAAAAAGCCCAGCGCTAACAACCAAGAGATTGGGGAGGGCCTTGAAGGCATTTCATAGCTTTACTTTGCAGCATTTTCTGTTTGTACAGAAAGAAAAGAGGTTTAATTGACTCAGAGTTATTCAGGCTGTAAAAACAGCACAGTGGTTTCTCCTTCTAGGAGGACTCAGGAACCCTCCCAAACATACCAGAAGGCCAAGCGGCAATGAAATGTTTCATATTCCAGGAGTAGAAGCAAGACAGAGAGAGGAAAGAGGTGCCACATCCTCTTACACAACAAGATCTCCTGAGAACTCAATATCAGGAGATCAGCATCAAGAAGGTGGTGCTTAACTACTGGTGAAGGATCCACCCAATACCCCTCATCCACCCCCCACTGTTTCCAAACAGAAGCCTAAGGTAGAGGCAGAGCCTCTTGGAAAACCTCTACTAGGGCAGTACAGAAGGAAAATAAGGGCCTGGAGCCCCCACATAGGATACCACCATCCTCCAGACTCCAGAGTCATAGACCCACCAAAAGCTCCCACACTCAGTATGGAAAAGCTACAGGCACTCAACACCAGCCCAGCCCATGAGCGCAGCCATGGGGGCTAAAGCCTGCAAAGCCACAGGTGCACTGCCCTAGTAGAGGTTTTCCATGAGCCTCTGCCTCTGCGGCAGGCTACTCCCTTCCTGCCACCCACCACCCTACAGCCAGCCAACTCCTCCCCACCCAACCCACCTCTTTTTACTTCCAACCCCACCCCTCTCAAGTACATGAATAAATCACCTTCCACCAGGCCCCACCTGCTACATTTGGAATTACAATTTCCCATGTGTTTTGGTAGGGACACACAGCCAAACCATATTATTCTGACCTTGATTCCCCGAATATCATATCCTTCTGAGTAAAATACATTC
>NW_012120932.1:3384086-3384609 GCF_000951035.1 Colobus angolensis palliatus
CTGAATCTGGGGTCTGCATGATGGTGGCCTCCAGTGTGGGGGCTCTAGCACCATATTTTCCTTCTGCACTGCTCTAGTAGAGGTTTCTCATGAGGCTCTGCCTTTTTGGCAGCCTTCTGACTGGACACCCAGGCACTTTCATACATCTTCTGAAATCTATGTGGAGGACCTCAAGCCTCTGGACTAGTGCTCTGTGCACCCACTGGCTTAACACTATGTGGAAGCCACCAAGGCTTATAGCTTGCACCCTCTGAAGCGGTGACCCAAGCTGTACCTGTGCACCTTTGAGACAAGGCCAGAGCAGGAGCTGGAGCTGCAGGGAGCTACAGTGCTGCCTGCATCTCTGCTGCACACAGCAGCAGGACCATGAGGCTGGCCCAGGAAACCATTCTTTTCTCCTAGGTCCCAGGGCCTGTGATAGCAAGGGCTGCTGCAAACATCTCTGAAATGCCTCCAAGGCTTTCTCCCCCATTGTTTTGGCTATTAGCACTGGCCTTCATTTTATGCAAATTTTTGAAGCCAT
>NW_012120932.1:3384659-3385132 GCF_000951035.1 Colobus angolensis palliatus
CATTGTTTTGGCTATTAGCACTGGCCTTCATTTTATGCAAATTTTTGAAGCCATCATGAATTTTCCCTCTGAAAATCAGCTTTTGTTTTGACCACGTGGCCAGGCTGCAAATGTTCCAAACTTTTGAACTCTGCTTGTCATTTAAATATAAGTTCCAACTTGAGGTCATTTCCTCCGTCACACAAAAGAGCACAGGCTGTTTGACACAGACAGGACACCTCTTGAGATTTGCTGCCTAGAAGTTCATTCCACCAGATACACACTGAATCATCACCCTCAAGTTCCAAGTTTCACAGATCTCTAGGGCAAGGTCACCCTGCAGTCACATTCTTTGCTACAGCAAAACAAAAGTAACGTTGCCTGTAAGCCTGGCCTTCACTGTCCCTCCTTCTGTCAGCATTTTAATCACAACGATTTAACAAGTCTCTACAATGGTCCAAACTTTCCCTCATCTTCCTGTCTTCTTTCAAGTC
>NW_012120932.1:3386950-3387946 GCF_000951035.1 Colobus angolensis palliatus
GTACCTGTGTATCTTTCAGCCATGGCTGGAGCTGGAGCTGCAGGGATGCAGGCAGCAGTGTCCTGAGGATGCACACAGCAGCGAGGCCACAGGAGCTGGACCAGGAAACCATTCTCTCCTAGGCCCCAGGGCTGTTGCAAAGGTCTCTGAAATGCCATCAAGGCCTTTTCCCCATAGTCTTGGCTATTTGCACTAGGCTCTTTTTTTACGCAAATATTCTTAAGTGTTCTTGAATTTTCCCCCTGAAAATCAGCTTTTCTTTGTGACCACTTGCCTAGGCTGCAAATTCTTCAAATTTTTGAGCTCCACTTCCCATTTAAATAGAAGTTGCAACTTGAGGTCATTTCTTAGGTTGCACATAAGAACACAGGCTGTTGAACGTAGAGGACACCTCTTGAGCTATGCTGCCAAGATGTTCATTCCACCAGATACATCCTAAATCATCACCCCCATGTTTGTAGTTTCACAGATCTCCAGGGCTAAGGCCAATCAAATGTAACCTTGGCTCCTGTTCACAGGAAATTCCTCATTTTCATCTGAGACCTTTTAAGTCTGGCCTTCGCTGTCCATCCTTCTGTCAGCCTTCTCATCACAAGTATTTAACAATTCTTTTCAGTGGTCCAAACTTTTCCTCATCTTGCTGTCTTCTACACGTTCCCAACTCTCCCGACCTCTGTCTTTTACCCATTTCTGAACCTGCTTCTACATTCTCAGTTATCTTTGTCACAGCTTGGTAATGTAGTAAAAGAAGAAAAGTCCATTTCCAGGGGAAAATTCATGAAGGCTTTCAGATATTTTCATGAAAAGAACGTGAGTGCTGGTTGCCAAGACAGTGGGGAAAAGGCCTTGAAGGCATTTCATAGCTCCACTTCACAGCACTAACTTTCTGTATAATCATAAAGAAAAGAGGTTTAGGCCGGGCGCGGTGGCTCAAGCCTGTAATCCCAGCACTTTGGGAGGCCGAGATGGGCGGATCACGAGGTCAGGAGATTGAGA
>NW_012120932.1:3388388-3391128 GCF_000951035.1 Colobus angolensis palliatus
GGCAGAGCCAGATTCATAGACCCAACAACAGCTTGCACCCTCAGTGTGGAAAAGCTGCAGGCACTCAACACTAGCCCAGTCCATGAGAGCAGCCGCGGGGGCTAAAACTTGCAAAGCCACAGGTGCACTGCCCTAGTAGAGGTTGTCCATGAGGCTGTGCCTCTGCAGTAGGTGACTCCCCACTCCCACTACACCCCACCCTTCCACCACCCTGCAGCCAGCCTACTCCTCCTCACCCTACCCACCCCTTTTTCCTTCCACCCGACCCACCTCCCATCCATGATTAAATCACTCTCACCAGGCCCTCTTCCTCCTGTCATTCTCTAATCCCTCCAAACCCTCTCAGTCTTTGTTTGTTACCCACTTGGAACCTGCTTCTACTTTTTCAGGTATCTCTAGAGTGGGGTTGGCTATGTAGTAATAACACAAAACCTGATTTAAGGGGGAAAATTCAAGAAGACTTCAGAAACTTGCATATACAGAAGCCCTGTGCAAATCAGCCAAGACAAATGGAAAAAGGCCTTGAAGACATTTCACAGCTCCTCTCTGCAGTTCTAATTTTCTGTATTACCGTAAATAAAAGAGGTTTAACTGACTCGGGATTCTGCAGGCTGTGAAGGAAGCATAGTGTCTTTTGTTTCTGGGAGGAGTCGGGGAGCCTCCTAATTACACCAGAAGGCCAAGGGACAATGAGCTGTCTCCCATGGCAGGAGTAGGAGCAAGACAGAGTGAGGGAAGAGGTTCCACAGCCTGTTAAACAACCAGATCACATGAGAACTCACTATCAGGACAGCATCAAGGGGATGGTCCTGCATCATTCGTGAAGGATCTACCCATACCATTTTATGACTAAAGCTTTTTCCACCTAGGCCCCACCTCTAACATTAGGGAGTATAATTCCACGTGAGTTTTGAAAGGGACATAGAGACAAACCATATTATTCTGTCCCTGACCCTACGAACTTCATGTCCTTCTCACACTGCAAAACACAATCATGCCTTGCCAGCATGAGTCTTAACTCATTTCAGCATTAACTCATTTCAGCATGAACTCAAAGTCACAAAGTCCAAAGTCTCATCTAAGTTAAGGCTCCAGTCTCTTTTTTCCTATGAGCCTCTGATATAAAAAGCAAGTTCACTGCTTCTCAGGTACAATGATGGTACAGGCATTGTGTGAGCTTTCCATATCCAAAAGGAAGACATTTCCCAGAAAGCTTCTTATTTCTGTCTGACGCCTCCTCAGCCTGGCCTTCACTGTCCATGTTTCTGTCAGGATTTTTGTTACAACCATTTAACCAGTCTCTAAGATGGTCTAAACATTTTCTCATCTATCTGTCTTCTTTTGAGCCCTCCAAACTCCTACAATGTGTGTCCATTACCTAGTTCCAAAGCTGCTTCCACATTTTCAGGTATTTTATAGCAATGCTCCAGTCCTCATTTGCCATTTTCTGTATGATTCATTTTGAAAAAGAGGTTTAATTGGCTTATGGTTCTGCAGGGTGGACAGGAAGCACACTGGCTTCTGCTTCTGGGAGGCCTCAGAAATCTTTCAATCTTCGTGCAAGGTGAAGAAAGAGAATTGTCTCACATGGCAAGAGCAAAACATGCAGAGTAGGGAGGTGACACAGAGTTTTCAATGACCAAGTCTCATGAGAAGTCACTCATGATTGTGAGGACAGTAGCAAGAGGATGCTGCTAAACCATTCACGAGAAATTTGCCTTCAGGATTCAATCACCTTAGACTTCTTCCACATTAGGAAATATAATTCAACATGAGATTGGTGGGGACACATATTCGAATTGCATCATCAGTCTTTGAGTATAAAGACATCCACAGCAGGCTTTATCCAGCCAGCTTCTTTGAGACTCTTCACAGGGTTTGAGGTCTACAGCATATACACTAAAATATTCATACTTTAAAAAGCAATAAAGTAAGTGGTATCTTTCTTCCAAAAGTTACACTGCTGGTGCAGGCATTCATAGCCTGATTGAGTTCATGTTTGCTACTCTTTCTATTCTATCACCATATTAACTGTTTCCTACACAATTCTGTATTCAGCTGAGTTTCAACTGAGAACAAAAGCATCCTTGTCCTACCACCAATAGCTGGCACTTGCTCTTTTTTAGTGTTATTATTCTGCTGTAGAAACTATCCTTGAACTGGAAACAGTCCACAAAGGAGTATCTAGTCATTTAACACTATCAATTCCTGGGTGACTTTTTGAAAAAATAGTATCTCTTGTTGCAAGAAATGCTGCATCTGTGAGTCCATGTTTCTCACTCAAATTGGATGAAAATGGTGAATTTCAGCCACAGTGTCCCAAGAAATCCTGTTCCTGTGATTCTGATGTCATCAGCCTCTGCACCTCTGTCTTCCCTTCTGCCCCACATTGCCTGCTTTTCATGACATTGGTAAAAGCTTCCTTGTGTATGTGGATGATGTCTAGGATGTTGGCCTGGTGTCCCTGAGACAGCCCCAACAGGTCCATGACTGTGTCCAGGTCCTGCCTGGGTTGATTGGCAAAGAGCTCACTGATGGTGTTGAAGGCATCTCTGGTGAAATGATGGCCTGTTCCAGCTCCAAGACCTGGCCGAGGCTGAAGAACTGGCTGCCTTCTGATGCTCTTTCTTAAAGCCTGTCACCGTCATCTGCTTGCATGTCAACTCACTGGCTGTGAAGTTGAGCTGAGTGTCCTGCTGTCCATCTTCTTGGTGAATCACTTGAAGCTGTCAATCTTGCT
>NW_012120932.1:3391178-3395390 GCF_000951035.1 Colobus angolensis palliatus
ATTTAACAATATCAATTCCTGGGTGACTTTTTGAAAAAATAGTATCTCTTGTTGCAAGAAATGCTGCATCTGTGAGTCCATGTTTCTCACTCAAATTGGATGAAAATGGTGAATTTCAGCCACAGTGTCCCAAGAAATCCTGTTCCTGTGATTCTGATGTCATCAGCCTCTGCACCTCTGTCTTCCCTTCTGCCCCACATTGCCTGCTTTTCATGACATTGGTAAAAGCTTCCTTGTGTATGTGGATGATGTCTAGGATGTTGGCCTGGTGTCCCTGAGACAGCCCCAACAGGTCCATGACTGTGTCCAGGTCCTGCCTGGGTTGATTGGCAAAGAGCTCACTGATGGTGTTGAAGGCATCTCTGGTGAAATGATGGCCTGTTCCAGCTCCAAGACCTGGCCGAGGCTGAAGAACTGGCTGCCTTCTGATGCTCTTTCTTAAAGCCTGTCACCGTCATCTGCTTGCATGTCAACTCACTGGCTGTGAAGTTGAGCTGAGTGTCCTGCTGTCCATCTTCTTGGTGAATCACTTGAAGCTGTCAATCTTGCTCTCCCACTCCTAAAGGTTGAGGGTCATCCTGGGGGTGGGCTCAGGGTCAGGAAGAAGCTGGAATTCACCATCTCATCTTTCTCAGCCTTCCTCTTGCCCTGTCTCCAGGCTGTCTCTTCAGCACTGGTGGGGCACATCAGGAAGTGATGGAAGATGTGGCACTGTGCCCGCAGCCAGAAGCTGGCCATGTGGTTCATCCACCAGATTGGGCCCTTTCTGTACTTGAGCATAGAGTCATCCTTAAGATGGCCTGTGGTCTGCCTCTTGGCACCCAAGAAGCCCACAGTGCTGTAGGAGCCCCGAAGCATGGACTGGGGCCCCAAGGGCAGCGCACACCCTGCTCCTGAGCCTGCTGCTCATTTTCTCTATGTGGCTCCATTTGTAGCACAGTTGTTGCACTGAGGCCTGTGTATGCCAGGCAAGGCCAAGCTGGCTCAAAGAGCAACCAGCCACCTCTGCAAGGGTGTGCCAGGAGCAGGTGGACCAGCCACCAACCTCACTTGCTGCCAGTCAGGGTAAATCAGTAATTCTGTCCTGGAGGTAGGGCCCCAGTGCCATCTGCTTTTCCTCAGGCCTCTGCTCCATCAGCCATCAGGGGACAGCTACTCAGTCTGTGGAAACCTGGCCACCCCTGCTTCCTTGAGTGGGTGAGGTTGGTGGCTGGTCTACCTGCTCCAGGCACACCCTTGCAGAGGTGGCTGGTTGCTCTTTGAGTCAGCTTGGCCTTGCCTGGCATGTACAGGCCCTGGGTATTAACAAGCTGCGCTGAGTGAGCTTGTCCTGTCTTGTGCCAAATTCTAAGTCTGGCCAGGGCCACAGAAGGCTGAGTCCCCTGGGTGGTAATCCTGCCTGCTGCTGGGGGCCCACAGTGCCTCTCCCCTCCCAGGGCCCAGGATGAGGCCCGACTGGGTCAAGACCCTTTAGATATGGATCTTGTTCCCCAGGAGGGGGCCTCTGTCCCACAGGTTGGGTGAGAAGATGTATGGCATGCTGCTGGCTGCCAGGGTTGTCAGGATGCCATGTTTACCCTTCCCTCCAGGGACATCAAAGTTTCCAGCTTCCCCTTTGAGAATGACGTCCCAAGGGCCAGGTGCCATCTGGGGCTGCAGGGCAGCTGTCCGAATGCTGCCCTGGCTTCTTCCATGTTTGCTCATCACTACCCACCAAGGGGGGTCAGATGCAGGCACCATGCAGGGCGGTTGTCTCTGGACCTGCGTCTTGGTATCATGGAGCCGGACTGGACCTGGTGACAGGGCCCTGATGGGGTTGTCCTGGTGGTCCTGGGGTGTCCAGAGCAGATGCAGAATGGAATTGCTGTGAGGATGAATGAGATGACTCTCAGCACAGAACAGGCACCTGGTGAGTGCTCAGGGATTACCCTCAGTAGCTGCCCAGAGGCCAAAACCACCCACCTGATAGCGACTGTCCCCAAGCCAGGAGGAAGAGAAGAGAATAGGTTCCACTCACCTGAGTCTGATCAGTCAGCTGTGCTGAGATGCACCTCTCACCTAGGAAACGGTCCTTCACGCAGAGCCACTCACAGACTCTGCTGTGTGCCTCTAACTGCTCCACAATACAGAGGCGATGGGGACTCAGCAACAGTGACATCGTGGGGTGACACAACCCACCACAACGGGAGCCTGCTTGGGTCAAGAGTGCTCAGAGTCAGTGTCCTCTATCCCCTGAACTGACATGTGTGCATGCATTGTGTTTGTGCATGCGTGTGCGTGTGTGTACATATGGGTGTGTGTGTTTGTCTTGCTTCTCTGGCCAGGCCTAGCTGCTCCACTCACAGGTGCACCCACGTCCTCATCACTGTCACCACCAAGGCCCAGGGCCAGGATTAGAGCCTCCACAGGTGCTCCCCAATCTCTACCCTCCCCACTGAGGGTTGTCCTGGGGATGCAGACAGAGGAAGGGCACCGGGCAGAGCAGAGAGGGCTGGCACTCTCTCTAGGTGGAACCCAGGTCGTGTGTAAAGTTGTAGTTCTGCCAAGCAGTGCTGAATTCAACACATCTTCTCACATTCTCTTTCCAGCAACCCTCCAGGGTGCCCTAACTCAGCTTCCCTACAGATGGAGGCAAGAAGGCTCCACAGACAAACCCCCTGCCTGAGGTCACACAGAGGCCAACTGGCCAGGTTCCTACTGACCAGGTACCCCCAACCAGGTCCCCACTGATGAGGCCCCTAATGACCACTCCGCCATTGACCAGGTCCCATTGACCAAGTCCCCACTGACCACGTCTCCCTAACCAGGCCCCCATTAAGAGGCCTCATGGACCAGACCCCACTGACCAATTTCCCACTGATCTGGTCCCCATTGACTGGGTTCCCACTGACAAGACCACAATTTACCAGGTTGCCGCTCACCCCAACCCCACTGAACAGTTCTCCATGGATCAGTGCCCAGCTGACCAAGCCCTCTCTGACCAGGCCCTCACTAACCAGGCTGCAAGCCACTAAAGCCCCACACTGACCAGGCCCCTAATATACTGAGTAGACCCCACCAACCAGTTTTTTTATAGTTTATGTTTCAACTGATCAGGCCCCACTAATAAGGCCACCACTGACCAGGTCCCCACTGACTAGGCTTCCAATGACTAGGTCACCAGGTCCCCACTGGTGAGGCCTTCACTGAGGAGGCCACCGCTAACTAGGTCCCTGATGATCAGGTCCCAAATGACCAGGTCCTGATGACCAGGTCATCTCTTACCATGGTCCACTGCTGAGGCCCCTGAGCAGTGGAGCTCAAAGTCTCATTACAATGCCCCCATCAGCCCATAGACTCTCCCTCCCTGCATGTGTGCCCAGAGGTCAGGCCTTGGGGCTTTTCTTGGGCCCCAAGGCCTCTCCTCCAAGACACAGGGAGGGACAGTCAGCCTCAGGCTCCAGGTACCCAGCTTCACACTCGCTCCCCCAAGGCCCTCTGGGTCCATCTCAAAGGACACAGCGAGGTGGCCTGGCACTGCCTGGACATGCCATGTAGCCTATTCCTGAGTGTCAGAGTGGGAAGAAGGAAGGGGCATTTGGCAGACAAGACACCCTGTTCTTCTGGGTCTCCCAGGCCCTTCCCAGAGAGCCCCGATCTAGAGACACAGCACAGAGGTTGCAGAGAGACTAATCCAGAACCCTTGAGGCTGAGCCAGAGACCACACGAGGATCGTCCCCAGACAGCTAGAAGGCCCTTTGCTAGTTTCTTGGTATCTCAGTGGATGCAGCAGTGGTTCTTCTGTTGGGGACTAGTGTGTGCTGGGGAGGGCTCACCTGTTTCCTCGGTGGCTCCAACTCTGCTTTTAAGAAAAATCACTCAGTCCGGCCCTGGGGCAGAGAAAATACAAGATTAGCTTAGAACATGTTATGCCAGAAAGTAAAAAAGTGCTGACAGAGTAACAGGAACAAATCAAAAAGACATAAAGTCAGCTTGAAATGTCTACCACTGGCCTAATCTTGGGGAACTGGAGCGCAAGAATCATGAGCTTTCCCTTCTCCTTTATTTATTGTTTTTGTTTGTTTGTTTTTCAGAGAGAGTCTCGCCCTGTTGCCCAGGCTGGAGTGCAGTGGCACAATCTCGGCTCACTGCAAGCTCCACCTCCCGGGTTCACACCATTCTCCTGCCTCAGCCTCCCGAGTAGCTGGGATACTATAGGCGTCCGCCACCATG
>NW_012120932.1:3395440-3398039 GCF_000951035.1 Colobus angolensis palliatus
TGGTGAGGCCTTCACTGAGGAGGCCACCGCTAACTAGGTCCCTGATGATCAGGTCCCAAATGACCAGGTCCTGATGACCAGGTCATCTCTTACCATGGTCCACTGCTGAGGCCCCTGAGCAGTGGAGCTCAAAGTCTCATTACAATGCCCCCATCAGCCCATAGACTCTCCCTCCCTGCATGTGTGCCCAGAGGTCAGGCCTTGGGGCTTTTCTTGGGCCCCAAGGCCTCTCCTCCAAGACACAGGGAGGGACAGTCAGCCTCAGGCTCCAGGTACCCAGCTTCACACTCACTCCCCCAAGGCCCTCTGGGTCCATCTCAAAGGACACAGCGAGGTGGCCTGGCACTGCCTGGACATGCCATGTAGCCTATTCCTGAGTGTCAGAGTGGGAAGAAGGAAGGGGCATTTGGCAGACAAGACACCCTGTTCTTCTGGGTCTCCCAGGCCCTTCCCAGAGAGCCCCGATCTAGAGACACAGCACAGAGGTTGCAGAGAGACTAATCCAGAACCCTTGAGGCTGAGCCAGAGACCACACGAGGATCGTCCCCAGACAGCTAGAAGGCCCTTTGCTAGTTTCTTGGTATCTCAGTGGATGCAGCAGTGGTTCTTCTGTTGGGGACTAGTGTGTGCTGGGGAGGGCTCACCTGTTTCCTCGGTGGCTCCAACTCTGCTTTTAAGAAAAATCACTCAGTCCGGCCCTGGGGCAGAGAAAATACAAGATTAGCTTAGAACATGTTATGCCAGAAAGTAAAAAAGTGCTGACAGAGTAACAGGAACAAATCAAAAAGACATAAAGTCAGCTTGAAATGTCTACCACTGGCCTAATCTTGGGGAACTGGAGCGCAAGAATCATGAGCTTTCCCTTCTCCTTTATTTATTGTTTTTGTTTGTTTGTTTTTCAGAGAGAGTCTCGCCCTGTTGCCCAGGCTGGAGTGCAGTGGCACAATCTCGGCTCACTGCAAGCTCCACCTCCCGGGTTCACACCATTCTCCTGCCTCAGCCTCCCGAGTAGCTGGGATACTATAGGCGTCCGCCACCATGCCTGACTAATTTTTGTATTTTTAGTAGAGATGGGGTTTTACTTTGTTAGCCAGGATGGTCTCGATCTCCTGACCTCGTGATCTGCCTGGCTTGGCCTCCTAAAGTGCTGGGATCACGGTCGTGAGCCACTGCACCCGGTCTTATTTATTGTTGTTATTTCTCCATGTAGAACAAAGAAGAGAACAAGAAAATCATCTGGCAACCATCATAGTAATACTTGTTCAAACACAAGTCACCCACGAAATGCTAAATCTAATGGGTTTTGAGGAGTAACCAGATATTTACAGAGCCTCAAAGTATTTCCACACAAAAAATGCTTGAACTACACATTGAAAATCATAACATTAGTATGGACAAACCTGGTAGGTACTCTTTAAGTCTCCTACTATATAGAGTAATAAAAACCATAAAATACAAATAAGCCTTTGATGACCTTTACTAAAGTGTCAATGATGACTTGGTTGGTTGGCTGTTTAAACAGCTGACATTTGGGCAATTTGAGTATGCCAAACTCAGTAATACTGGTGTTCATTTGCAAGATCCACTTAAAACTTAAGAAGGCTAAAAAATGTCATTTAAAATATCATATAAATTTTCATCATACATATGACACAGAAATATTCTAGTACATGAAAAATTTAGTAAAGATTGTGATGTTATATATTTTATGAGAAACAATTAAAATTTCATGTAAATAGCCCAGTAATAAAGTTTTATTATCTTTTAAATCATACAACTTTTCCTTAAGATTTTCTGGTTAAATATTCTCTTCATCAGATGTGGCTTACCAGTGGATTCTAGAGAAGAAAGTAGTTGGGAGCAAGTGCCCAACACAGCAAAAGCTGGAAAGAAAAAGAAAGAATTATGTTCTTTACCTAAAACATTTCAGTTAACTGTGATTTTAAAATGTACAGAGTTGAGAACATTATCAGAGTTAATAAGAATGAGAAATATGTATGTACAATTACAATCCAAAATTACTATTAAATAATCTACACATAGCATAAATTCTAACTGTGGTTAAATATCACAGCTTTTTCATTCTTCATTCATGTACTCAACAGCCACGTTCTAAGGTAGTGAAACTAGCACTGGAATTACAAGATGAAGATGGCATGGTCCGCCTCTCAACAGTCATATGCTATAACCTAAAAAACAGACAGGCAGGCAATGTCCATATAGAGTCACAGATACCATGACAGGTATACAGCAGGGCACTACTGGAACACACAGAAAGGACATCTATCCCACTTTTGTGTCAATATCATGGGCTTTCTGGTGGAGGAGATACATAGGTTAATGCCTGAAGGACAAGGAAAAGCTTGCCAGATAGAGGGAAAAGGCAAAGGCAAAGAGCCTGATGTGAGAAAGAGCCCTGCAGAGTTCTACTCCGTCCACTTGGCTACAGCAAAGGGCAGAGTGCGGTAAGTGGTGAGAGACAAGGCTGAGTAACTTGACAAGAATTACATTGACATGGGTGTTTTTATTTCATGGTGAAAATTTTGGAACTTTTCTTGAGAACAGATGTAAGTCAATGACACAGTAAACGACAGGAGAT
>NW_012120932.1:3403134-3404366 GCF_000951035.1 Colobus angolensis palliatus
TCCTTTATAAAACTTCAATCCAATTTTTTACTTCAATAAATTTTTTCTTAAAAAAATTTATATTCTTATAGAAAAAAATTTTTATAGTAAATTTTTCTTGCTTTGTTTTTTTTTTCTAGTTTATATTCTAAATTAAAGTGGTACCTGTGTAAGTTTCTTCCAAAGGTATATTGAGGGATGCTGAGGTTTGGAGTACAATTGAACCCAGCACACAGGTAGTGAGCATAGGACCCAAGAAGTAGTTTTTCAACCCTGGCCCACTCTGTCCCTCCCCATTCTTATTTCCCAGTGTCTACTGTCCCCATGTTCACGCCAATGTGCACCTAATGTGTAGCTCCCACATATGAGTGAAAACAAGATATTTGGTTTCTGTTTCTGCCTTAGTTTCCTCAGGATAGTGGATTCCAGCTGTATCCACGTTGCTACAAAGGACATGACTTTGTTCTTTTCATGACTGCATAGTATTCCATGGTGTATATGGAATTTTCCAATCCACCTTGGATTTTCAATCACCCAATCCTTGGGTGCACCTGGATTGACTCCATGTCTTTCTATTGTGAACAGTGCTACAATGAACATACAGGTGCATGCATCTTTGTTACAATTATTTATTTTCCTTCAGGTAAACCCCTGGTATAGTAATGGGGTTGCTGTGTGTGGGATTACATGTGTCTGCCACCATGCCTGGCTAATTTTTGTAGTTTTAGTACAAACACGGTTTCATCATGTTGGCCAGGCTGGTCTCAAACTCCTGGCTTCAGGTGATCCGTCTGCCTCGGCCTCCCAAAATGCTGGGATTACAGGCGTGAGCCACCGCACCTGGCCAAGCACAAATCTTTTAACAGAAGAATGGAAATGAATCTTTCAGTGTTTTATTTAATTCATAAAATGCACTTATTTTGGATTCTATTAAATAATAAATATCTATGTGTGGTTAAGTGTTTGGTTGCCAGTCATTCACTTGTGATTATGGGTGGGAAGAGTTAAGATGGTGCAAAGAAACTTTAAAAGTGGTATGGGCTGGGCATGTGGCTCACCCTGTAATTCCAGCACTTTGGGAGGCTGAGGTGGGTGGATCACAAGGTCAGGAGTTCGAGATCAGCCTGGCCAATATGTGAAATCCCATCTCTACTAAAAATACAAAAATTAGCTAGGTGTGGTGGTGGGCACCTGTAGTCCCAGCTACTTGGGAGGCTGAGGCAGGAGAGTCACTTGAACCCGGGAGGCAGAGG
>NW_012120932.1:3408086-3413010 GCF_000951035.1 Colobus angolensis palliatus
AACTCAGTATTTCACCAAATTATAAACAAGAATTATATTAAAGAAATGAAACCCAAAAGAGAAACAGTCATATAACTAACCTCAGTTAAGGAGTTCTCGCAGTTATTTGAAGTCTGTGGGTTTGAAGTAGGAATTCTTATGGGCGTTTTGGAAATATCTTTTCTGTTGAGTCCTATAAAGATTTTCAATACAAGGTAACTCTGGGTCTGGCCTTGTAGGAAGAGTGCTGAGAAAATATTTCATCCACTCTTTCTCCATAAGGAGCTTGGTGCTGATCACTGCTATTTTCTTATTCAATCTATAAAGACAGCAAAGACAAATGCTTAATATTTCATTTTTCCTTGAATGATTCTTAACGACTTGCATTTTAAAAAAAGTTGTCCTAAGAGTAAACCAAATTACCCATTAAACAGTGTTTCCACAAGATGTGTGAGAGCCTACCTCTTGTAAGCAATTTTAATTTTAAAATCATTCTAAATAAGTATATGTGCTTCTAAAGTGATTTCTACTGAACAAGAAGTTCAAAGTCGACAGGGAAGAGAAATGGCTATCAGTGATGTACAGCTCAACAGGTAACCTAGCTGCCTTCTAAAATAGCTCTACTTGTAAGATTCTACAGATTCCTTTAGAAATACTTGTATTTGAAGGGTAACTATATGGGAAAATGAATATGTTAATTTGCTTAAGAATGACTTCACTATAAATAATTATATCAAAACATCATGTTGTACTCCTTAAATAATGTAGATTAAGAAAACTAAAATGAACAAAAATAATCTAGAAATACTTGTGTTTAGTAAACCAGTTTCAGGTTTCACCCTTGTACATTTCACCCATGATCTAAGAACAATTAAGTATTTGGCACTGAGGAATAACTCAGAGCAACAACTCCTGGGGGAGAACCAGATTAGTTGGTTGGTGATCAAAGAGAACTAAAGCATCTCTGAAGGCAATTAGCTCCCAGCACTGTGACCAAGGCACTGGAGGTGGGGCTTGTTCTTTCTGACAGAAACTATCCTTGAAGAACATTTTAAAGGTAAGATTATTTACTAATGTTGTTTTCCAAAATTACATTATCAGATTAGCAGTCACTTCCTACTGATCTCCTGAAGCCATCTCACTAAAAATTATACTTTCAAAACAAATTAATGAGCTTAATTCATTTTCTGTTAGTGTGTTTTGACTTACTTCGTTAAATGTTTTGACATGGAACTGTTAGCTTTCAATGCTACTGCAAAGGCTTCCTTATATTCTTCTAATTCGGTTGTAACTTCTTCATAAGCAGTTTTCATGTTGGAGAATTTACATTCCACATCTGTAAGTGTGAGTTCCTTCTTATTTAGTGCAGCCATATTATCCTTGTTTAACTGCTCTAATTGTTTTTCATATTTTTCTTGTTCCTAAAACAAATGAAAAGAATACATTTTTAAAACAATTATAACCTAATTACCATATGTTTGCTGCCTTTTATTTTGAGTCAGTGATTCAAAGAGCAATTTTGAATATGTTAGGAAGAGGCTGAAGCTTAAAATATTTATCAGCAATATCAACAAACTAATAACTGAATTCAGAATTAAGTCTGATTTGTAAAAATTTGAAATCATAATTATGTTAGTATTAATGTAATGTGGTTCTATAAAAATAGAACCCATTTATAATTTTAAAAAGTAAACAATGAACAACGTAGCTTAAGACCAATCCAAAAGTATCACATAATTTCTAAATCACAGTTTTATCTTATGCCAGCTGGTCTTAATCATCAAATGACTCTATAGTGAGAATCATTACTTTGAAATACTGATTTTGTCATAATAATAATGGAAATTAAAATATTTAAAAGAAAAAAAAGATGCCACTTATTTTCTAGAACTCTACAAAGCAAATTGCTATAAGAGAGGCAGAGGAAACACAATATATACATATCCAAAATATAATTTGCAGTGAAACAAATGAAAGCACATTACAGATAAACTTACCTGACTTTAAAAACTAACCTGTAAATGGATTTCTTCTAATTTTTCTATTGCCTGCATTGTCCTTTCATCTAGCTCTGATTTATATTCTTGTACTTTACCAAGTTCTACCATATTGTTTTCCATATGTGTCTTAAGAGTTAATACTTCTTCTTCCAATATCTTTTTATCCTCCTCAAGTTTTTCACATTTCTCTTGTATTTTTCTCATAGATAAAAACTCCTGTTGAAGAACTTGATTGTCTTTAGCCAAATTGACACATTTTGAAGATACAGCTTCCTTCTCGGCCGTAAGATCATCAAACTGCATGAATAAAATAATAGAGCTTGATAGTGAAGCAGGCTGTGAATAATCTAATACAAAACCAGTAACAAAGTTTGAAATGCATGTACTTGCAATAACATGTTATCAATAATGTAGCACAGTCTTCAAATGTGAACCCTTAAATTACTCAGAATTTTAAGAACAAAGTTAAAGCTACCATGAGTCATAAAAATACACGCTCTACTATCATCATCTTTGCCACAGAGTGCCTGCACTTCATCTTTTTATTTTTCCGACGATTCGTTTTTGTTCCTCCTGAAACGGCACTGAGTGTTCTCTTAGCGAAAAGTGTCCAACCCCTTCTTCACGGCCACTCCCCAAAATTCGTCAAAAAAAGTTTCAGAGCTGTCACATTGAGTTATTTAGGCCAAAGTCAATAAATTGCTCTCAGAATAAGACTTTGAAAATAATATGATACTCTAGGCTAGGCCTGGTGGCTCATACCTATAATCCCAGCACTTTAGGAGGCTGTGGCAGAAAGATCACTGGAGGCCATTTGAGATCAGCCAGAGCAACATAGTAAGACACTCATCTCTACAAAAAATTTTTTAAAAATTAGCCAGGCATGGTGGCTCAGGCCTGTAGACCCAGCTAGTTGGGAGACTGAGGCAAAATTTTGTTATAATAATAATGGAAATTAAAATATTTAAAAGAAAAAAAAGATGCCACTTATTTTCTAGAACTCTACAAAGCAAATTGCTGTAAGAGAGGCAGAGGAAACACAATATATACATATGCAAAATATAATTTGCAGTGAAACAAATGAAAGCACATTACAGATAAACTTACCTGGTGTTTGCCAGCCCCAGAGTTCAGGGCTGCACTGAATTATGACCACATCCCTGCACTTCTGCCTGGATGACAGACAAAGATCATATCTCAAAAAACCACAAAATAATGAATCCTGTAAATAAGGATTCTGATGCCATAAGCCTTTCCCTAAACTGCAAATGTTTCACGCTAATTTGAATTGCATTTTAAGAGGTAATGATTCTTGGGGTAAAGGTCATAGAATATAGCACCTAGAAATAAATCCACATATTTACAGCCAACTGATTTTGGACTAAGGTGCCAAGAACATACATTGGGGAAAGGACACCCTCTTCAAATGAAAGGCACCGGGACAACTATCCATACAGAGAATGACACTAGCTTCCTATCTAACACCGTATAGCAAAACAAACTCAGAATCGAATGACGACTGAAACGTAAGGCCCAAAATTATCAAACTACTATAAGTAAACACAGGGAAAATGCTTCAGGACATTAGTCTGCACAAAGATTTCTATGGGTAAGACATCAGAAGCCCAGGAAAAAAACAAACGATGGACAAACAGTACTACAACTGAGTGAACAGGAAACCTGTAGAACGGAAGAAAATATTTTCAAGCTATTCATCTAATAAAAGGTAAATATCCAAAATATACAAGGAACTCAAACACCCTCACAGTATAAAAAATAATCTGAGTTCAAAACTGCACAAAAGATCTGATTAGCTTTTTTTTTTTTTTAAGAAAAAAAGAAATACAAATGGCCAATAAATACATTTAAAAACGTTCAGTATCACTAATCATCAGGGAAATACAAATCAAACCTACAATGTGATATACTCTTGCTCCATTTCGAATAAATGGCTATCATAGAAAAGGCAAAAAATAATAAATGCTGGTGAGGTTTCAGAGAACAGTAAACTCTTACATGCTGTTGGTGGGAAGGTAAATTAGTGAAGCCACTTAGGAAACAACATGAGGTTTTCTCAAAAAACTAATAATGGAACTGTCGAGGGATCCAGCAACCCCACTACTGGGTATTCAGGCAATAGGAAAAAACCAATAGATCACAAAGATACCTGTCCTCATATGTTCACTGTAGCACTATTCACAACAACTGATGTAAAAAATCGACCTACGTGTCTATCAACAAATGAATGGACCAAAAATCGTGGTACCCATACACAATGGAACACTATTCACCATATAAAAAATGAAATCCTCTTATTTGTGGCCATTTGGATCAGTCTGGAGGATATTATGTTAAGTGCAGACACAGAAAGATACATACTGTACATTCGCACTCACGTGTGGAAGCTAAAGAAAAATTGAGGCGGGGCATGCTGGCTCACACCTGTAATCCCAGCACTTTGGGAGGCTGAGGCAGGTGGATCATGAGGTCAGGAAATCGAGACCATCCTGGCTAATATGGTGAAACCCTGTCTCTACTAAAAATACAAAAAATTAGCTGGGCGTGGTGGCAGGAGCCTGTAGTCCCAGCTACTCAGGAGACCGAGGCAGGAGAATGGTGCGAACCCAGGAGGTGGAGTTTGCAGTGAGCTGTGATCGCACCGCTGCACTCCAGCCCAGGCAACAGAACAAAACTCCATCTCAAAAAAAAGCAAAGCATAACTGAGGGCTGGGCAACATGGCTGATGCCTGTAATTTCCTAGCACTTTGAAAGACAAAGGCAGGAGAATCACTGGAGACCAAAAGCTCCAGAGCAGGCTCAGTAACACAGAGAGACATCTCTACAAAGTGAAAAATCAGACAAGTGCAATGGTGCATGTCCACAATCCTAGCTAGTCAGGAGGCTGAGGTGGGAGGATCACATGAGCCCAAGAGTTTGAGGCTGCA
>NW_012120932.1:3417980-3419036 GCF_000951035.1 Colobus angolensis palliatus
TCACACCCTTCAAACTATCAAATCTCATCAGATAGGTTTTATTAACTCTTATGATGTGGCTTACTTTCTAACGTGATTCTGGTACAGCATCACAGAGAGAAGAAGCTGAAAAAAACCAAAGTATTTTACCCCCAAATATATATATTTTTGACATATTTTGAAATGGCTGCTGCAGGACCAAGAAATTGAAATGGCCGTACAAAGCTGTCTTCTGTGGGGGAAATTGCATCTGTAAGAAGTCTTCATTAATATAGCCCAATCTCCCCCCTTCTAGGTCTTCCCAGATCTAGGGAAGATTAACTAAGAGCCTGATGCATTTAAAGTGTGAAAAGATATTTTTACCCTCTATTTTCTCTGAGGGCTGCCAGCTATGAGGCTTTGTCTACATAATAAGAACCTTAACCTCCGTAACCACCTTATCTTAATTAAGGCCTTCCTTTCTACCTATTTCCAGTTTTAGACAACAGATTTTCTTTACCAATTGTCACCTAAAGAATCCCCAAAACCCACCTATGACTTGTTAGCCCCTCCTTTTTGATGTCCCACTTTTAGGCTGAGCCAATGTCTGCCTTCCTCATACTGATTTATGATTTTCCCTACACCTTCTGTCTGCTGGAAATGTACAAAACCAAACTGTAATCTGACTGTCTCATAAAACTTTCTCAAGAGCTCTTGAGATTCAGTAATCCAGGGCCACCGTCATCATACTGGCTCAGAATCAACCTCCTTAAAGATATTTTGGCTGAATTTGGGTTTATCCATCATTAATATTTCCCCAAATTACATAATTTTAATCCCCAAACTGATTTAAAATTACCTTATGTTGGAATAGAAATTATCCTATTATAAAGATACATGTATTTGTATGTTCATTGCAGCACTATTCACAATAGCAAAGCCATGGAATCAACCCAGATGTCCATCAATGATAGACACGATAAAAAAAATGTGGTATGTATACATCATGGAATACTATGGAGCCATACAAAATGAATGAGATCATGCTCCTTGCAGGGACATGGATGAACTTGAAGCTGTTATCCTCAGCAAACTAAC
>NW_012120932.1:3424826-3427050 GCF_000951035.1 Colobus angolensis palliatus
CCACATTATAGTCCAGTGATGATATTAACTCAAAAAGTTTTCTGAATTCTTCGTGTTTTTCTTCAGGCTTGAAAACAAAGGGTTTAAAATTATTTCTGCAAAATCTAGAGACCCTCTTCTATCTTAAAAATATTATTTCGCATAAGTTGATGAATAATATGTATTTAGGCAGGTATATAAAGTGCATTTTATAAACCTGATGCCACGAAGGACAGATTTCAAAAATAGTCATTTTCTTAAAACAGCTAAAAATGATTCACACTTTCATCATTATCTTTTCTGAAATTTAAATTACTAAAAATGTTTGTTAAAAATGAGAATTTTTACACATAAAATACTAAGGGTTAGTAAAAAAAAAGGTAGCTATATTTACATTTTAGTTTTTAAAGATGCTCTAGAAACATTGTCATTAATAGTTTAAGATATTCCAAGTTAAATTACATCTTATTAAGATGATTTTTAGAAAACTCTTACTAGTTCCCATTACATTTTTGATCCTCATCTATCTTCAGGCTGAGCTAAATACTGTCATTCTCTGTAAGTATTCACCTGTAAGTTTTAGTCTTTCCATGTCTCTTTACCATTTCTCTTTAAACAAAGTTTATTTTTTCTATAATAAACAAATAATAACTTTTGTCTACTTTTTGTGGCTTTTCCATTATCCTGTTTCTCCCCTTCCATTGGACTCTATGACACATGGTCTCATCCAGAGATCTACTTTTCATCACTTTGTATACTGAAACTTGAGATAAACCAGTGTACGGCTCTTTAGAGCAAAACCTAGATAACAGACATCTGGGTTGCTTGGCAAAGGTCATGTGTAATCCTGAGTTATGAACCTGTCACAGTTTAATTGTTCTGCTCTGTATCCGTGCTTTCACACCACTCTAACTGTAAGCCTGCTTCAAGCTAGCCCACCCCCTTTTTGAAGTGTGCATAAAAAAAGTCAAGTGCTGTCTTTGTTCTGGGGCCAGTTTGTCAAAAGTTGAGTCCACTGGACCTGAATACACTCAATAAAGATACCCTCCTGTATACACCTCAAGGTCTGTCTCTGGTCCTCCTGATTCCACAACAGCACGATCTCCACTCACTGCAACCTTCACCTCTCAGGTTCAAGTGATTATCCTGTCTCAGCCTCCCGAGTAGCTGGGATTACAGGTGCCCACCACCTCACCCAGCTAATTGTTTGTATTTTTAGTAGAGATGGGGTTTCACTATGTTGGCCAGGCAGGTCTTGAACTCCTGACCTCATGATCCACCCACCTCGGTCTCTCAAAGTGCTGGGATTACAGGCATAAGCCACCATGCCTGGCTGCTACTCCTCTTTTTAAATTCTCTCAGAACTCCTAAAATCTCCAAAGGTTAACCTGGATTCCCTAATATATATTTCCAACTCTGACCTTTTTACTGAGGCTTCTTCCTTCTAGTACACATATTATAGACAATATTCTCAACCACACACTCATACATGGCTACTTGGTGCAGATTACTTTTGTAGACAGTGAATCTTGTCTATTTTATGTTGATTCTTATTTATGTTACTTTGAATATAGTGTTATTTTCTAATCTTGAATGGGGGCTGTCTCACCCTTAGGATATTGACCAGTATACGTTGTCCTTTTTCCTTCTTTTCTTTTCTTTTTTTTTCCTTTTTCTTTGGATATTGACCAGTATACTTTGTCCTTCCTTCCTTCCTTTCTTTCTTTCTCTTTCCTTTTCTTTCTTTCTTTCCTTCACTCTTTCTCCTTCCTTCCTTCCTCCCTCTCTCTCTCTTTCATATCTCTCTCTCTCTTTCTTTCTTCTTTTTTTGACCACTATACTTTGTCCTTTTTTTCTTTTTCTTTCTTTTTTGTTGAGATGGAGTCACAGCCTCTTATCCAGGCTGGAATGCAGTGGCGTCACGTCGGCTCACTGCAACTTCCATCTCCTGGGTTCAAGTGATTCTCCTGTCTCAGCCTCCCAAGTAGCTGGGACTATAGTTGCACACCACCACGCCAAGCTAATTTTTGTATTTTCAGTAGAGACAGGGGTTTGCCATGTAGGCCAGGCTGTTCTTGTACTTCTGGCCTCAGGTAATCCACCCACCTCAGCCTCCCAAAGTGTTGGGATTACAGGCATGAGCCATGGCACCCAGCCCTTTTTTCTTGTATAATGAAAACTTTCCCATGAGAATCAGATTATCAATTGTTTGCCTTTGTTTCCTTCTAAAAACTTTCCTTTTCCA
>NW_012120932.1:3432920-3435221 GCF_000951035.1 Colobus angolensis palliatus
GCTGAGATGTAAGGTCAGTGAGAGTCAGAATAGTCAGAGAAAGCTTCATGAAGAGGAAATTGCCTGCCAGGTCTGAATGAATGAGGCTAGATGAGTAGGAACTGAGAAGGCAGGAAGGACAGCATGGGTAAAACTGGGGCTGACATCTGCCCAATTAACGCTGAGGATAAAGTCCAATGGCAGAGAAATAAAAACATACATCCATACAATAACCTGTAAATGAATGTTCACAACAGCTGTTTTCACAATAGCCAAAAAGTGGAAACAACCTAAAGGTCCATCAGCTGACAAATGAATGGAAAACTGGTGTAGCCATGAAATAAGACTATTATTAGACAATAAGAAGGAATAAACTACTGATATGTGCTACAACATGGATAAAATTCTGAAAACATTCTGCTAAGTGAAAGAGCCAGTCAGAAAGGACTTCATATTGTATGACTCTGTGTATATAAAATATGCAGACCATACACATCTATGGAGACAAAAGTGGACGGTGGTTGCCTACAACTAGGTGGAGAGACATGGGGTAGGGGTAGGTGGAGAGATGTGGAGAGGGGTTGCAGTCATGGCTAAGAGATGTGGGGTTGCTTTTCAGAGTGGTGAAAATGTTCTAGCATTGATTGTGCTGATGATTACACAATGCTATGAATATACTAACAGACACTGAGTTGTACATTTTAAATGGCTGAACTGTCTGACATGTGAATTATCTCTCAGTGAAATTGTTTTAAAAATCTCATGGTAGGATCAAGGTAATTTTCTCAGCTCTCTATTTTGGATGTACATGCTCTATCAGATCTGAATATTTTTATGCCATTACAGTATATTTTAAATGAAAGGAAGATGAAGGCAATGCCTAACTTTTCAAGTAGTTTGTAAATTAACCTAAAACGTGTGCATTTCAAAGAACAGTATGGTGACTTTCTGTACCAGTTAACCTAGAATCCATGAAATGAATAGGCATAGCTTCTGTGTCCATTCACAAAAGTGAAGAAATAAGACAACTTTCTGCAATATTCCATTAAACATTCTCCTCTGACTCAATCTGGCTTGCCTCACCAAGACAATAAGGAAATTATCTAAAAATACTGTTTAACAGGAAAAAAGTCAATTTTCTGTGAGGAGTGATTTATCATTCTCAACTTTCCCAAGAGTAAACATTGTAAGAGAAAACATATGCAACTATTTTTCAAAATGTCAGAACAAGAGCCAGAGTTGAAGAAATAAGTACGTTATAAAGATAATAAAATGGTAATAATCAATTATAATGAAATTACAAAATCAAGCTGTCCACTGAAATTAGTATCCTAAAACACTTTATATTATTCAGCCAGCTACAGATTAATGGTCTACATGTTAAATTCCATACATACTTGACTTCCTACTTGAAATAATTTCTTCTTTGAAGCCCGTGTCTCATCCAAATTAATACGACAATGTGATGTACCTTCCAGTGGAGATTCTGACATAGAAAATTTGTTAAGGTGATCAGCCAGTTCTTCTTGAAGTCGTCTCACAATCACCTGATAAAATATTTTTGTTACCAATTTTATAAAGTGCCTTATTATTAAATTATGTTAATAATATTTAACTCTAGCATACATACTTTGAAAATTATTACCACACACACAGATTCACTTTCGTTTCCTCATATGTACACATTCTTCTTTATTACTGAATTCAGTGAGGGACACAGAAGGTGTTATCTTCCTGCCAAATCATTATTCTCTTTCATGACAGATGGATTTAGCCCACTATTCATTCATCTTAGACCCTCAACTCAACCTGAGTTCCTCACATATTCAGTCACCTGTTGAAATCCTTCCAACAGATTCCTATCTCAGAATAAAAGTAAATTTCCAACAGCCTTCAAGGCCCTAGGTAACATGGCCTCTAACTCCCTCCCTGACCTCAGCTCCTACATCTGTGTCCCGTACTCACTTCCATCCCATTCTCCGTGAACTCTGCCACCCCCTCATTAGTCTGAAAATGGGGATTCAATGTCAAACTCATAAATCACAGACAGCTACAAGTATCCTTGTACGGGAAAGAGTGATATCTAAATGACAGTCATTGAGACTTACAATGCCAATTATGAGCTAATTATTCATAAAATATTCACAGTAAATTATATAAAATACCTACCAGTGGGAACATTATATCAAATTTTTTTTTGCTAAAATTTATGACATTTATTCCAAATTGTGATTTTATAACAAGTAGATGTTTTTAAAATTCTAAGTGGTCAGAAAAATACATAATGTGAGACTGACATATTTTTAGACTTAAGTCACATTG
>NW_012120932.1:3438316-3439791 GCF_000951035.1 Colobus angolensis palliatus
TGTGGGGCCTCAGAAACAGAAAAGAAGCTTTCCCTTTTCTGCACTAAGCTATTCTTTTCCCCACTGCCTGTTCTCCTTATTTTTTCATTTGGATCCTGGGATACCAAAAAAGTGAAGGTGCTCACTGAAATAGAGGAACCAAAGTTTGCCACAACACAAGGAGCCCAGTGAAACTGCTGAGTTGCTAGTGCAGAATCCTGGAAAATGAGATGTTCCTCAAATTTACATCCAATTACCACAAAAGTTTATAGCTGGAGATATACAGTATAGTTGTCCACTCTAGCCCCATTATCTACTTGATAATGGAAGTAAAAGCAAGAAATATTAAGTAACTCACCCAACGCTCCTAAGGTGGCATTACCTAGCATTTCATGGCACCAAAAGGGAAGATACAATTACATGTTGCTGAATTACATAAATTACCAGATAAATACATTAAATTCATCAAATAAATTAAAGGTGTGACTTTGGCAAAGCAATTTAATGGCTCAGAGGGTGGTGGGAGGCCTCATCTGCTTTTCCTTTTAAAGAAAATCTCTAGATTTTTGTCTATCTTTAGAACACAATGTACAGAACTCAGCCTTCTACTATAGAGTCAAATGCTAAATTTTTGGCTGAGGAGTTATGGTACTTATATGATAAAATCATACATGTCAAAACCTACCATATTTTATGAAACAACATCATGTAAAAGTCTGATTCAACAGAAACATTGGAGAGTGATGATTTTTTTAAATATGTGAAAGTATATATATTTGTTTCCAAAATTATTTAAAGTGGCCATGATGGAATTATAAGTTTAAACAGTTTGAGTCAAATAGATGAACCTGCATGCATGAAGCACATTAAACAGACTTCTTTGGCTGGTAACATTTGTTGCAACTCTCAAGGTCAGACACATTTTCATGTCTCTTCTCAGTCACTGCTTCCCTCCCATTGTATTACCATTTTATCATTTAAATAAATGTAATTCATATTTAAATGAATATAGAAAAAAGAATCTAGACATTATTTCTTTAGCAATTTCCCTTATGCTTATCTAGTTCAGAAGGTCACATGGTATATGGTTAAAGAATTTTCCCAGCCCATATGCCACTTGGAAGACTCATAGTGAGACTTAGGTTGATGAATGATCAAAGATTATGAGAATGTTTTCCAGAACTGTCATTTAGATAGCAGCACTAATCTACTTTGACCCATAACTACACATTTAGATAACCCCACTGTAACTATACACATGAGATTTTCTTGAGTAGAGAACCAGAAAGAATCAGATAACTTACAATAAGAGAAGCAGCAAGGGAACTTCTTTCTTTTTATAGCTGAACTTTTCTTCTAAGCCAGGACCTCTACTTGTAACAAGCCCACCTCATTCTTAAGCCTTTGCATATCTTGCTGTAAGTCTTCTTCTAGATATGCTTTTGATGTTCTGTCACTATGTGGTAGAGAATAACTCACATTTTCTAATTCGGGCT
>NW_012120932.1:3442201-3445129 GCF_000951035.1 Colobus angolensis palliatus
TTATTTTATAAATTGAGAGTTTAAATGAAGTTAAATGTTTACTGGAATATCTACATTTTTAAGAAGCACTTCTAATTATCTAAAATTTTAACAAACCACTTGGGGAGACACTAGATATCAGCAGGTTCAAGACATGCAAAAGTCTCAGGGTCACCCACAAATTATTCCACCCAATGTAAATAAACAAAACTGCTGGAAACAAAACAAAAATTAAAAATACACTGAAAACATATTAAGTAACACTTTACTATTCTCTACTTCATAATAGTATCTTTTTAACAACATGCTAAGCGAGTTGTTATTTACTAATAATTTGCAAAATTTTTGTTACTGTTACACCTTTATAATGTACACTCTGTTTTTTTACATCTGAAATGTTTTCCTCTACTATTCTGATTAATGTATTTTTGTGTTGTAAGACTCAGAATGTAGGCTGGGCACAGTAGCTCACACCAGTAATCCCAGCACTTTGGAAGGTCCAGGTGGGATAACTGCTTAAAGCCAGGAGGTTAAGACCAGTCTGGAGACCATAGTGAAACCCTGACTCTATAGAAAATTTGCCAGGCATGGTTGTGTGTGCCTGTAGTCGCAGCTACTCAAGAGGTTGAGGCAAGAGGATCTCTTAAGCCCAGGAGTTTCAGTTTGCAGTGAGTCTCAATAATGCCATTGCAGTCCACCCTGGGTGACAGAGTAAGAACTTGTTTCCAAAAACAGAAAAAGAAAAAAGGCTCAAAATGCTATGTGCAGTCCTCCTTGAATCTGGCTATCTTTCTCCATGTACACAGGCTCTCTGTCCTTGGGGCTCCCTTAGTACTTTGTCCATTTTTCTAGTGTCACTTCACCACCTGAACGGCGCATCATGTCTTTGCATGTCTATCCCTTTTGTTGCTGGACTGTAGCAATCACCTTTGTATAAAGTCTTTATTTTACTAAATGTTTATTGAGCTCCTGCTAAGTGGTAGGCACTGGGGTTTAAAGAATGAGAATAAAAACTGTCAGGGATGGTTTTTCTAGAGATCATGCATGGGCTGAGACTTAGACAGTGAGGTTCACCAGGTTAAAAGAGGCGGACGGCAGGAAAGATAGTACATGCCAGACAGTGGCAAGACAGGGAGAGAAGCCTCCCAGAGTGTATGTATTTGTCTACATGAGAGGGATGGTGACGGGGGCATCACCAGCAGCTCAGTAATGGCAGCAAAAGGGGCAGACAGAGAAAGGGCTGCAGATGGAGATTTGGGCAGAAGCCAGTTTCTGAAAACCTTATATAAACCAACTATTACTGTTGTTTCTTAAATTTATTTAAAAAAAGCAAAACAAATTAGAAAAGCATAATTCCAAGAAAAAGACCAACATTTTACTTTATTGTATCTTATCCTATTTGACTTGATTTTTCTTAGAGATGGGGTCTCACTCTGCCACCTAGGCTACAGTGTAAGGTTGCTGTCATAACTAACTACAGGATCAAACTTCTAGGCTCAAGTAATTTTCCTGCTTTAGCCTCCCAAGTAGCTGAGATCACAGGGGCAGAACACCACACCCAGCTACAGATTTTTAAAAAATAGACACGAGGTCTGGCGATGTTGCCCAGGCTGCTGGACCTCCTAGCCTCAAGGGATGCTTCTAGCTCAGCCTCCAACACTGACAAGATTACAGGCAGGAAGCACCATCCCTAGCAACACCAATATTTTCAAATGAATAAACTGGAGCTCCATCATTTTATTTTATCGTGGATGGGTGAAAACTTTGTAATAGACTCATGGACTCCATGGATTTGTGACAAGGAAACTATAGCATTAACTACGGCTGAAGCTTCCCTTGTCTCCCAGTCTCTTCACATGGTTAAGAGTAGAGACACTCAAGTGTCTTACCTTTTGCACCTTCTTTCCTTTTTTTCAAATTTGCAGGCTTCACAGCTGCTGTTTCTGCCAAACATGCAAGCTTGTTAGATATTCCTTCTAGAAAACATCATCCCTCTGCCTCCTTATCTGGCAAAGTTTCACTCATTCTGCATGCTTCCCCTAAATCCTACCCATTTTTTTAGAAGCCTGCAGTCATCACCAGAAATTTAAAACTGCATGGCATCTAATGAACATAACAAATACCCAGTAAATAATAACTACACGCTCCCAGGTGACATCTATCCTCCATCTACCCTCCACAAAATGGGTCAGCACACTGCAGACCACAGGCCAAATCCTGCCTACCATAAGTTTTTTCTCAGTCCAGTTTTCTGAGAGTACAGTCATGCCTATTCACTGACATGCTGCCTATGACTGCTTTCACGCTACAACGGCAGGGTTGAGTAGCTACGACAGAGACCACATGGCCTTCAGCTGCTTAAATTGTTCTTGAGAGAGAGAGAGAGAGAGACCACATGGCCTAAAATATTTCCTATATGGCCCTTTATAGAAAAAGCTCGCCAATCCCTGCTTTATACTCTGAACAGAATGCCCTAATTCTCAAATTGAATCTAATGCCTCCCCTGCTCACAATTTTCCAATGAATTTCTAGAGCAAACACTGCTGGCTCCCTACCCAAGAGCAGTTCCTTGTTGTTTCTTGCTGGAGAATCACAAATCTATTTGGATATTTATTATCTCAATACTCCACTCCAGCTTCAAAAGGTAAGTGATTATTCAAAGCTAATCACATAACCACATTTGCTTTCCCAGTGCCTGGTTTAGGAATGAACATGTGGTGTGACCCAGCTAATAAAATTTTACAAAAAGGGCTGAGCACCGTGGCTCATGCCTGTAACCCCAGCACTTTGGGTGGCTGAGGCAGGTGGATCACAAGGTCAAGAGACCGAGACCATCCTGGCCAACATGGTGAAACCCCGTCTCTACTAAACATAGAAAAATTACTGGCCGGGCGCGGTGGCTCAAGCCTGTAATCCCAGCACTTTGGGAGGCCGAGACGGGCGGATCAC
>NW_012120932.1:3451804-3452250 GCF_000951035.1 Colobus angolensis palliatus
GTATTTTTTAAATGTATTTTGTCACATTGGAAAAATGCTTAGTCTATAAAAGATACATGATAGTTATTTTTTAAGTGGACAAATATATGAATGAACTAAAATATTTTTCTTAAAAATTCTGTTAAAAAACACAAAAATTAAATAGTTATCTATATTCTAATATTCTATTATGAGCATCTTAAAGACAAAAACTACGTCAATTCCATCTTTGTCTTGTGCATTTGCCAAACCTAACTTATAGAAGTGATTTGATAAATATATACTAAATTAACGGTGTCTTTATACAGTCCAGATTGTACAACACATTAGGTGTCATACTTTTGTTATTGTGAACCATTTTTATAATTTTATTATAATTTAAAAAATTTTTTTGAGCCTAGAGTTTGGCTATTGGAATATTTATTATGATCATCTCTTGCCTAATGGTTACCAGAGTTTTTTTTTTG
>NW_012120932.1:3456045-3459284 GCF_000951035.1 Colobus angolensis palliatus
TATTAAGTGCTAATTTTGGTTATTAGTTCTATTCATTGTGGCTTATAGTTCAGAGCATTTTAGCTAGTTCATAACTTGTAACTAAATTTATATATAAATATATTATTGTCTCATTAAAACATATAACCTAATTGTCCCCTATTACTGAGCTCATCAATCACACCAAGGGCAGAAAACTAATAGATGTCAAAACCTGGCTGGGACAACTACCATTCCTTCTCTCCCTCCTCAAACTCAGAGCCAGCAGGTCTCTGTCAGAGGCTGCATCTTCTGGGTCCTCTCCGACTGACATACAAGACAAAGTCCTGCTTGTATTGTTTTTCAGTTCCATGAAGGAGATGCAAGTTGATGTTTCCTCATTTCCAAGTCATGTACTGACAACATATTTGCATGTAACATCCCATTTGTCACTCAGCTCTGTTCTCATTTCACAGATCACCTTACATGAATATTTCTATAATGATCATAATAACAATTTCCATATCGGGTGACTCTTGTTTTGGTTTGACTCACATTATTTCCTTGAAGCTAGTTAACAAATAGTCAAATGACCTTCTAGGGACTATGCAACATGAGGAATGCTTTCTGAATTTGTGTGCCATCCTTAGGCAGCAGGCATGCTTATCTGTTCTGTATTGATCCAATTTTAGAATATGTGCTATTGAAACAAGTATAAAGCCCTGTTTTATACACGGATACTCAAAAGTCATGGATGAGGCTTAGCTCTGTTAAATCCAAATTATCTACTTTAGATACAGAGAATTCTGTTGAATGACTTCCCGTGAGGTAGAATTTTAAAATATTTTTAAAACTTGAGGTCGAGATGCAAATAGCCTGACAGATTTTCATTATTATGGAAACACATTACTTGAGGGGCCAACTCCAAGTTGGTGCCCATTACTCTATTGAAGGATAATGTGGAACATTCTGCTATCTAACAAAAGCTGCTACACAGGACAGAAAAAAGGCTCAAGGTACAGATGTGACAATAAAAGGCAAAGGGACCTCTGCTCTCTTCCTGCAACATTATTTGAATATCCCTGACTGTTGAGTACAATCCAACTAATTATTTGCTAGAGAACAGATGGAAACTGGTCTCAAAGGATAACTTACCATGAAGGTATAGGCTAGGCCTAGCTAAGAGGTGGGCTACAAATAAAGTTTTTAGTATTAGGGAGAAGGTCAATTTACTCACTGTGTGTGTGGGTAAAGCTCGGAGGCCTCTCTGCCAGAGCAGGGTGCTGGGAACAATGGCTGAGCCTATGTACATTAACTAAAAAACACTGTAGCTGTGGATACTGTGTATGAGTCATCATGAAGAGTGAGGGATCTGAATCAGTAAGGGCATCCTGGTGCCAAAAGTCAATCATTACCAGATTGCAGGACAAGTTACAATGGCAGCAACACAGGAAGTGAATCAACGGAAACAACAGAATGACTAGAATGGCCTTTTCCCCCCTTCTTCTGACTTGTAAAGCAAGATTGTCTCCCTTGGACTTAGGGAACCCCTTAGCTTTTTGAGAAATCCAAAGAAGGAAGGCATAAGAGATAGCGATAGCCCCAGGGAATAATACAAGATTTTTTGCTACACTGGACATTTCAAGACCCAACAACTAATTTGGAAAGTCAGGCCAGGCATGGTGGCCTTTGCGAGGCCGAGGCAGGAGAATCACTTGAGCTCAGGAACATGGGCAACACAGTGAGACTTTGTTTAAAAAAACAAAAAAAAGAAAGAAGAAAGAAAAAAAGAAAGTAAAAGATGTGACATTATTTATGTCTCACATACAAGGGTAATAATACTTGGAATGAAATGAACAACACTGAGATCCCTAGGGATAAAGGTCTTCAAAGGTCCTGAAAGAATCTTGCACTCATTGCTACTTCTAACTAGTCTAGCTTTCTGTTTGATTTCTGGTTAAAAAGTGGACTAACTTGTTGCCATTCCAAACTACCTCAACCAAACTATGAACTCTCATCTTATGTATAAGATGCAATATTTGTAATTATTTTAAACCTTAATTTAGTATTAACCTAATATAAGCATATACCTTCTCAAATCACAACAAACAGCATAATCCTCAGCAGTTTGGCCAAACATGTCTTGAGAAAAGATATTTACATTTTGTTGAAGGAGGAGGCTGATGATACTTGACGAGTTATGCTGCACAGCAAGCATGAGGGCTGTTCTAAAATAACAAAGAAATAACAGCACTCAAGAACTTTAATAAAGATATTTAATTAGCAAATTGGATACACTTTACCGATTTCATACCTTGCCTGTCAGGATAGACATAATAACCATTTACATGTACTAGCTTATGTGTATAAGCATCTTGGGTGCTCACGTGTTCATCTTGGTAAATTACCCCCAAGGCTAGAAGGCAGGGACAACAAGGAAGCTTCTTGTCCCATTGGGATATGACATAATACAAGCTCCTAATTTATAATCTTTTGGTGACCAAGAAACTGTGCTGAGGTCACTTATCTGAAGTAGGCAAAGATTTAGATGAAGATTTCCCCATTGCTTTCCTAGTCTGATATATTGTAATTCAAAGTCAGCTAGGGATCAAACAAGTAAGAGCTATCTGCAGGCTGAAAACAACAGCAACAACAACAATAATAATAGTAATAGTAGTAGTTGTAAACTGAAAGTTAAAGTCTATGCTTTATAAAATTTAGAAAATACAAAACCCCTTTAGTTATTATGATTACAGGACCAAAAACATCAGATTACAAATAACAGTCTATAAGAGAAGATGAAGCCTACTATATACTGCTTTTGATGTTGCTCAGTCCAAATAACTGCTTTTCTACCTAACTGATTATTTGTATTATTTTTTTACTATATGCCAATAATTATAAGTGAATCTTATTAACATTTCTTACTTGAGTTACCACTTTAGAACACTCACGTTTTTAGGAAATAAACAAAAAACAAAAAACAAAAACTATTGTACCTTCTGAAATTGTCAACGGCATGTATATTTGCCTGGTTCTTCAATAAAAATTCCACCATTTGCTGTCTCATAGAATTTATAGCCAACAAAAGTGGAGTGTTTCCCTCCTGTAAGAAAGCAAAAACAATTTATAATTCAAAAAATTACATATTTCTCAACTGAACTAAAAATCTTCTGTAAGATGCTGTGAACTTAAACTTGCAATAAAGAAAGAAAGTAAATGCAAAGCAGTCCCTTCCTTTTCACTCCTCTGTGCTTTCCCACACACTGCCTTGCAAACAC
>NW_012120932.1:3460079-3460381 GCF_000951035.1 Colobus angolensis palliatus
AAGTAAATGCAAAGCAGTCCCTTCCTTTTCACTCCTCTGTGCTTTCCCACACACTGCCTTGCAAACACCCCTCCTCTGCCTCCCCACATTAACTTCGGTCATCTCCAAAACTCACTTTATTTACCAGTCCCAAAAATCCTTGCTTCTATCTCAGCATTTAGCACAGTATATCGTAATTATTTCATTGTCTCCCACTGAAACCAAGAGCTTCTTGAGAGCAAAGGCTGTATCTTTTTCTCTATAACCCTAAAACCTAAGACATAGTAGCAAATGCTTTAAGTTTTTTTTTTTTTTTTTTTTTT
>NW_012120932.1:3463503-3463840 GCF_000951035.1 Colobus angolensis palliatus
ATGTAAAGCATTTAGAACCATTTCCAGAACAAGCAACAACTCAATAACTGTTAGATTTTTGTTTGTTGAGGCAGGGTCTTGCCCTGTTGTCCAGGCTGGAGTGCAATGGTGTATTGCAGCCTCACTGCAGCCTGAAACTCATGGGCTCAAGCAATCCTCCTGCCCTAGCCTCCTGAGTAGCTGGGACCACAGGAGCGTACCAGCATAATCAGCAAATTTTAAAAAATGTTGTGTAGAGTAGCAATGTCACTTTGTTGCCCAGTCTGGTCTCAAACTCCTGGCATCATGGGAACTTCCCACCTCAGGCTTCCAAAGTTCTGGAATGACAGGTGTGAGC
>NW_012120932.1:3468910-3470832 GCF_000951035.1 Colobus angolensis palliatus
ATTAAGTCCTACTATTCCCATTTTAAATCTCTCATCTTGCTCAGGTACAACAGGTAAACATAAAGGCTTTAAGTATGGAAGGGTCCTGAGAGATAGTGCAAAATGTCTGCTACATAACAGGTTTTCAGGTTATGTTTGATGAATAAATGGATTGATAGAATACAGTTGGGGAGCCCAGTATTTTTAAATACAACTTCTATAAACCAATATTTTTGTGATAGTAATAATATTTGCTGTTTGTTATTTTTATAAGACTACAACTATAATGAAATGATTAATCTATCATTGTTTGTATATGCATATATGTAATGATCTATACATAAGAAAAACATATATACATAAAAAATATATACACAATAAAATCTGCAAGCACAGATAAAAAGATTCCCTTATTTCTGAAGAAGCTAAAAGTTCAAACAAGATAACTCTCAATAATATAAAATAGTGAGAAAGTATTTTTATCTGTACAAGATTCATATTTCTCTCTTCCCAAATATTATTCCATTAATAATAAATTTTTACTAGAAGTTTCATAAATGCTCACTTCAGAAATCAAAGGTAAGAAAAAGGAACAAAAGACTTTAAAATACAAATGCTCAGAAGTTACAAATTTTATCCTATTTTGTACATTATTTTGGCTAACACAAGACTATAGTATGTTTGTGTGTATGTGCAAGCAAACTGATTTTTTTTTCCTCACCGGCTATAACAAAATACACCTTCACACATCAACATACTTCTGGACCTACTGCCACCTTCAATGGCCACATATCCATTCTATGGGTTCTTAACATAAATGCTGAGAAAAACAAAGTGCATGTATCTCTATTTTCTAAAGGTATTTTAATACAATGGAATTGATGGGTAAAGGGCATATACATTTTTAAAATGTGGTAATTATCTCCAAATTATCCACTTGAAAAGTCATCAGCAACTTAAACTTCAAGCAGCAGTGTAAGTATCACTGCTCTTTATTCTCACAAACACTGTGGATAGAAAACAGTCTCATTCCTCTTTCAACTTAAATAAAGAGAATTTCAACTTAAATTCTCTTATGAGAAACACTAAGGATTTTTTCCTATGTACATAAGTAACTTGTGGACCTGCAAAAAAGTACTTTGCTCACTTTTAGAGTTCTTTTCTTGTGGATTTGATTGGAAAGAATTCCCTGTAAAATAAAGATGTGCTTTTTATCTGTATATATATAACTGATATATATATAACATATTAGTAATATATACAATGTTATAATCAGTAAATATGTTATATATATAATCATAAAATAGATTATAAAGAATAAATTCTCTGTAGAATGAAGATACACTTTTCAGTTGAACATATATTTTTATATATCAGTAAATATATAGTAAATTTTTTCAAGTGTGTTATCTTTTGTTAATTTTTTTCTGATACACAAGGGATTTTAATTTTTAGTTTGCTAAATCAACTTTCAGAATGCCTGCTTGTGAGGTCATTCTTAGGAAGGCCTTTGTTAACGTGAAATGTACCTGTATAAATAAGTCTTTGTGTTTTGTTCTGGTACTTTTCTTATTTTGCATATGTAAAAATTTCAGTCTAAATTCCATCCGGAACTCATTTTTGTGACATAAAGTTTCATTAGTTTTCTTCACACAGCAGGCATTTATTAATAACTCATCCTTTCCTACTCATCTGAAATGTTACCATTATCAATCCCTATGCATGTATCTTGCATATATTTCAGTGTTTTTGGATTTCCTATTCTGTTCCATTTGTGTTTTCAGCTGTTAGTAAATAATTAATTGTGGGAATTAATAGCACATTTTGATATCTAGAGGAGCAAGTCTTTTCACTCCATTATAAACATTTTTAAAAGTCATCACAATAGTAAGACAGACAGCAAGTGTCATGCACAAATCATAAAACCTTGATATTTTCATTCG
>NW_012120932.1:3474873-3475190 GCF_000951035.1 Colobus angolensis palliatus
CCCCGTGAGCCCCGAGGAGCCCCTAGGCGCGCGCCTGCAGCTCAGCGCCCGCGGAGACTCCGGAAGCCGCTCCCAAACCCGCGTGGGCGGAAGGGGGCGGCTGCAGCTCGAGCGCAGGCGCAGCTGGCTTGCGGGTTCTCCTAGGCTCGCGCGGGACGTCCGGGAATCGCAGGCGCCAAGCCCGTCCGGCCTGAGGATCCGCGTGGCCGTGATTCCTGCCCCGCTCCTTCTCCGAAGAGAGATCCGGGCCGCTGACAGGAGCCCTCCGCAGCCACCAGGGATGGGGTTGGGGTCCGGTTCCCGCCCTGGTGCAGCCG
>NW_012120932.1:3475415-3475666 GCF_000951035.1 Colobus angolensis palliatus
CCCGCCCCACTCCTCCACCGGAGGGAGATCAGGGGAGCTTGCAGTGAGCCGAGATCCGGCCACTGCACTCCAGCCTGGGCGACAGAGCGAGACATCGTCTCAAAAAAAAAAAAAAGAAGCCGGCTGTAGCTTGGGTGCCCAGGCGGGCTGGAGGTGCATGACCTGGTCGGCCTCGGGATCGCCAGCGCGCCCAGCCTGAGGCCCCCCGGCCGTGCCTCCCGCCCCACTCCTCCACCGGAGGGAGATCAGGG
>NW_012120932.1:3479977-3480529 GCF_000951035.1 Colobus angolensis palliatus
GATTTCTGTAAAACTGAAGAGCATCCAAAGAAGCCTGCTTTCCACTTGCCTTCTGGCCATCTTTCCTTTTTGCGGGGGTTCAAGAGTTTGGAGGCATTGGATCTGGCATCAGAGTGGTCACCTTCCCCTCTGATGGGGAAGCCCAGCGGCCTTAGGAATAAATGAAGTCGGTACTGAGGAAAGGAAAACTCAGAGGACCGAGGAAGCACCGACTTTACACACCTATGGACTGCAGGAACTCTTTACAGCAGGAGCTGCTCTTTTTTTTCTTTTGTTTTCTTTTTTTCCTTTAAGTTCTGGGATACATGTGCTGAACATGCAGGTTTGTTATATAGGTATACATGTGCCATGGTGATTTGCTGTACCTGTAAACCCATCATCTAGGTTTTAGCCCCACAGGCATTAGGTATTTGTCTTAATGCTCTCTTTCCCCCTTTTTCCTAAACCCTGACAGGCTCTGGTGTGTGATGTTCCCAGGAGTGGGAGTCTCTAAGGGGTAAAAGGAGAGAGAAAACAGACTGGACTAGCACTCTGCTGAGTTCCGCAGTGCAC
>NW_012120932.1:3482936-3483955 GCF_000951035.1 Colobus angolensis palliatus
CAGGGAACAGGGAGGAATGAGAAGCAGCAGATGGGCAAAGAGTACCGTGGAAGACAGAGGCAGAGCTGCTGGACATCTGCAATGAGGTTCCAGAGCGGTTGGGCAGGTCTCTTACTCCCCATGCTACACAACCTGAAAGCAAGGTGTTCTGCTTGAAAATGAAGGGAGATCATTTCAGGTATCTTTCTGGGGTGTTGTCTGGAGGCGATAAACAAACTACTCTGTTGAACTCCTGTTGCGGGAAGTCAGGAACCCCAAATGGAGGGACCAGCTGAAGCCGCGGCAGAAGAACATAAATTGTGAAGATTTCATGGACATTTATTAGTTCCCCAAATTAATACTTTTATAATTTCTTACACCTGTCTTTACTGTGATCTCTGAACATAAATTGTGAAGATTTCATGGACACTTATCACTTCCCCAATGAATATCCTTGTGATTTCCTATGCCCGTCTTTACTTTAATCTCTTAATCCCATCATCTTCTTTGTAAGTTGAGGAGGATGAATGTTGCCTCAGGACCCTGCGATTGTGTCAACTGCACAAATTGTTTGTAGAGCATGTGTGTTTGAGTATGAAATCTAGGTATCTTTAAAAAAAGAACAGGATAACAGCGATGTTCAGGGAACAAGAGAGGTAACTTTGAACTGGCCGCCCATGAGCCCGGACGGAACAGAGCTATATTCCTTTCATAAGCAAATAGGAGAAATATCACTGCATTCTTTTTCTCAGCAAGGAACATCCCTGAGAAAGAATGCGCCCTGAAGGTAGGCTTATAGACAGCCCCTTTTTAAGGCATCCCGTCTTTTATGGTCAAAGCGGAAGGGATGAAATAAGCCCCGGTCTCCTATAGTGCTCCCAGGCTTACTAGGATGGGAAAATTCCCAGCTAATAAATTATGGTCAGACAGGTTATCTGCTCTCAAACCCTGTTTCCTGGTAAAATGTTATCAAAGACAATGCGTGCCAGAAACTTCATTAGCAATTTTAATTTTACCTCATCCGGTGGTCCTGTGATCTC
>NW_012120932.1:3484084-3484788 GCF_000951035.1 Colobus angolensis palliatus
TGTACATCGTCTTGCGATTTTTCACAGCCTCAGCCTAGCAAGAATGGTTCGTGGGATAAACAGCTGGCATTGGTACCTAAAACCCGGACTGGCTGCATGAACACGACTCGGCGTTCTGAAGGTTTGGTTTTGATTGACATTTGGTTTTGATTGGCAAGATCACTGTGTGTTTAATTTTCTTAAAGCTGAACACTGTGGTGATGGGTTTTGAAATTCAGCATAATTCTTACTGATAGGAAAAATAGACCCTAATGTTGTGTAACTCTTTGGAAAGTTTAATCCAGCATCAAAATAGTCACTGAAATACAATTCCGTTGTAAAGTTGTACAGAAAGTTATAGAGGTTGTGTTGTGATGCTGGGATGTGGAGTGAGACACCCTCATTTGGCATTCAAGTTTAATGGTAATTCACAGTGATGCTGCCTGTTCAGAGCTTACAGACACTGGACCTGTTTGGGCTATTGCCACTCAAAAGTTCATGACCACAAATGTCCACGGCATCGTCCTCTGAAGAAATGCAAATCCTGAAGTCGAAATTCTTTGTGACAGACAACTAACTGGTTTGTGACACCGTGAAAAGTTCTAGTGCTCATATGACACACCTGACTAACCCCCCTTTTCTACAGCAATAGGAATATGTTACTGATTTGCAACTTGTGCCTCAATAGTGGAATTATTTTTCGTTGTTAACACTGAGCTAAAAAA
>NW_012120932.1:3485894-3486453 GCF_000951035.1 Colobus angolensis palliatus
GAGTCTTGCTCTGTCACCCAGGCTGGAGTGCAGTGGCATGATCATGGCTCACTGCAAGCTCTGCTTCCTGAGTTTAAGCGATTCTCCTGCCTCAGCCTCCTGAGTAGCTGAGATTACAGGCATGCACCACTACGCCCAGCTAAATTTTTTTATTTTTAGTAGAGATGGGGTTTCACTATGTTGTTCAGGCTGGTCTCAAACTCCTGACCTCGTGATCCGCCTGCCTCAGCCTCCCAAAGGGCTGGGATTACAGGCGTGAGTCACTGCACCCGGCCTTTTGTTCATTTTTTAATGCTATATATGGGCAGGGATGAGAGACATGAGTGAGCACCTTGGTGAGCAAGCCTTGCTTTAGAGTCGAGAAGTGCTGCCTGCACCACAGCTCTGCCTGCACCGCAGCTCTGCCTGCACCACAGCTCGGCCTGCACCACAGCTCGGCCTGCACCGCAGCTCTGCCTGCACCGCAGCTCTGCCTTCCTCCCGTTCTCAACACAGTGTTGCTCTTCAATCACACCATGATCTGAATCAAAAAAGTATTTTTAAATATCCAAGATTTCTC
>NW_012120932.1:3486618-3489109 GCF_000951035.1 Colobus angolensis palliatus
TGTGGTTCGAAATTATTTTATTTTCCATGTTACGACTTGGGGACAAGCTAAAGCAATTTTTCTCCTTCCTGATGGCTATAGCAAAACTATCAATATTGTCATGGCTCCAGCCAAAGAAGAGAGTGGCCACGGATTCTTGCCTAGATTTCTGTTCATTTCTCTCTGTGTTGGAGGAGCAGCAAGTTGGCCAACTGGACTGTTCTGATCATGCATGAAATATCCGGTGAGCAAGGAATTCATATGGTTTCCTAGTTGCATGTTTAGGGTAACCACATGGGATCTGTAAAGGTGAAAGCAGCTCTGTCATGGCCAGTGGCAGGCTGGAACCACTGGACGGTTTCACTGCCTTCCTGGGTTGCTTTTCCAGGAGGACCCACATATGTGACAATGGCTCTTGGGGTCTTGGGGCGAGATAACAAGGATCTTAAGCCTCGATTTAGTGTGTCCTTAGGGAAGTTTTAAAGTGAAGTTTCTAAGTGTTTTCCTAGCACAGGATTCTTAGCAAATAGTAGTCATGGTACTTTCTGGCTTGCTGATTGCTTAAACAGAAATTTCAAACATAGAAACAGGTCGTGGTTTTTACATGTTATTGTATGTCTATAACTAGATGCTGGTCACAGCAAAGCCAGGTTAAAAAACCAAGATGCTGCTGCTGGTGGTGAATCCCATTTGCAATAGTACAATAACTAAAAATCCAAAAGAAAAAAAAATACAGGAGCTTTCATGACATAAACCATAAACCTTTACAGACACCAATAAAAGTAGACTTGAATAAATTGCAAGACACTATAATAAGATTAAATTCAAATCAAAAGCCCCATCGGATTGGGAGAACATGATTGGACAAAGTATTGCTAAAATATCCTGTAGCTGAGTGCCAATATTCACCAAGAAATCTTTAAAAATCAAAAGTATTGGAAAAATTTAAATTTATCATAGACCTCTATGCAGATGTAGGTCTGTTAGCCAAGCACTTAACACTGTATCAGAAGATATTACAAGCTGATGATATGTGCCAAAGCCTGCAATACTTTAATCACCATTTCTCAGATTTATGTAAAAAGCAATTAAGGAAAATTGTGAAATAAGAACATAAATCACTAGATGAACATTTGACATTTAGTGCCCTATATGACGAGAGGGCACTCCAGCACTGGATACTAGTGAACTCTTAAAGCAATCTCAAATTATGTGGAATTCAAATTCTGTGGAGTAATTAGAAATCTAAATAGGAATAAGCTTTTCTCATTTAAGACATTTCGGACTTAACTATTATTAAATTATCCATGAGCAAGAGTTGGGGAGGACTAGAAAAAAATCCCTTTCATGAAGAGCCCAAAACAGTAAATAAGAGCAAGAGATGAGAAGTATTAATAGGAATCAAAGGTCAGGACTTTTCTTTATATCACTCAACCACAACCCACGCCCTTTAAAAGTGTACTGAGAGGGTATTCTGCATGAGAGTTTAACCACCTTCTATGTTAAACAGCCCTACATTGTTCTTTAATTATACATTGCAATTAGCATACAAAACAAAACACAACACCTAATAAATTAAAGAAAATAAATTCAAGTCTTAAGATACTTGTATCTGTCTTGATTAAAGTTCTGAGTCGATTATTTGATAAAAGGGTAAGGTGCCTGCTTTTATGCTCAGCTAGAAGAGCTGTACATGTCACATGAAGGTATTCCATACACCTGGCATAGGCAGGGCCTCAGAAGAATGAGCAGTCATGGGCTTCGCCAAACCAAACAACTGGGCCCTCACCTCTTCCACATGGAATTATTCTCATGCAAATAGACAACAGGCCTCACAGCAGAATGGCAAAATTCTGAAAGCATTATCTCAAAGGACTAGAAGTGGACATGAAAAAATGGTGGGCCAGGCGTGGTGGCTCATGCCTATAATCCCAACACTTTGGGAGGCCGAGGTGGGTGGATCACAAGGTCAGGAATTCGAGACCAGCCTGGCCAACATGGTGGAACCCAGTCTCTACTAAAAATACAAAAATTAGCCGGGTGCAGCGGCGGGTGCCTGTAATCCCAGCTTCTCAGGAGGCCGAGGCAGGTCAATCGCTTGAACCCGGGAGGCGGAGCTTGCAGTGAGTCAAGATCACAACACTGCACTCCAGACTGGGCTACAGAATGAGACTCCATAAAAAAAAAAAAAAAAGGTGAACTGAGACTTGAAAAAAAATCACAAATGGTGAACAGATGAGATCAGGATAAAACAATGCAAATATTCCTGGAAAACAATAAAAGAAATGTTTGGTGGAAGAAAATCTAAAACTCATTTCCTACGATATCTCACACAGACTTTGTTTACTGGAGAAAATAGCTAGCTCAGGAAATCATTGGTCAGGGAATGATCACTGGAACACCTCACTTTTCTGGAGGCGACCTCTGGTAAGGACCAAGTCCTCTCTCGTGTTTGCTCTCTTGACCCTCCTCGTGGGGGCTAGAAACTCTTCTTACCCTCCTACCTGTGGGG
>NW_012120932.1:3496229-3499622 GCF_000951035.1 Colobus angolensis palliatus
GCTGGAGTGCAGTGGCATGATCTCTGCTCACTGCAAACTCTGCCTCCTGGGCTCAAGCAATTCTCCTACCTTAACTTCCCTAGTAGCTGAGATTATAGGTATGCATCACCAAGCCTTAATTTTTGTATTTTTAGTGGAGACGGGGTTTCACCATGTTGGGCAAGCTGGTCTTGAACTTCTGACCTCGAGTGGTCGTCTGCCTCAGCCTCCCAAAGTGCTGGGATTATAGGCATGCACCACCGTGCCTGACCATATTGAATTTCTTTTAAAAATAATGTGTAATTTTGATTCCAATAATAATTTCAATTGGACTTTTTTTCACTACTTGAAAAATTGACTTGAAAATACACCACCAGGTAAACAGCAAGCATAAATTGCACAGATAAGATTGGAGGAAAAGATTCCTGTGATTAAAATGTTATTGTTAAAACAGTATGATAAGGAACAAGGATAGATAGATAATTTATTAAAACATGATAGAGAGTTTTAAAACAGACTAGGATATTTGATAAAGGGAGCTTCGTGAATCAGTGAGGGGAGAAATGTATTATTCAGAGCAGCATTTCAGATATTGGCCTTTTAGGAAAAAAATCAAGAAAATTTCTCACTGAGTCAGGCATGTCAATAATATTCAATATTCTCATCTTCAAAATGAAAAGGTTGAGTTAAGAGATCTTCAAGGATTTCTTATTCTGTTAGTGTCTGAACCAGAAACTGTAAGAAGTAAAAGTTATGAACAGAGTAGGAAGAGAAAAATCAGTCAGAAGACAGAAAAAAGCTGAAGTTCCAGCACAAGTGCACATACGTGCACACACACACACAAACCCTGCAGGTGGAAGTGGACTTATCCATGCACCAAGGGAAGGAAAAAGCCAAATGAAATGGGCTTTCGATGTGCTTTTGCCGAATACCAAATTAGGGTAACATGTGGTTTACAAACAGTAAACTCGAGCATTCAGCTTCCTTTTCTTTTCTTCTTGGTCCAATTTCTTTTGTTCTTTAAAGTCTCACCTTATGTTGCTACCTTGGTATAGAAAATGAGGGGTGGAGGAGAAAGACTGGACATAATTCAGATACTTTCAGTATGTTTTTAGTGGGTATAAATTTCAAATGCTTATTTTGTAGCATCAAGCTGCTATTTAAGACTTAAGGACAAAAAAAGTCAAAACACTGAAACTTGAAGAAATGGTGTTAAATTTCCTTGGAATCGGGGGCTCAAGCGTTTCAACTTTGAGAATCTAGTGATTCACTCTGAATGAAAAAATGTTGATGCAGTTGAAATCACTTTATGCAGTGAAATGCAAATTATGAGTGAACAAATTATAGCCTGCTGCTTTTGTCTGGTTTTGGACTATACCTAGCATCATGCATCATTTGTAGAAAAGTGTCTGTATAGAGAAACCAGTGAAACCATTTAGTCACGTGCAAATCGGTGTACTCAGAGGAAGGCAATGAAAAGGAGAACATTGTTATCTCCTCACTAGCTTAATGCTGTTCCTGATGAAAATCGCCTGAGGCCACATAAGAAATGTGGTGTAGTAATTATGTGCACTCAAATAGCTTCCCATTGGAAAGAAATAATCCACATTGGTAACTGAATCAAGCAAAACAGGCATAAAATTAAGCAGATTCACTTTATTTATAAAATAGTGAGTAATCACACTTCAAATAGATAATCTGAAAAAGAACACTGGAATTCAACAGAGAAGTAACAGGAAACACCTAAGGCAAGGAAAGAGAGGGGAAGACAGGCAGCCTGCTTGGCTAGGGTTGGCTGGGAACTTCAAAGAGACTCCACAATGTGGGAAAAAGGTAAGTAAGAGACCCCCATTGGTCTACACTCCCACCACAAACTCCTGCAATTCTAGCCACAGGAGAGCCCCTTGACCCTCGTGGGCCCTAAGACTTACATAGGGAGCTGCCTGGAGACTGTGTGATGGCATTGCTCCAGAGAGCGAGCCCATGCTGCATTGCATACATCTCCTGAGCTCCAAGGAGCCATTTTGAGAGTCCAGCCATCACCAGACTGCATCCTGCTCTGGAGTCCAACAGTCCCTGCATTTTCACATCTCCAGAGATCTACTGACCTCCCATGTCTACAGCCATTACTACCGCTGGCTACTGCCATCAGAGCTGAAGTGCAAGCTACGAGCAGCAATCCTGACACCCACAAGCAGCAGGATCACCACAGATTTACAAGTGCCCTGCTGGCTACCCCACCTGCAGCCACCGCCTAGAGCTGACACATGCACCCCCCAGCCACCTGCTTACATCTGCTGCCACTGAAAAGAAATAAGGAAGTCAAATTGTCCTTTTTTGCAGATGATATGATCTTATATTTAGAAAAATCTAAAGACTCCACCAAAAATCTCTTATATCACATCAGTAAATTTAGTAAAGTTGCAGGACATAAAATTAACATACAAAAACCAGTTGCCTTTCTATACACCAAAAATGAAATAGATGAGAAATAAATAAAGAAGACAATCCCATTTCAAATAGATACAAAAAACAAAATACCTAGGAATAAGTTTAACTAATGAGGTTAAAGGCTCTACAAGGAAAATTACAAGACACCGATAAAATAAATTGAAGAGGACACAAACAAATGGAAAAACATCCCATGCTCATGGATTGGAAGAACTAATTGTGACTGTATTGCCCAAAGCAATCTACAAATTCAATGCAATTTCTATAAAAATACTAATGTATTTTTTTCACTAAAATAGGAAAATTACTAAAATTTGTATGGAATCAATACAGAGCCCAAATAGCCAAAGCAATTTTGCGTAAAAAGAACAAAGCTGGAGGCATCACACTACTTACCTTCAAAATATATTACAATGCCGGAGTAACCAAAATAGCGTGGTATTGATATAAAAGCAGACACAAAGATCAATGGAATAAAATAGAGAACCCAGAAATAAATCCTCATATTCAAAGCCAACTCATTTTCAAGAAAGGCTCCCAGAACATACATGGGGGAAAGGAGAGTATCTTCAATAAATGGTGCTGCAAAAACTGAATAACTATGTGGAGAAGAATGAAACTAGCTGCTATCTCTCACCATACACAAAAATCTAATCAAAATGGATCAAAGACTTAAGTGGATCTAAGAACTGAAACTATAGAACTACTAGAAAAAACGCAGGAGAAAAACTTCAGGACATTTTGGCCTAGGCAAATACTTAATGGCAAAGACCTCAAAGCACAGGAAACAAAAATGCTCCAGCCGGGCGTAGTGGCTCACGCCTGTAATCCCAGCACATTGGGAGGCCGAGGTGGGCGGATCACCTGAGGTTGGGAGTTTGAGACCAGCCTGACCAACATGGAGAAACCCCATCTCTACTAAAAATAAAAAATTAGCCAGGCGTGGTGGTGCATGCCTGCAAT
>NW_012120932.1:3500065-3508668 GCF_000951035.1 Colobus angolensis palliatus
AAAAAAAAAAAAAAAAAAAAGCTCAACACCAGTAGCCATCAGGGAAATACAAATCAAAACCACAAGAAGGTATCATCTTACCCCAGAATGGCTGTTAATAAAAAGACAAAAATAGCAGTTGTGGCAAGGATATGGAGAAAAAGAAACTCTTTACACTGTTGGTGGCAGTGTAAATTAGTACAGCCACTAAGGAAAACAGTATGATTTCTATAGTAAACTAAAATAGAATTAACATTCGGTCCTGCTGTAGGGGTTTAATCAGGACAGTGGGGAAAATTATAAGCCACAAACCTTCTTGGAAGGCCTGAAGGTTTTTGCAGAAGTCTCAGGATAAGGTTATGGCTGAAGGCAACCTAATCCATACCTTCAGTAAATAGCTTAAAGTGGGTACAAAGGAAGGTAGAGTAGTTTACCTAACTAGCTTGCTTACACATGGAGTCCTAAGACTGACCTTTGATCTACGGAGGGTGCTTAATTGCTTTCTACTCAGGAAATCCACAATGTCAATTACCCTCTAGTGGTGTTTACTCACGACCTTTGTCAATTAATCTTTACTGAATAAATTCAAGTCTTGCTAACTGATAAAGGCCACAGCTGCGACTAAGTGGCCTGGACGCTAGGCTGAAGTGGCAAAGCAGAATATCTGTGTGTCAGTGTACTTTATTCACCTGTCATTGGGTCAGGGTCTGCAAGACAGACTCCCACATCCTGCAGTTTCACTAATGGGGTTTTATTCAAAGGAAAAGCAATCAGCATATCAAAAGGATACCTGCATCCTCATGTTTATTGCAGCACTACTCACAGTAGCAAAGATATGGAATCAACCTAAGTGTCCATCAATGGATAAAAGGATAAATAAAATGTATATATTTACCATGAAATACTATTTGGCCATAAGAAAGAATGAAATCATGCCATTTGCAGCAACATGGATGCAACTACAGGTCATTATGTTAAGTAAAATAAGCCAGACACAGAAAGACAAATATCACATATACTCACTCATATGTAGGAGCTAAAAAAGTTGATCTCATGAAGTAGAGAGTGAATTAGAGATACTAGAGGCTGGGAAGGGTGTGCAGGTTGGGGGAGGTATGAAGGGAGGTTGTTTAATAAGTGCAAACATAATTAGAAGGAATAAGTTCTAATGTTCAATGGCAGAGTACAGCAACTATATTTAACAACAATTTATTGCATATTTCAAAACTGCTGGAAGAGAACATGTATTAATATATTCCCAATACATAGAAATGATAAATATTCAAGGTGAGGGACTCCATAAATATCCTGACTTTATCATTACACATTCTATGTATGTAACAAAGTATCACATGTTCCCCATAAATATGTGCAAATGTCATTCATCAATTTAAAAAAATTCAAAAAAATTTGCTGTTGCATTTAAACAATATTTAAGTAGTTTTCTACCATGCCTATTTTATTAAGAATGCTGAATTAATAAAATACCTTTCAGTAATTACTGATATAAACATATTACCTTCTCTTTTAATTTACAGTAGTAAATTATTTCAATTTCTTTCTTTTTTTTTTGAGACGGAGTCTTGCTCTGTCACCCAGGCTGGAGTGCAGTGACACAATCTTGGCTCACTGCAAGCTCCGCTTCCCAGGTTCACACCATGCTCCTGCCTCAGCCTCCCCAGTAGCTGGGACTACAGGTGCCCACCACCACGCCCGGCTAATTTTTTGTATTTTTAGTAGAGACGGGGTTTCACTGTGTTAGCCAGGATGGTCTCAATCTCCTGACCTCATGATCTGCCTGCCTCGGCCTCCCAAAGTGCTGGGATTACAGGCATGAGCCACCGCACCTGGCCAACCTCAATTTCTTGATAGTTTATCACTTTAGAATTTTAGAATTAAAATCATTACTAATTTTCAAATATACTTAAATATTGTATTCACCACAATGTTATTTAGAATTTTTGCATCTGTGGTTATAAATGACCCGAGTCAATAATTTCTTTCTTTTTTTCCTGTACTTACTATGATAGTCTAAGAGTGATGATGTATTTTAAAGTTGCAATGAAGCAATTACAAGAAATAAAATATTGGTATATATTTCTCTATAACTTGAAATGATTTCAAATAATAAAATGATCTGATCTTTAAATATGAACTATATTCAGACATGGATCTATGTGCTTATCTTCTGTATTTTAAAAATCAACTTTAGCAAGATATTATTTACATACAATAATTGTACCTATTTAGTGTTCATTTTAACAGTGTGTGCACCCATGAAACTACCAACACAATAAAAATACAGAACATTTTTATCAACTCAAAAAGATTCCGTGTGCCTCTTTGCTGGCCATCTCTGTCTCTGGCCCTAGCTTCAGGCAACTGCTAATCCGAATTTTGTTACTTCATGTTAGTTTGCATTTCTAGAATTTTATATAAATACAACCATATGGTACATAACACTCTTTCATGTCTGGCATCTTTTACTCAAAATGACTGAAATTCATCCATGTTGTTACATTTATCATTAGTCTGTTCCTTTTTGTTGCTGAGTAGTTTTCTAGTTATGGATACACCACATGATATCTGTTCACTTGATGATAAACATGTAGATTGTTTCCAGTTTGAGGCTATTGTGAATAAAGGTCTTGTCAACATTCATGTACAAGTCTTTGTTTGGACATAAGTTTTCATTTCACTTGGGTTAAATACTGGAGTGGAATGGTTGGGTTGTATGATAGCTATGTGTTTAACTTTTTAAAAATTTGCCAAAGTATTTTCCAAAGTCTTTGTGCCATTTTACATCCCTACCTGCCACGCATGAGTTCCAGTTGCTCAACATCTTCCAACACTTGGTCCTGTCAATCATTTTAATTTCAGTAATTTTAATGAGTGTGTAGACGTGTCTCATTATGGTTTTGATTTGTATTTCCCTGGTGGCTTATGTTGAAATTCTTTCTTGTCCCTATTAACCATTTCATCTCTTATTTTATGAATTATCTCTGTTGAAGTATATTGTCATTTTTATTAAGTTGTCCTTTTACAATTGGATTATATATTTCTTTACATTTTCAGGAAACAAATCTTCTGTCAGAAGTTTATTGCAACTGTTTCTTCCCCTTCTGAGTCTTTCCTTCTCGCCTTCTTAAGTGCTTTCAAAGGACAATAGTTTTTAATTTTGAAAATGACAAATTATGATTTCTGTCTTTTATAGTTCATTATTATCATTAAAAATCTTTTGTTTTTGCTGGTCTCAGTCTTTAATCATGGCTGGGCTTCACGCGCGCACACACACACACACACTCAGGCTTCACATTTTGTTGAAAGCTGTGATATCAACACTTTGCACGTGTTGCTCAAACTTGGTGATCTCCTCCTTCAGCAAGTCTGTCCCCACCTTGTCCTCCACCACACACTGAATCTGTAGCTTCCAGATACCGTAGCCCACGGGCACCAGCTTGGAGGCCCCCCAGACCAGTGCGTCCAGCTGGATGGAGGGCACACAGGCCTCCAGCTGGGCCATGTTCATCTCATCATCCAAAGGCTTGACATCGAGCATGAGGGAGGACTTGGCCACCAGTGCAGGCTTCTTGGCCTTCCTCTCCAGGTACTGCTGCAGCCGCTCCTCCCGCAGCTGTGCCGCCTTCTTGTCTTCCTCCTCATTGTCGCTGCCAAACATGTCAATGTCATCATCCTCGTCATCCTCTGCTGGTGTGGCTGGCTTCTTGGCCTGGGGCTCCACTTGGTGCAGGGAAGACATGTGCTGGGTCTGTGGGGCCGTGGCCCGGTGGCCAGGCGAGCTCTTCCCCAGCACGTTCAGCCGCGCCTCCAGCTTGGAGATAGTCGGCTGCAGCTCCTGTACAGGCTCTGGTTCTTTTTTTTTTTTTTTTGAGGCGGAGTCTCGCTCTGTCGCCCGGACTGGAGTGCAGTGGCCGGATCTCAGCTCACTGCAAGCTCCGCCTCCCGGGTTTACGCCATTCTCCTGCCTCAGCCTCCCGAGTAGCTGGGACTACAGGCGCCCGCCACCTCGCCCGGCTAGTTTTTGTATTTTTAGTAGAGACGGGGTTTCACCGTGTTAGCCAGGATGGTCTCGATCTCCTGACCTCGTGATCCGCCCGTCTCGGCCTCCCAAAGTGCTGGGATTACAGGCTTGAGCCACCAGGCCCGGCCCAAGGCTCTGGTTCTTCACTTTCAGACTGGCGAGCCGGACCACGAGCTCGCTGTGGTCTGCGCAGGCGCCGCTGGAGGCCCCTGGGCCTGAGTTTCTGGCCAGGGATTTCGGGATGTTCTCTCTGGCTCTGGCAATGTCAGGGAGGATCATGCTGGCGCCGTTCTCCTGGCCGGAGGCCCCGGCCACAGGCCCATTCATCTGCTCGTAGAATCTCCTTTCTGCATGGTCATATTTGAACTTGTCCAACCAGATCTTCTCATGCACTAGGAAGTTTGTAGCCATTTTTCTGACAGTAGCCAAGGATGCAGCGGCCAGGGAGGAGCAATCGGCGGATGTGGGATGCCTGAGGAAAGGGTACTACCTTAAAAATATTTTCCTATAGTCCTGGTAAATTTTCAATGATAACTCTGAAAATAATATTTTTAACTTATTTTATGGTTTTTAAAATTTTTTTATTAATTTTGATCAGTTGTATCTTACTAGGAAACCACCCATTTATTGCAGTATTCTCTTCTGATCCTATGAATTGATTCAATATCCATGTCTCCTTTTACTCATTACAAATCTTACATAATTTTGCTCTTATCTCTTTACCTTACTCGGGTTTATGTGAGGTATTCAGTTTACTAAGGTTTTAAAATATTTTCATTTTAGTAGGAAAAGGATGGATTATTTTATAAATTTCATTGCCTGAATAAGTTTAGGTATGGTTTTGGGTGCAATAAGAAAGACATAAAATAGAATGGTTTATGCCAAACATGTTTATTTTTATCACACAGCTAAAGTCTGTAGTTAAGTTGCTGCTACTTTTGAGTCAATAATATCAGGACCCGTGTTGGTGAATCTTTTGGCCTTTCCCTGGTGGTTGAAAGATCACCACTGCTGGCGGCATAATGTACAAGGCAGGAAGAGGGATGGAATTGATGGTAACAGCTAAGTTGGTCTCTTTTCTTAGGAAATAAAGGTTTTCCCAGAATACATCTACCAGTGTTTTGCTTCTCTTGGGCCGAGGCAGGTCATTTGGCCACTACCAGTTTCAGAAGGTGATGAGGTTACAGCACTATTCACAATAGCAAAGACATGGAATCAACCTAAATGCTCATCAATAGTAGACTGTATAAAGAAAATGTGGTATATATACATCATGGAATACTATGCAGCCATTAACCAGAATGATATCATGTCCTTTGCAGGGATATGGATGGAGCTGACGGCCATTATCCTTAGCAAACTAATGCAGGAACAGAAAACCAAACATCACTTATAACCAAACACCACATGTTCTCACTTATGAATGGGAGCTAAGTGATGAGAACACATGGACACATAACAGGGAAACAACACACACCGGGGCCTATTGGAGAGTGAAGAGTGGGAGGAAGGAGAGGATCAGGAAAAATAACTGATGGGTTCTGGGTGATCAAATAATCTGCACAACAAGCCCCCATGATATGGGTTTACCTGTGTAACAAACCTGCACGTGTACCACTGAACTTAAAAGTTAAATTTAAAAAAAAAGATAAAGTAGACCAGGCGTGGTGGCTCATGCCTATAATCCCAGCACTTTGAGAGGCCGAGGCGGGTAGATCACGAGATCAAGAGATCGAGACTATCCTGGCCAACATGGTGAAACTCTTTTGCTGCCAAAAATACAAAAAATTAGCCGGGCGTGGTGGCGGGCGCCTATAGTCCCAGTTACTCGGGAGGCTGAGGCAGGAGAATCACTTGAACCCGGGAGGCGTAGGTCGCAGTGAGCCAAGATTGCGCCACTGCACTCCAGTCTGGAGACAGAGTGAGACTCTGTCTCACAAACAACAACAACAACAACAACAACAGATAAAGTAAGCAGTGAGAGAGGAGTTTGGGGATTGCATGCTGGTTCAGCAAAGCAACATTTTCCAAAAATTTCCCAAAAGATACACAAACTATCCAGTAGACCACTTTAAAATATTATATGTGAAGCTTAAGTCTTAAGATTAAAAATTCAGAAACTGTAAAAGAATACACATTTAAACATGTAGCAAATAAAATTATGTGAATGGGATAATATCATATGCAAAGTTGAGACAAGGAATAGATGTTTTTTAAAAAAGGAGTTACTCCCTTTAACATAAAAAGCTGTTTTAAGTTAATAAGATAAACAATCCAAAAAGAGAAATGTATAAACAAATGCTTTATAAAAGCAATTTACAGAATAGGAAATTCAAATGGTCAAGACACATTTAGAGGCATATTAATATATACATTATAATTAGTTATCACTTGGAACTTGTAAAATTTCTCAAGGTTAAAGAGTAACTGTAGCTGGGCACAGTGGCTCATGCCTGTAATCCCAGCACTTTGGGAGGCCAAGGCAGGTGGATCATTTGAGGTCAGGAGTTTGAGACCATCCTGGCCAACATCCATCTCTACTAAAAATACAAAAATTAGCCAGAAGTGGTGGCAGGCACCTGTAATCCCAGCCACTTGGGAAGCTGAGGCACGAGAATCGCTTGAACCCAGGAGGCAGAGGTTGCAATGAGCCAAAATTGCACCTCTGCACTCCAGTCTGGGCGATAAAGCAAGACTCAGTCTCAAAAAACAAAAAAAGAGTAACAGCTACTTTTAGTAGGGGGAAAGAGGTACATTTATACACTAATACTGGAAACATAAAAAGTTACAGTCTTGGGACAAAGAAATCTAGCAACATCTGTTAAAATAAAATAACACATACCATTTGATCAGTCCCACTCCTACAAGCAGATGCTACAGAAAAAAATAATCTCCAGTAGGTAAGGGCATGACTGTCCTTGTCCAATAATCTGTCAAGTATAGTTATAAAAGATTATTTCTCCTAATGAAAAAAATGTGAATAACCAATGGCAATATGGTCAAAATATTATGGTACGTCCACACCATGGAGTCTTTTCAGCTAGCTAAAAATCATTAAGTGTAAAAGGTGCAAAAATGAGTATACAATCCCTCTTATGTATGACAATGAAATCACACACACTAATATATGATACAGATGACATATTAATGTGACTGTATGTGATTGTGAATATAGCGAAAAATATCAAGTTGATTAGCATTATCTGTTGACTGTTGGAGTGGCTGGAAATGCTATGAATGGAAGTACATTATAAAAGTTAGTTAGGTCAGGCATGGTGGCTCACGCCAGTAATCTCAGCACTTTGGGAGGCTAGGCAGGAGAACTGCTTGAGGCCAGGAGTTTGAGACTGACCTGGGAAACACAGCGAGACCTCATCTCTACAAAAACTAGAAAAATTAGCGGGTGTGGTGGCGTGTGCCTGTACTCCCAGCTACTCAACAGGCTAAGGCAGGAGGATCACTTGAGCCCGGGGGTCGAGGCTGCAGTGAGCCAGGATTGTGCCACTGGACTCCCACCTGGGTGCCAGTCTCTAAAGTAAATAAAGTCACATTTATGCCATGTTACATATATATACATGTGTGTGTATGTAACTATTTTAATAAAAAGAAAGGCAAGTGTTTCATGGTCTGTTTTTCTCCACTGGTTTGAGACATAGGCTTAAAGTTAAATCAGTAAACAAAATGAATTATATTTATTGTGAAATCTGCTTCTATAGGAAGACCTTTTCCAATGTATTAAATAGAGCTTCTTCTCTACTTGAATGTTACGGCATTTAATAAAATGATGTATTCTTACAAAACGTATTTGTATCAATTACTTGTCTGGTATACAGTAAGGTGTGACTCATGGACAAAGATTTTTCCATGTACAATATATCATGTACAGTAATCACAGGGCTTGTCTGTAGTATGAGTAATTAAAACTTGTTCTGACTTCTGTGAAAAGGCTTTCTCACTTGCAAGAAACACAGTTTCTCTCATGTGTAAATCCTGAAGAATACTAAAAACTGATTTCTGTGTGAAGCTACTCCCACATTTGCTCTTAACGTTGTCTCCTTCTGGTAGAAACTTTCCGATAAATTCCAGGTGAAGTGTTTTCCAGTTAGTGTTCTTATAGGCTTTGTTCTCCAAATGGTGTCTTGAGTGTATAATGGGATTTGAATTATTATTTTTTTCTCATATGTGAATTTAGTATGTTCAGGTCACTAACTTTTCGGTGGAAGACTTCCTAGTCATCGTAAAGTTTCTCTCCAGCATTAATTTTCTGATATATAATGAAGTATGACTTGTAAGGAAAATCCTACACACATTTAGTACAAACAGAAAATTGTTATCCCCTATGAATTATCTGATGCATATGTAAATGTTTGAGTGTATGTGTTCTTTTATTTTCTGAATACACAGTATGAACACTTTTTAAAAATTAATTTAAAATGCATTTTTGGCTAGGTGCAGTGGCTCACATCTGTAATCCCAGTACTTTGGGAGGCCAAGGTGGGACGACTGCTTGAAGCCAGGAGTTTGAGACCAGCCTGGGGAACAAAGCAAAGTGAGGCCTCATCTCTACCAAAAAAAAAAAAAA
>NW_012120932.1:3510943-3515480 GCF_000951035.1 Colobus angolensis palliatus
AAGTATCCTAGAAATAAGGTTTATATGTTCACATTCTGAACATATAATAAGATGAGTCTTCCAGAGACTCAAGCCCAGTTTCAAATAATCTTCATACATGACTGGATAAAGGCAATCAGGGATTACTACTGATCCTAGCCTAAGAAGCTATGTTAGAAGCTATGGCAAATCCTCTCTGGAAGAAGATATTATCCAGACCATCTTATTACCTCTACAATTTTAATATATATTGTCTGGCAAGTGATATAAAAATCACCATATGAGGACATAGGACATCACCAAAACTCAAGAAAAATAACCATTAGAAAACAGGCCAACAGGAGATCTAGGTAATAAGGCTATCCCTAAAAGAAACAGAGAAAGAGAATGAGGCAGATGCATAATTTGAATAGATAATAGCTAGGAATTTCCCCAAATGCACGTGTGCGCACGCGCACGCACACACACACACACACACACACCAAAACCACTAAGCCACAGATTTAAAAAATATTATAAACCCCAAGGAAGATAAATACACCTAGGCATATCAATGTGCAACTGTTAAGAAACAAAGGCAAATAGATAAATTTCAACGGAGACAGAAAAGCAGATTGCCTGCAAAGGTAATTATATAAAGCTTACTTCTCAATAAAATGATAAAAGACAGACCAAAATAAAATATCGTCAAAATACTAATAGAAAACAACTTTCAACTTAGAATTCTACATTCAGTAAAAGTATCCTTCAAAAATGAAGGCAAAATAAAACACTGCCAACAAACAAAGAACAATTTGTCACCAGCAAACTCACAGTAAAAGTAATACTAAAGGGTGTTCTTCAGTAACAAGCAAAATAATTCTAGAGGAAAACTTACAGGACAGGAAAAATAAAACAGTACTTAAAATGATAAATATGTGAGTTAATTTAAATGGCTATTGACTCAAATAATGACTGGCTATGTTCACCACATACAGAGTCCAGATATACAACATCAATACCATATGAGAGACAAATACATGAAATTAATGTTATAACTTCTCCCGTTGTCCAGAAATGTTGTTAGTACTAATTTACATTAGCTTTTAATCCGTATGTGTATTATATTAGTATCTGACATAGTACATTTAAGGCAAAAATTACTAGAGATAAAAAGAAACATCTAGTAATGATAATGTGTCCATTAACAAGGAAGATTATAACGATTCTAAATTATATGTAAAATCAAAGACAAAATATATAAAGCAAAAATTAGTAGCTCTAAAGGAGACAAATTCACAATTATTTGTAAAATCACAACACACTTCTTTTAGTATTTGATAGAAGAAAAATAGTCTACTCAAATACAGAGAATTTGAAAAACAAAATTAAGATTAGTTTGTAGAGATTGTGAGGAGATAAAAGGAGAAGTCTTCCAAATATTCAACTACATTTTATCTTCTAAGTAAATGGTAATCTAGCAAGTAACAAACATGTAGAGAATGTACTAACAAAATTAGTGGGAAAAATTTTAGGATTTGATATCCATTTTCTTAATTTGTCCTATTTTTCAAACAGGAGTTGATAACAACAACATCAAAAAAGTGCAGGTTTCTGTGGTCAAAGCTGAGGATCTAAAGTGCTGCTATCTAGATCTGGGTCCCTGTAGCTAAGTTCCATGATCTTAGTGCTAGTTCTAAGGTAATAAGTAGTTAGGGCACTGTTGCTTACATCACTGGGGAAATAGACTTTTGAGAAATAGGCAAAGAGCAATTTCAGACCTCTTGGCTAACTTCTGCCCCAGCATACACCAACAGATATAACAATAAATAATGGTGACTTCCCAAAGAAAATTTTAAAAAAGTAGAGTCCTTCCTTTCTGTCTTTAGTGTTTTCACAAAAACTGCTGATTCATTTTCATTATAGACCTGAACTGCCCTCCTTTTGCCTTGATCTCAGTGTCCTTAGACAATGTAAAATTTAGGCTGCTTAGACAATGTAAAATTATCTCATCACTCTACTCATTAATGAATTTTTTGGGGTCAATATTGAATAGTTTTGGTACCCAGAACATGAAAAACTCAACAGCCCTGAATTGATAAAACTGTTTGCTCAAAAAGTGAAACAAGGAAGACTGCAAATCACCTCCTTGCACATTTACTATTATTTGCAGGAGCTTGACAACACCAATATCAAATAACCAAAGATGGCCACTATACAATGCTTACACACTCTCAAAAGTGTCTCCCCATAAGCATAACTGCACATCAGCTATATGATCCAGATGTTCATAATTCTAACTAGATAGAAGAAAGTTGGCCTTGGTCACCTCCTGAGTCCCCACACCATAATTGTAGCATTGAGCACTCTACTTCCCCAGTGTCAGATTTCTGAGGCACACTGAGTTGTGGCTTCCAGTTTAAGGCTTTCTTCAAGTCACTGCACTTATAGGGTTTCTGTTTAGTATGAATTTTCTGGTGTTTAATAAGATTTGATCTGATGGTGAAGGCCTTTCCACACTCAGCACATATATATGGTTTCTCTCCTGTGTGAATTCGATGATGCTCATGGAGTTGTGATTTCTTAATGAAAGACTTCCCACAGTCACTGCATTCATAGGGTTTCTCTCCAGTATGAATTCTCCTGTGTCTATTTAAGTGTGACTTCTGGATGAAAGATTTCCCACATTCAGTACAAATATAGGGTTTCTCTCCGGTATGAATTCTCTGATGCATAATTAGTGTTGATTTTCTTGCAAAGGCTTTCCCACATTCACTGCACTCATAATGCCTTTCTCCAGTATGGGATTGCTGATGTATGTGGAGACCTGACTTCCGAGTGAAGGCCTTCCCACAGTCACTACATTTATAAGGTTTCTCTCCAGTGTGAATTTTCTGGTGTGTAAAAAGATTCGATCTGTCAGTAAAAGCCTTTCCACACTCAGCACATCTATAGGGTTTCTCTCCTGTGTGAATCTGCTGATGTACGTGGAGTTGTGATTTCTTAGTGAAGGATTTCCCACAAATACTGCATTCATAGGGTTTCTCTCCAGTATGAATTCTCTCATGTGTAATAAAATGGGATTTGTGGAAGAAGGCCTTACCACATTCAGTGCAAACATATGGTTTTTCCCCTCTATGAATTCTCTGGTGCATACTTAGTGTTGACTTCTGAATGAAGGCTTTCCCACATTCACTGCATTCGTAATGTCTCTCTCCAGTATGACACTGCTGATGGATCCTGAGCCGTGACTTCCAGGTGAATGATTTTCCACAGTCACTGCATTTATAAGGTTTCTCTCCAGTATGAATTTTTTGGTGCTTAATGAGATTTGACCTGTCAGTAAAGGCCTTACCACATACAGTACATATATAGGGTCTTTCTCCTGTGTGGATTTTCTGGTGTATAATGAGATTTGTCTTGTGAGTGAAGACCTTCCCACATTCTGAACATATAAAGGGATTCTCTCCTGTGTGAATTCGCTGATGCACGTGGAGTTGTGATTTTTTAATAAAGGATTTCCCACAGTCACTGCATTCATAGGGTTTTTCTCCAGTATGAATTCTTTCATGTGTGATAAAATGTGACTTCCGGATAAAGGCCTTCCCACATTCAGTACATACATAAGGTTTTTCTCCTGTGTGGATTTTCTGATGCATACTTAGTGTTGATTTCCTTGTGAAAGCTTTTCCACATTCAGTACATTCAAAGTGTTTCTCTCCAGTATGAATTTTTTTATGTATATTAAGGTTTGAATTCTGAGAGAGGTTTTTCTCACATTCACTGTACTCATAGGGTTTTTCTCCAGAATGAATTCTCTGGCATCTGAACAGATCTGACTTCTGGATAAAGGCTCTTCCATAGTCACTGCATTTATAGTAATTCCCCTCAGAAGTTTTCTGACGGTTTGACTTGAGGGAAAAATCCTTCTCATATTCAGTGCATATTCCTGCATAAACCCTCTGACGGCCATCAAGCTGGGACTTCCGAGTGAAGACTGCCTCACATTCATGGCATTCAGGCTGCTTTTCTTCAGTACAAATGCTCTCGTGTGCAAAGGCATGTGACTTCGGGGAGAAATCATTTACACAGTCAGAGAACAAACAGAGGCTGTCTCTGGTATGAATTTCCTGATGTTGAATGAGAGCTTGCTTATGATGCAGAGATTTCCTACACTGATTACATTCACAAGCAGTCACTTCTGTATGAGAATTCATATGAGTGAAAAGATCACCATCTCCAATAGTCTTATCAGAATTTTCTGTTGCATTGTTTCTATTATATAAGGTTACAGTAGGCTCCAAATTCTTTCCAAATGAGTTACAGTTATGGAGTCTTTTTCTTGAGGAAACCAGGTGTGTGTTTACATGAACTATTTCCCCAATGTCCTTATATTCACAGACCCCGTCGTTAGCTAGTGTTTTCTTGTTAATGAAGGCAACATGACTTACAGGTTTGTTCTGGTTTTGTCCACATTTTCTTGTGTGTTCATCATCTTTCCACAATTCTTCTAAAATGGAATATGGGTCATCTCTTTTGAAGAGATTAATATTAATCTCAGACTGGAAAGAAACTTCTT
>NW_012120932.1:3521735-3523047 GCF_000951035.1 Colobus angolensis palliatus
GATTACAGGTGTGAGCCACCGTGTCTGGCCTATGGTTGAATTCTTCATCCCTGGTTTGGGGTACTGATGTGATAAATGCATCTGGTAGAAGACATGACAGGAAAGAACCAGACATCAGAGGAGGAGACTGAAAGCTGTTCATCAAACCTGTGCCTTTCCTTCACAATAGTAAGCTTGTAGCCAAGTACATGGCTGCCTCACAATACTAGGTTCGTCCAGCTTCATTTGTCACTAGGTGGGACTGAGTAACTCTTTTTCACTTATCAGTGGGAGTGATAAGGCCAATGTCTTAAGAAAGTGGGTTTGTCTCCCACAAACCTCTTCTTTTCCCACCAGTATATTCTCACTTGGCAGCACCCAGTTCTACGAAGCTGGCAATGCCCTAGCACAGGGGTCAGAACACGGAAGCCCTTGGGCCAAATCCAGGCCTCTACCCGAAAGCTAACAATGGCTTTTACATTTTTAAATGGTCAAAAAATTAATCAAAAGAAGAATACTACTTCACAATATGTGAAAATTATATGAAATTCAAATTTCAGTATCCATAAAGTTTTTATTGGAACACAGCCACATCCATTCATTGATGCATTGTCTGTGGCTGCTTTGGGGCTACAACTGCAGAAATGAGTCATTGTGACAGCAGCCATATGGTCCACAGAGCCTATTCACTTTTGTGCCTTTACAAAAAATTCGTCAGCCCTTGCCCTAGGGGATGGTGGTACAATGACTTTCTAGAAACTTTCTTCCTGAACGGCCATGGAAACAGAGTTGCCCAGTGTTATGGCCACAGAAAAGGGACTAACACACACCTTTCCATTAGTCACTGCAGTCTTTTTATCAATGAACCCAAACATACAGTCTTTTCATTTTCTCCATTTAAGCTTCCTTTTTCTGATCTTTTGTTTCTATTCAAAATTCATTGTTCTTCATTAATCATTTGGGGTTCTCTGCTTTAAACGCTAATTTCAAATTTCACCACAACTCCAGAGAGGCTCTCTTTTAACTTAAAAACAAACAACAAAAAGATACTTTGAACCACTCATATTTATATTTGAATTGGCATAGATGTGCATGTTAACAAATGTGTAATGCACAAAGATTGAAATTTTCAAGATTTCATGCAGTTACCCTCTCTTTTGAATAAGTTTTTCTAGCCCTCTGAATTGCTCCTAGAAGAAAAATTTTAAAGTCTTTCTGAAAAAGAGCAAAATGACCTCCTCTTCTTATAACACAAATTCAGGAGTTTAATTTCACTATTTTCTACAGAAACTTTGCTTTTTAATGTACAAGGGTAAAATACTCAGTTATCACA
>NW_012120932.1:3523462-3525039 GCF_000951035.1 Colobus angolensis palliatus
ATCTTGGCTCGCTGCAACCTCCACCTCCTGGGTTCAAGTGATTCTCCTGCCTCAGCCTCCTGAGTAGCTGGGATTACAGGCGCCTGCCACCTCACCTGGCTAATTTTCGCACTTTTAGTAGAGATGGGGTTTTGCCATGTTGGCCATATTGGTCTCAAACTCCTGACCTCAGGTGGTCCACCCACCTCGGCCTCCCAAAGTGCTGGGATTACAGGCATGAACCACTGTGCCCAGCCAAAATACGTGTATTATTTGAATACACAGATAGATAACATAATAATCAAAGGGCTCAATGAAGAGGGAGAATGAAAGAATAACATGGGGTAGAAATGGTTATGGAAAACAGGCACAAATGTGAATTGCAGATAGGAGGCCATATTCTTTCTCTAGCTTACAAACCTACTGAGAGGAGAATCTGTCCCATGTTAGATATTAAGTAGTAACTTTAGTTTTGTTCCATGTAGCTATGACAGGATAAACACAGCACACAATGTTTTAAGTAGTGAAATCTATCAGCAGCATCTGAGATGAAATAGTGAAAAAAAAAATGGGATTATCACAAATAGGATTAGAATAATTGAGACATGAGAAAATATAGACATGGTTGTAGGTGATATGACTGGGAGGTACGAAAGAGGCTTTTCTAAATGAGAAAAATAGCTAGAAAAGCAGAATCAATTATCTGAGAGATGGATTAGAGGGAAAAGTAAAAAACTCCAAGATAACATTTTGAATTATCTGAGAAGATAGATTAGAGGGAAAAGTAAAAAACCCAAGAGAAGATGCCAACATTTTGAAAGGCAAGCCACCTACTTTTGGCATGCTACATTATATCTTGTCTTCCTTCACACAAACAGCCAGACCCTTATATGCAGACAGTATTGGTCTTTCCCCTGAGTGCTGTATACAACAGGGCCAACGTGTGACTGAGACACACAAATAACAGTTTTAGAGTAAAAGTTGTTCCCATGAACCACTTATCACTCAGAGCTTATGCTGCAGCAGAGACACATAATCTGAGACACAGATAGGTCTGGGCTGAGACACATGGCCCTGGGCAACTTTAAGGAGGACCCAAAGCCCTTACACCTGCCTCTAAATGTCCATGATAACTCCTAATGTAGGCTAGTTATGTATAGGACAGAGGCAAAGTGCATACTTGCCAGCAGGTAGTATAACCAGTTGGGAAGAGAAGAAAGACCCCTGTGGCGGTGATCATTACCTTGACATCCTGCTCACTGCCCCAGCTGTAAATGACCTGCAAGGAGAAATGGACCCCACCCCAAACTTGGTTCAGATGCCAAGAGTGATTATGAGACACACACAGTAAGAGGGTATAAAAAGACTCAATACTCACATAATGAGGCTTTCTGGGGACAGCTCCAAGCAGGTCCAGATGGGGCTAGAGTGGGCAAGGAAAGGACTGTCTTAGGGTTTAGAGCGGGGGTGGTGGGGCTAGGCTAACTATTCCCTTATGTAGTTGGAATTTCCCAGCACCAATGGAGGGAATATATGGGCTTTTTTCTCAGTTTGTCCAGGTGTGCGGAGAAAAAGAGAGAGAGGGGTGAGGCTTAGAA
>NW_012120932.1:3525769-3526676 GCF_000951035.1 Colobus angolensis palliatus
AAAAAAAAAGAAATTCTCATTTCCAATAAGAATAATTCATGAAGAAACGTATTGCGGTGCTGTTTGTAGTAGCTGAAAAACTGGACAAGTAAAATGTGGCATATATGTGCACTACAGAATGATATGTAGAAATTAGAAAAATGCATTGCAACATGGACCAATTTGAGAAAAAAACTGAGTAGGATATATAATACAGTACCATTTCTACAAATTAACAATGCCAACAACTCAGATTTTACAAATATCCCACAAATTTAAGGATAAATGGCAAAACATGTCAAATATATTAGAACAGTTGCCTCTTGGAAGGATAAAAATGAGTATGGAGACTGAGGATTAAAAAGAATAAATAAAATAAGAGGAGAGCCTTAAACACACTGATGATGATATTGACTAAAAACTAAGGCTATAATTATTAACTTAATCTGTACAGGATATACCTGTACATAAGATTAAAAAAACTTTTTGTAAGATATGAAAATAAATAAATTAGAAAGATCAAGTCAGTGTTGTGTTGCACAAGCCAAGTAGGAATAAAATGTCAATGATACCCTCAAAATCAACAGTTAGAGAAGAGGCATGGGGGGACTTCAGATAAGCCCATCTCTAGATGACAATTCTGAGGCACTTAGGGGAAAGAGACAAAATGAGAAGAAACAGCAGGAACTGAAGTTGTAATGCACAGTAATTTTTTAAGAAGGTAGATCTATGAGTATTTGAATGCATAAGGAAATGATCTAAATGGAGGTAGAAAGAATAAAACTTTTCTAGGGAAAGAGAGAAAAAAGCAAGAAAGCAGGACCCTAGAAAGTACGGTGTGACATGATCCAAAGAACCAGTAACAGTAGCACATTCTCTCCTAAAAAGCCAAGCAAAGAAGAAGGCATTGATATGAGGATATGAGAAG
>NW_012120932.1:3527396-3529847 GCF_000951035.1 Colobus angolensis palliatus
GAAGATGACTTCTGGTTTGGGAACTTGACATCCTGTTAACAGGAGATGACAGAGGACTTGGTTTCAGAGGCCATACAATGAAGCATTCCATTTGTTTTCCAAAAAAGTTCACTGGGAACAGAGGAATATTCACACGACCCAAAAGAGATTATTAAGAACACGGGACAAAATAAGGACAAAACCATTACACACTTCAGATGTCCTGCAGTCTTTAGAAGTCCCACATACCTCGGAAAACACAGACTTCAGCAATTCTACTGAGAAAAAAAAATACACTCAATTAGGTGCTGCCTACTAGGTACCCAGCAGAGCTGTGCTTACCCACTGAGATCAAGTTGAAATAGTTTTCCAGCATCACTTCTCTGTACAGGCTTTTCTGAGCAAGGTCTAATTGTTGCCACTCATCCCTACTGAAGTCTACAGTTACATCCTTGAATGACACTGATTCCTGCAAAAAACAAACAAACAAACAAAAAACCCTTTCAATGTGAAGGATAAGATTACAGAATGGAACAAGACAGGACCTTATTTTTTATTTTTTTATTTTTAGAGCAGGTCTAGAGTATCCTTTATTCTACATTTAGCTTAGTTTTACTATTTTTTTTTAAATTATACTTTAAGTTCTAGGGTACATGTGCACAACATGCAGGCTTGTTAACGCATGTATACATGTGCCATGTTGGTGTGCTGCACCCATTAACTCGTCATTTACCTTAGGTGTATCTCCTAATACTATCCCTCCCCACTCCCCCACCCCACACAGGCCCCAGTCTATGATGTTCCCCTTCCTATGTCCAAGTGTTCTCATTGTTCAATTCCCACCTATGAGTGAGAACATGCAGTGTTTGGTTTTTTGTCCCTGCGACAGTTTGCTGAAAATGATGGTTTCGAGCTTCATCTATGTCCCTACAAAGGACATGAACTCATCCTTTTTTATGGCTGCAAAGTATTCCATAGTGTATGTGATACAATATACTATAAAGAACTTCTACAACTCAACGACAATGAACAACATAATTTTAAAAATGGGTAAAAGGCTTAAATAGACATTTCTACAAGGAAGATATACAAATAGTCAACAAGCATATGAAAAGATGCTCAACATCATTAATCAGTAGGGAAATGCAAATTAAAACTACAAATACTACCTGACACCCATCAGGATGATAAAGAAAATGTCTAAAATTGATTATAATGATGGTTGTACAACTGAGTGAATATACTAAAAATCAATACATGGTACACTTTAAATGGTAAACTGTGTGGTGTATGAAAGGGAGGGCTCTTTTTTGGCACTGCCATTTCCAGATGGGATGCAGTAGCTTGGCAGTCCAGTGCTTCTTTCAAGAATGAACTGTAAATGCCAGATGCAATACTTGAAATCATATGTTTCAAAGCACTGGAAAGCTGCTGAGGTAACAAGAAATATAGGGGCTACGACTGGAGAGGAGAGAATACTGAAGATTGAAGCTGACTTATTCAGTCACTTGGACAGTGGGAGCATTTACCAATTCTGGGTGTGGACAAAAGCTGGATTCTCATTTTGTCCTGTCTACTGGAGAATGCAGTAGAAGGCTGCAGCTGGTTGACAGAGAAACTAACATAACTCAAACACATGGCCATTTTCCCCTCAGGATATTTACTGAATTTTAGGGTATACAGGGCAGAAGACTAAAACTGTAAGCAAACAGCCTTTGAAGAGCAAAGCAAAAGTCTAGTATCTGTTAAGAAAATAGTTGGGCATCTATCAGGAGGAGGGTCTTTAGAGGACAAAAGGACTCTCAGCTGAAAATTCTCAGTAGCCAAAGTTATCCAGAGGTAAACTGAGTCTTAGCAGAGCTTCAACCCAGCCTTGATTCAACACTGTGCCTGACTGGATGTACGTGTTCTCCCTTCCCTCCTTTTGCTGACATAAGGAAAGACGAATCCTCTGTGGAGAAAGATAACACCATCCAGATCCTGTTCAACTTTTCTTCTTTTTTTTTCTTCTTAGACAGGGTCTTGCTGTGTCATCCAGGCTGGAGTGCAGTGGCACAAACACGGCTCGCTGCAGCCTTGACCTGGGCTCAAGCAATCCTCCTGTCTCAGCCCTGCAAGTATCTGGGACTACAAGCTTATGCTACCAGGCCCAGCTAATTTCTCCATCTTTTGTAGAGATGGGTTTTGCCATGTTGCCCAGGCTGGTCTGGAACTCTTGAGCTCAAGTGATCTGCCCGCTTCAGTCTCCCAGGTATGAGCCCTGCCTACAACTTTTTATACACGGTGTTTAAAACAAATAAACAAACAAAAAAAGATAGGACCACATATCCAAAATCAGAGAAGGAAAAAATTCAATAGAAACAGTCATACAGAGAATGGGAATTAGATGAAAAGATGACTATCTTTAGAGAATTGGTTTTTATAATAAAGAATCAAATGGAAATTCAAAAATTGAAAAATCTAATATCTAAA
>NW_012120932.1:3532707-3538970 GCF_000951035.1 Colobus angolensis palliatus
AGAATGGTGTGAACCTGGGAGGCGGAGTTTGCAGTGAGCCAAGATTGCACCACTGCACTCCAGCCTGGGCAACAGAGTGAGACTCCATCTCAAAAAAATAAATAAATAAATAAAAACTAAAAAATAAAAACTAATAGTAAGGTAGTGTATATAAATTCAAGTATATTAGTAATTACATTAAGTGTAAATGCCTTAAACATTCGAGTTAAAAGCAAGGATTGAGACTTCTGGTTCTAAAAAACAAAACAAAACAAAAAAAGAGTGCATTCCACCCCATTCCTCCTGCTAATTACCTAAAATCTAGAAAAATACATAAAGCATCTATCAGAAGACTGACTGGTGGAGAAAAGAAAGTAGAACCTAAAGACTTAAAAAACAAGACAATAGTGAGTTCCCCAGGATTGCTTAGAGGGAGAGAGGGAGCTCCTACATATTGCAAAATGAGCACTAGAGGAGCTTGAAACCTGGAAGAACCAGTGAGCACAGACAAAAAAGGCCTCCCCAAAGCATACATTTTCCAGTCAAATAATTGGAAATAGGGCAGCACTACAGGATGGGCCCTTTTGACTACACATACCTACAAAGTTCATAAGTACCCAAGAACACCCTCACTTCTGACACCTACTGCAAGCAGGGGGATTTCCCAGGATCACCCGTACATCTGACACCAATTCCAAGTCAGGGGTCCCAAGACCACCCTCAGTTTCCATAATTCACTGGAAGAACTCACAGAAATTAGAAAAGCCATTATATTCATGTCTATGGTGTTATACAGCGGGTTTACAATGAAAGGATACAGATCAAAATCAGCCAAGGGAAGATGTGCTTAGCACAGGGTAAAGGAGAGTTCCAGGTGTGACCTTCCAGTGGTTTTCTCCCAGTGGAGTCATATGGACAGCACTTACTTCTCCCAGCAATGATGGGTGATGATAATATGCATGGAGTATTGCCAAATGGGGAAGTTCACTTGAGTCTTGATGTCCAGAGTTTTTATTGAGACGTGATCATGTGGACATGAATGACTCCCATTGTGGCTGTGTCTCCAGCCCCTCCAGAGCTGATATTGCACGGCCAAAGGTACCCCACTATAAACCACATGTTGGCATAGAATATTCAGTGTGGCCCAAAGCTCCCACTGTAATCGTATTGTCATTATATACCATCTTGCATGGCCCAAGTAAGACCTGCAAGACATTCCAAAGATTTAGCGGTTACCTCCCAGGAGCTGAGTGCAAAAGAAGAAGCCAAACTTCTCTTTAGGCAAAGTTAATCTTTTACTGCACAACAGTACACTCGAGGTGAAAACTACAAAAGATGCATCCTTTGCCTTGTTCACCAAACAATGTGACTCCAAGATGGTGGGGTGGAGCTCTCTCAACCATCCCAACTGCATTAGCTGAAAGAGAGGTAGCACCCCTCTTGCCTCTCCAGCAGGCATTATATAGACTGTGTTGGCTAACCCTACCCCAAATTAAGTGAATGACAGCAAAGAAGTACCCACCTTCTCCTTCCAATAGAGAGTGGAGGATGGACTACGGAGAAAGTTATAAAGAGGGGCTCTTTAAAGATGTGTATGATGCCCTGGGCACACCTATGAGCAGCCCATGTATAAAATCAATCAGAATCAACATAGGAAAAAGGTTTCAGGGCTGAACTAGGGTAGGGGATACTGTCCAGTTTTCAAATTGCCTTCTGGGTTGCACAAAAATGAGGGAGACCAAAGTAGAACTGCAAAGACTTTCAAAACTTCAGTTGAATTTGAACTACAGCCCATAAAAATAGACCAAGACACGTACTCTAAACCTAAATGTGTTGACAACTGCTAAAATAGAGGATTTAAAGAGAAAACAGAATCTCGTAACATGATATTTAGAATGTCCTGAATAAAGCCAAAATTATTCATCATCTTAAGAACCAAGAAAATCTCAAATCAAACGAGAAAAGAGCATCAACAGATAGCAACACTCAGATGAATCAGATGTTGGAATTATTTGACAAGGATTTAAAGTGGCTAACTAAAAGTGTTGCAATAAGCAGCTGTAAATAGTCTTGAATCAAGTGGAAATATACAAATTATCAGCAAAGAAATAGAAGGTATGAGGAAGAACAAAATGAAAATTTTAGAACCAAAAAATACAATAAATGAAATTAAAAACCTCACTGGATGATCTCAACAGCAGAATGGAGATTCAAAGAAAAGAATCAGTTACCTCAGTTACCTGTAAGACAGATAAATAGAAATTATCCATATCTGAACAGTAGAAAAAATAATTGGTGAAATGATTGTTTCATCAATTCCCTTGGGCTGTATTCAGCCTAAGGGACCCAGTGGGACAATAACAGAACAGCCAACAATCATTTCATCAGTCCTAGAAGGAATGAAAAAGTAGGATGGGAGACCGGAAAAAGATTTGAAGAAATAATAGCTGAAAACCTCCCAAATTTGGTGAAAGGCATAAATGTATAGACTCAAGTAGCCGACCAAATCTCCAAAAGGAAAACCTCAAATAAATCCACGTCTAGATACATTGTAAGATTTATAAAATCCAAATTCAAGAATAGAACTTGAAAACAGTCAGAGAGAAATGACACATTAGCTGTAGGGAAAGGGCAATTTGAACAAGAGTGAATTTCTCATTAAAAACCACAGATGTCAAAAGGAAGTGGCACCATATTTTTCAAGTGCTGAAGGGAAGGAGCTGTCAAAATTGAATTCAATATCCAGTGAAAACAAAATAGGCTCTGTTTAAATTCTCTTAAACTTAATTCTGAGGAATTACTTGCCATTGGTAGTTAAGAAAGACATCTGAAAAAAATAAAAATGAAAAAGGAATTAACTGCCATACATTTATTAAGCATAATTACTTAGGTAATTCTTAGGAATTACCTGCCATATATTTACTAAGCAAGATGTTCAGAACTTTATGTTGTGAACATCTTCACAACTTTACACAATACGCTTCAAGACATCAAAGAACTTACAACAATTGTCTCAGAGATTATAAAGGGTATAAGAGATGCTCAAAGTATAGCATGACCCCAAATAGAGAGAAGAAAATTCTACATGGAGTGTAAGACTAAGCTCTGTAGAGTTGATGAAACTTAAGCTTAGTCTTGGGAGATGACATGTTTAATGCAAGCAGAGTAGGGCAAAGTGATTTTGAGCAAAGGTATAAAGACAGGAAAATACATGATAAATTCAGGGAACTACAAATTAGTCTGCATAATGAGAGGTCTGTATGCAGTGAAGGAAAGGTGTTTATGAGAAAAGATGATTAAATTTGTGTTTAAAACTGCCAAGAAGATGCTGGTGAGGTTGTGGAGAAATAGGAACGCTTTTATACTGTTGGTGGGAATGTAAATTAGTTCAACCATTTAGTGTAAGACAGTGTGGTGATTCCTCAAAGATTTAGAAGTGGAAATACCATTTGACCCAGCAATCCCATTACTGGTTATATACCCAAAGAAATAGAAATCATTCTATTATAAAGATAAATGCATGCATATGTTCACTGTGGCATTATTCACAATAGCAAAGACATGGAATCAACCCAAATACCCATCAATGATAGACTGGATAAAGAAAATGTGGCATATATACATCATGGAATACTATGCAGCCGTAAAAAGGAATGAGATCATGTCCTTTGCAGGGATATGCAGGGAGCTGGAAGCCATTATCCTCAGCAAACTAATGCAGGAACAGAAAACCAAACACTTGATGTTCTCACTTATAAGTGGGAGCTGAACACACGGACACAGGGTGGGGAACAACACTCACTGGGGCCTATCAGAGAAGGGTGGGGGGTGGGAGAGCATTAGGGAAAAGAGCTAATGCACGCTGGGCTTAATACCTAGGTGATGGATTAATAGCTTCAGCAAACCATCATGACACATGTTTACCTGTGCAACAAACCTGCACATGTACCCTAGAGCTTAAAATAAAAAATAAAAAAAAGACTATCAAGAAATGGCATGGAGAATACATTTGAATGAGCAAGAGTGGAAGTCCAGGCAATATTTTATGTGAAAGAATAAAACACCTAAGTTGGGGGGAAAATATTATTTAACAGGAATATAGAAAAAGAAATTGGTGTAGATAGTAATTAGAATTGATAGATGCAGTAAGAAAAAGGAGGGACTAAAGTGAAATTCTCAATTATTCGTTTTGTATACTCTGAGATTATGGTGTCATATACTGAAGTAGAGACTGATGAATGGGAAAAAGTTGGAGAAAGGGAACCAGATAAAATCACTTATGTTTTGCACATATTGAGATTACAGGGATTAAACCTGTAGGCAGGCATGTTTAATCCCTGTAATTAACAGGAAGGAAGTTAGACAGGAAGTTAGGCAGAGGCCTAGAGTGAAGATAAAGATTTGGAAGTCACCAGTAGATAATTAATAACTAAACTCATCTGAGTAAATAAGACTGCTTGAGAGGACACCTGATAAAGGGGAATGTAAAGAAAAGAATCTGAAAAATTACCAGTATTGAAGAAGAGGTATCAGCAATAAAAACTGAGAAATCAGACAGAGTCAGGAGAGAGTAACATCTTAGAATGTATGTGGGGATTAGTTGATGGGGTTGAATGCCAAGATGGATGAAAAAAGCAAAGGACAAATAAATTTTGGCTTTTGTATTTAGGAGATGTGACAGTGATAGCTAGCTGTCTTCCAACATTCACTCATCCTTTCTTCCCTAATAACAGAACCTGAATTCTTAGCTGGATACACTAAGACTCTCTTTTCCCAGCCTACCTTAAATGTAACTAGGAAACTATGCTTTGGCCACAAAGATAGAGGTGATACTTCTGAGAAGGCATTTTTTAAAGGAGAAGGTGTGAGTGCCCCTTTCCTCCCCAACCTCCTCATGCTGCTGGCCTGGAACGCTGACTCAGTTAATGCAACCCCAGCCAATCTCGGGAACCATCAAGTAATGTTAGGTTGAAAATCACAAAATGAGAATGACATACAGAACAGAAAAAAACGGTGTATGAGTTTGTGAAGACACTAGGCCATGAATGAATACTTTCAGACTTCTTTTGCTTGATAGAATAAACTCTGAGGTGCTTAAGCCTGTAATTTTTAGATTTCAGTTATACTAAAATGCATTTTGCCAAACGATTCTAATAAAATAGACAAAAACTGTGTTGCGATTACAGACTCTTAAGCTTTTAAGCAAAAATTTCAGTATCATGTAATAGCAAAAAGACCAGTACTCCAGGAAAATATAATTCATATTTTGAGTAACAACCTAAAATACATAAAACAAAAGCTGACAAAATTACATGGAGAAATTGATAAATCTACACACGCAGTGGGAGACTTCCCAACTCCCCCTCCCTACTCTGGGAGATTTTAACCAGATTACATTCATTAATCATTAGATATAGCAACAAAAATTTGGCACGTATAGGAAAATTTCTACAAGAAAATTGACAAGCCAGTTACAAAGGAGATGAGATCTCATACATAAAACAAATATGCAATAGTCAAAAAATAAGGATTATACAGAATATCTGAACAACACAAATAAGCTTTTCGTGATGTAGATAGAAATCACACATACACACACACACACACAGAGAGAGAGAGAATGAGAGAGAGAGAAAGAGTATATTCATCATTATATTAGGGGACCATACATGAATGACAATGTGATAGTACACAAAATGTATAAAGAACATAAATTAAAAAACAGGCTGGGTGCGGTGGCACATGCCTGTAATCCCAGTACTTTGGGAGGCCAAGGCAGGAGGATTGCTTGAGTCCACGAGTTTGGGACCAGACTGAGCAACACAGTGAGACCTTGTCTCTACAAAAAATCAAAACAACAACAACAACAAAAAGCATTACCAACTACAGACAACTCAGTTAAAATAAAGCCGGGGGGGAATGAATCACGCAATTCTTAAAAGAAGTATACATGACAATAAAATTCTGAAAACCTGTTCAATCACATTAGTAACCAGGGAAATGCTAATTAAATCCAAAATGAGGTATCTGCAAACTCCCCAAGATGGCTAAAATTGTAAAGATCGAAAACACCAAGTATTGGTAAAGACACAAAGTATTAAACATATCTGCACACTACCAGTAGGAATACAAACTGGCATAACAACTTTGCAAAGCTGTATGACATCATATACTAAAGTTGGAGAGGGGCCAGGTGCAGTGGCTCAGTCCTGTAATCCTAGCACTTTAGGAGGCTGAGGCAGGAGGATTGCTTGAGACCAGGAGCTCAAGACCAGCCTGGGCAA
>NW_012120932.1:3543494-3545509 GCF_000951035.1 Colobus angolensis palliatus
AACAGAAATCCAAACACTGAATGTTCTCTTATAAGTGGGAGTTGAACAATGAGAACACACAGACACAGGGCAGGGAACAAGCCACACCAGGGCCTATCGAGGGGTCGGGGGTAATGGGAGAGAAAGCATTAGGACAAATAGCCAATGCAAGCAGGCTTAAAACCTAGATGATGAGGGCCAGGTGTGGTGGCTCACACCTGTAATCCCATCACTTTGGGAGGCCGAGGCAGGTGGATCACGAGGTCAAAGACCATCCTGGCTAACACGGTGAAACCCTGTCTCCACTAAAAAACACAAAAAATTAGCCAGGCCTGGTGGTGGGTGACTGTAGTCCCAGCTACTTGGGAGGCTGAAGCAGGAGAATCACTTGAACCTGGGAGGCAGAGGTTGTGGTGAGCTGAGATCGCGCCATTGCACTCCAGCCTGGGCAACAAGAGCGAATCTCCATCTCAAAAAACAAAGCAAAACAAAACAAAACAAAACAACAATAACAAAAAGACAAGCCTAGATGATGGGTTGATGGGTGCAGAAAACCACCATGGCACGCGTATACCTATGTAACAAACCTGCAAGTTCTGCACGTGTATCCTGGAACTTAAAATAAAATTTTAAAAAAAGAAAATATTGCACCCATTAATATTAGAAAGATCATTCAGAACTGAAGAAAAGAGTCCTTGAAATTAAAAATACAATACCAATGAGAAACTCAGTAACCTGAAACTTTCCATGATACTGCACTGAGCACTTCTTCTCGGGCTGATTTTAATCCACGTCCTCTTTTTGCAGTGAACGATAAGCATGGGTATAACGGCTTTCCTGAGTTGTGTAAGTCCTTCTCGTGAATTAGTGAAACTGAGGGTGGTCTTGGAGATTGCTGAGCTTGCAGTTTCTGTCATAAGTGAGGGTAGTCTTAGAGACGCCTAAATAATTGTACTTGGGCTTGCATCTGGGTGTCAGTAGGGCTGTATTCCTTCTGGGGGTTCTAAGGGAATATCAATTTCCTTGATTTTTCTAGCTTCTAGAGGTCACCTGTATTCTTTGGCCTTAAAATAACACAAATTTGTCACTGTTCTGGAGGTCATATGTCCAAAATAGGTCCTGCTGGGCTGCATTTGTTCTGGAGACTCTACAGGACAATCCATTTCTATGTCTTACCCAGCTTCTTGAGACTCAAGAGATCTAACATTTGAGAAACACGAGAATTCCTGGTATCGTGTGGAAGAGACAGCCCATGCCAGTAGCTGAGTATCAGATAGAGAGTAACTATGAGCAGGTCGACAACTCCGAGAGGAGTTTCCTTAAAGAGCTGAAATGAATAGCATATAATCTGGAGCCAACGGCCTGGGTCTTATTTTCCTGGCTTCGTCATTCAGGAGCTGTGTGATCTTGGGCAAATTACTTCTCTGTGTAACAGTTTTTCTCCTCTGTAAAATGAGAATAATTATTATAAATAGCTGTCTTTGTTTACCGTTGCTATAAAGGAATACCTGAGCCTGGGTAATTTATAAAGAAAAGAGGTTTATTTGGCCCATGGTTCTGCAGGCTGTGCAAGAAGCATGGCATCAGGGTCTGCATCTGGGGAGGACCTTCAAGCTGCTTCCATTCATGGCAGAAGGGGAAGAGAAGCCAGTGTATGCAGAGATCATATGGCAAGAGAGGAAGAGAGAGAGAGAATGGGAGGTAGCAGGCTCTTCTCAACAACGAACTCTCAGGGAACTCATAAGATTGAGAACTCACCACTGCCCCAGAGACAGCATTCATCTATTCATGAGGGATATGTCCCCATGACTAAAACACTTCCCATTATGCCCTACCTCCTACACTGGGTTCAAATTTCTCTTTTTTTATTATTTATTTATTTGAGACGGAGTCTCACTCTGTCACCCAAGCTGGAGTGCAGTGGTGCACTCTCGGCTAACTGCAAGCTCCGCCTCCCCGGTTCATGCCATTCTTCTGCCTCAGCCTCCTGAGTAGCTGGGACTACAGGCGCCCACCACTACGCCCGGCTAATTTTT
>NW_012120932.1:3547104-3548854 GCF_000951035.1 Colobus angolensis palliatus
AAATAAATAAATAAATAAAATACCCATATTAGAAGGAGGGTACATGAGAAATGTGTACGTGAGTGTCAAGGGCCTGAGTGTCTGAAAGAAAGCTAATTCCTTATTTCCATTGTGTTGTCTGTAGATAACTGCTTAAAACTGAAAGCCTAGAAATACCAATACAAACATGTTATTTAGACATATGAAAGTAAACAGCAAAAGATAGTAAACTGAGTTCAAAGTGATTACCTTTGAGAAGCTGAAATTTGAGGGTGAGGAGAGCAGATGACAACTGTTTTACTCTAAGAAACCACAAAGAACAATCTGACTAAGTAAATATAGGTAAAACGTTCATGACATTCAAAATGAAATACTTATTTTTAAAAGTTCAAATGCAAAGGACAAAGAGGCAGTTATAATTGAACAAAACATATAAGACTATGCTTAATATATGAAGTCCTCTGTTCAAAATCAATAAACTGGATTCCACCCCTGGAAAGATACAGCAGATGCACTTGTCTCGACTCAGCCTGTTAAGTTCATCTGCAAACCATAGACATTATCCATCAAACTAACATACAGAGACTCTGAAAGGTAAAGAAAAACAGGCACCCTGGCTAAGGGCCTCAGGAACCAGGGAGATAAACAGGAATGAGCTCTCTGTGTCTTTTGGCCTGACATAGATAGCCCTGACCAGGTGTTCGAAACACCTACAATCCAGAAACACCAACAAGTGCATACAGAAAGGCCTGGAAAAAAGTGCTCTCTCTAGCTAAAAGACCAGGAAAGGGGCAACAGAGAAAACAAACTTCCAGACAAAACCTACTCCAAGCAAATACCACAGATAATAAAACAACAAAAAACTGTGGACTTGATTCATCTCTCATCAGCAAAGACTCAGTGGTTAGCCTAGGCTCCTGTATTTGCCTGGCTGTCTGGGGATGCCCCTCCACTACAATAGGGTAGTATGAGAAAAAGCCAACTGGGGAGCTGGGACTTTCATCTCTGCGCAGTGGTAATGGGTAGCTTTCCTGCCATGCCAGTGGGAGCCACATCAGGGCTGGACTTCCATTCCTACCTAGCAGTAATGCGACAGTCTTCCCATTACTACAGGTATGGTGTGAGAGAAGGCCAGATGAAAATCCAAGACCTTCATCCCTCGGAGAGGTAACGAGGCCCCATCCAACCTAACAATATCAGAGAAGACAGCATGAAGAGCAGAAACAAGGTACCCTCTCCTGTCAGACAGGTGATGTCACCAGAGGTCTACTGGGGAGCCTGAACTGCCAACCCCGACTAGCAGTAAGGAGGTGTCTCTCCCCACAGACTGTCAACAGAGTTCAAGTAGGGAACCTGCAAATTCACGTCCACCTGGCGGTAGTACAGCAAGCCGGACCAATTCCCACACTGGCCCAGAGGACGCCTGCTAAAAAAGAGGACTCAAATAAGATCTAGAGTCTAAGGTTTCCACCATCCATTACAAAATCATTTGAATAATCAAGAACCAGGAAACCTCAACTTGAAAAAGGAAACAACCAATCAACAGATACTAAAACTGAAGTGATGCATGTATCAGAATTATTTCATAAGGATTTTAAAGCAGTCCTCATAAAGATGTTTTAATAAGCATATGAACACACTTGAAACAATAAAAAAATTTCAACAAAGAAATAGAGAAGAGAGGAAGAAACCAAATGAAAATTTTAGAACTAAAAAATAACCAATATTAAAAACTCAATAGATGGGCTCAAAAGAATGGAGACAACAGAAG
>NW_012120932.1:3550389-3554397 GCF_000951035.1 Colobus angolensis palliatus
GGGGTCCTAATCTGATAAGACAGGTGGCCTTATAGAGAGAGATTCTCTCTCCATAGGCAGGCAGGCAGGTGGTCACTAGGGAATGGCCTGTAAGCACATAGTGAGAATCTGGTTTTCGTCTACAAGCCAGGAAAAGAGCCCTCAGCAGAACCTGACCATGCTCGCACCAAGATCTTTGAGTTCCAGCCTCCCTGTGAGAAAATAAATTTTTGTTGTTTAGTCCACCCAGTCTATGGTACTTTGTTATGGCAGCCTGAGCTGACTAAGACAACTACCAACAACTCTGCACACATAAATTTGACAACGTAGATAAAAGGGACCAGTTCCTGAAAACACACAAACTACCACAACCCTCTCAATATTAAGTAGACAATATGAATAGCCCTGTAACTCTTAAAGAAACTGAGTTTGTAATCTTAAAACTTCCAAAAAAGAAATCTCTAGACCCAGACAGTTTCTCTGGAGAATTCTACTAAATATTTGAAGAATTAACATAATTAACATAAATTCTACACAGTTTTTTCCAGAAAAAACTGAGAAGAGCAGGGGATACTTCCCAGTTTATTGTGCGAGGCTATGAGTTCCCTGACACGAAAACTGGACAAAGTATAGAAAAAGAAAACACACACTATACACAATCTCTGGCAGAATAATCAATATAAAGGAACACATTCCAACTTATTTTATGAGGCCAGGGTTATCCTGATACCTAAACCAGAAATAGTAACAAAAGAAAAAAAAGAGAGAGAGACAGAAAGAAAAAAAAAGTGATACCCTTCATAAATATGATACAAAAACCCTTAACAAAATATTAGCAAAATATTAGCAAATACAAATAATTTAAAAAGTATATACCACAACTAAGTGGAGTTTATTCCACGGATACAAGGCTGGTTCAATATTAAAAAATCAATTAGTGTAATCTACCATACCAACAGACTCAAGAAGTAAAATCACATTATCATGTCAATTGGTACGGAAACAGCATTTAACAAAATTCAACTCCCATTCATGATAAAACCTCAAGTTTGTTTCAGAAAGTGGTCCTTGGACAAGGAGCATTGATGTTCTGTGGAAATTCGTGAGAAATAAAAATTCTCATATCCCATCCCATAGCTACTAAATCAGAATCTGAATTCCAATGCAAATGCAAGTACAGTGTCAGAAGCACTGTACTATAAGAGAGCAACAGAAAAACTGTTAGTGCACTTCCCTTCCCTTCCCTTCCCTTTCCCTTAGACAGAGTTTTGCTCCTGTCACCCAGGCTGGAGTGCAATGGTGCAATCTTGGCTCACTGCAACCTCTGCCTCCTGGGTTAAAGCAATTCTCCTGCCTCAGCCTCCTGGGTAGCTGGGATTACAGGTGCCCACCATGACACCTGACTACTTTTTGTATTTTTAGTGGAGATGGGGTTTCACCATATTGGCCAGGTTGGTCTGGAACTCCTGACTTCAGGTGATCCACCCACCTCGACCTCCCAAAGTGCTGAGATTACAGGTATGAGCCACTGCGCCTGGCCTGTTAGTGCACTTTCGGTAGGGTTGCTATTGAAGACTGTTCTGTCATTAACCATCTGAAGATCTATCAAAACATTTCTCAAACATCAAGAACCATGAAATCTTTACCACAGATGAAATAAATTACTTGTTAATTTTATTAATATAAACCATGTATCCAGTTTCCATTATTGCCATGTCTTTCAGGAAGATCAGAGACAATTTAACAGTTCAAAGTTCATAACTGTGTAAGACCATATATTCTAAACTTGACTTGGGGTTGACAGTCTCTTCTTCATTTTCTCTGATCTTAGTTTTTATTTATCTAGTCTTGTCATCTTACTATAGGGATTGTTAGATGTCTCCTAAAATCCACTAAAAGTAAAAGAAAGCAACAAATAAACAGATGAACAAATAAGAACTCACCAGGGTCTTGGTCATTTTTGGCTCTTCGGACAAAGGGGCAGAGATCTGAGAAAACAGATGGATAGAAGTACAGATGAGAGAAGGAAGTGTGCCCGTGTCACCATGGGCACATACATCATTTAGTGCCCATGCACCTTACTCAAAAATCTATTTCTGGAGCTACAACATTAAAATATCATCCCATCCCATATTGTACAAAGATTTAAGTGCAAACATTTTACCATAACATGGTTAATAAAAAAGAAAGATTAGAAACATTTAGATATCCAATAATTGTGGAGTGCTTAAATACTTTATAAAATATCCAAAGGACATACTGTTCTATTACATCATTATACTATCTGATTTCACAGGCCCTTCAAGTTATCATCAACCCTGGTACCTAACTCCTCACTACCACTCTTCAATCTGCTCTAAGTGTCAATTGGTGCCCAGAGAGTACTCCCAGAAGCCATTACTGAAACCTCAGATTCACTGATTCCCATGCCTTATTGCCCATGAGCCCTGCATCACTCATCCTACAATTCCTGATCACAGAGTCTTCAATTCCTCTACCATAATTGTTCTGGCTCTCTACCAATCAATCCCATGTCCCCATGACTGACCTCTATGCCTGTATGACTACCTACCGCGCATCTCCATCAGCCATCCCAAGAGTGCCAATCCCAGGCACACCTGTACTTGCACTGGGGACTTAGCACACAAACACATCTCCCTCTGCTGACACAACTAGGCTATAAACTCCTCCACATACACAAATAGGAACTCAGTGAACAAATCTGGCACAATTCTTGAATGTATAGAATAAATTTATAAATAGAAAACACTTCTAAAGACTATTTACAGAGGATGAATTAAGGAAATAAGAAAACTCTTCATCTGCAGTAGTGAAAGCTAAATGTTGTCAGAAATAGCATCTAAAATACCACTCCTCTGTCAGGGCCAGCGAGACATTTTCAGAAATAAAAGCACTTGCAGAGTATCTCTATCTTTGAGAGAAGTACTGAAAGAAGTAGTCCAAATAAATGTAAATTGAATCACACAAGAAATGTTGAATTGGAAACTATTGTTCAGCAATAATTATTGCAAAAGGTATATAACTATAAAAAAGGACAATGTGACAATGTGATAAAGAGGCCACTAAAGAGAAAATTAATACCCTATGATAAAACATTCCTAATAATCTCAGGAAAAAATGGAAAAATGGGGTGCAGAATGGAAACAATGAGCAGAAATTTAATCAATCCAATGAAAATATTATATAAAGAAAAGGCAGAAAATAAAAGGAGTTAAACAGTAAACATCAAATGGAAGGCATAAAATCAGATAAATCATTATTACACTAAACTGAGAGGTAAAATTCTACCAACAGAGACTATAAGTTGGATTTGAAAAAAAACAAAAGATATCTATTGTAAACAAATGGGTAATCTGACACAGAGACAAATATGGATATAAAATAAAGCTCAGGGAAAAGACACATCATCCGAATGCAATAAAAGTAAAAATAGGTGTGGCAATGTAACTATCAAAGTGGAATTCGATGTTAAAGTGTTTTTCTTTTTTCTTTTTGGTTGAAAAAAGGGATCCTATAATAATACCATTTAATACATGAAAAAGGATAAAAAATGCATTAACCATTAGGTATACGTATGCCCGTCCCTCAGACACACAAATAAAATTAGCAAAAAAGCACATATAACTGCAAAGTGAACTATTAAAGTAAGAGATTCTTACTGTATCTCTTCCAGAATATGAAACAAGTAGATCAAAATTAGGAAAAATAAAGATTTGAAAAATACCAACAGGCAAGACTTAATTAAAGAGAATTTTGGACCATACAACAAAATATAATTTTTCTCTTATATCTGTTGAACAAAGTTCATTGAGTAACTTGGCTTCAAGGAAAATCTTGATAAACTGTTAAAAGTTGAGACTTCATAGTCTGCATTTTCTGACAATAGAATAAAAGAAAAAACAGCCAAAACATACTTTAATAATTTGGGAATGAAGAAACTCTCCTAAATAACTAAGGATCAAAGGGAAACATCAAGATGAATTTATACATTTCTTTTTTTTTTTTTTT
>NW_012120932.1:3559162-3559872 GCF_000951035.1 Colobus angolensis palliatus
GTCCACAGATGCTGCCATCCCTCTATTCACCTGCCCCTCACCCACGTTCTCTCAGGACAGTGGTCATTTGCTTCGGGCGGTGACTATAGTCGCAACAACCAGAACAGGACCCACTTCCTTTTTCTCAACGCCTCCCAGGCCCAGAGGTACTTCTTACAGCGCTGCCTGGGTGTGCGCATGCTCAGCAGTCTTCGTGGCCGAAGGTTGCCAGTAGTCAACATGGCGCTTTGCCAAACACGCTCCCCTTTCAGTGGCTTAGGCTGGGCGCCAGTATGGCGGCGCCCATGTAGACACCCTGACCTGTGTGCGGCCATGTTGAGGTGATGTAGAGACTGAGGGGCTGAGGGTTGTCCAGAGGGAAGGAAGCAAGCAGAGGTGTGTCCCATCATACTAAACCAGGACACAATCAAAGCCTGTCACCTCAGGTTACAGTCTTTCTCCAGTGCTTCTGTGGACACAACAACACTGTTAACCAACAGGAACTAATCAGCATTTATGTAATACCGCAAATGCAGAGGAATACACATTTTTTTTTTTTTCATATCCATGGGACACTTAGCAAGATATGAGGTAACCTGGGCCATAAAACAAATCTCAGCAAATTTAAAACAACTGAAATCATACATAGTTTATTCTCTGAACACAATAGAATTAAACTAGAAATCCGTAACAGGAGGATAAAAGGAAAATCTCCAAACACGTGAAAACAC
>NW_012120932.1:3560064-3560387 GCF_000951035.1 Colobus angolensis palliatus
TTCAGACGCTTGATTCTTTTTAAATAAGGAGAGAAAGAATGAATGATATATAAATAAAATAACCGTAATGATAAAGGAGCTACTAGTCTTGGATATGAAACAGAACAAAATGGAAATGGAAACATGCAATTCTATGTAACATATTCTTTAAATCTTTAGCAAAATACATCATGATAATGAAACAGAAACGAAACAGATCGGTACGTATAAAAGAGAGGAAACTAAGATGTGCATCATTCACTCCTCAGATCCCTCTTTAGTCCCTACAGTCATCCTCCCCCACAACCCCACAGTCCGCCCTCACTCTGCCCTCAGATCCACCA
>NW_012120932.1:3564697-3566152 GCF_000951035.1 Colobus angolensis palliatus
TCTGGATAGCTAGATCAGAGAATTCTAACAAACATTTAAAGGTTAACACGAATTATATCCAGTCTCTTCCAGAATAAAGGATAGAAAGAAGCCAATAGAAAGATATTCCAACTCATGAGGCCAGTGTTACTCTGATATCAGAGCTAAAGACAGAAGAAGAATGGAAATCAGTATTCTTCATGAATCTAGATGGAAAAAATTCTCAACCAAATAATAGCAAAAATAATTCAACAATATATAAAAATAACTGCAAACCACGAACAAGTGATGTTTATTCCAGGAATAAAAAGATGTCTTGGTATTCAAAAATCAATTCATGTAACCCACCACATTAGCAAGCTAAAGATAAGCATATTACGTGATTATATCAATGCAGGAAAAGCATTTGAAAAAAATTCAACACCCATTTATAAGGAAAAAACAAACTTTCAGGAATTAGGAACAGAGGTAAACTTTCTAACTTTTAAGTTAGAAAAAAATCTACAGCTAACATCAAACTAAAAGATGAAAGAGACTGAATGCTTTCCCATTCAGTTTGGGAAGAAGGAAAATAGGTCTGTGCTCATCATTTTTATTCTACGTAGCTCTGGAAGACCCAGCCAACTCACAAAAATTCTCTCCATAACCAGACTCTAGCCATGCTCCTTCAAAGTCTCTTGTCAACTAAACCCTGGCTTTTGGGCTTTTGTGTTGTCTATGCATTGCCCAATATTAGTAAGAATCCTCGCAATTTAGTCAGAATCCTCCATCTTCATATCTGATCACCATTGATATCTAATTTTTTTCTTATTGTCTGCCTTCCCCAGGTGATATCTGATCACTCTGGCATGGTTTCAGCAAGAATCCTGTGAGGTCAGTTTAGCCAGATTCCCTCCTATTAGCAATTTTCCATACACTACCAACCCTCCACCCTACTTTGTGGCTGTAAAATCTCTACTTTCCCCTATATTCAGAGGGAAACCTGAATACATGGAAATTGGAGATTACTGCAAGACCCTATTGCAGTAATCTCTATATGTATTGCAATAATCCCTCTTAATAAAGTCTGTCTTACTATTTTTTAACGGGTGTCACAAATAGTTTTTTCTATAATACAGCTCAACAAGTCCAAAATAGAAGAATAAAATGGGAGGAATTATTCTACCCAATTTTTTAACTTTTTATGTAGTTACAGAAATCAAGACAATGTGGTATTAGCAGGGAGATAGACAGTTCAATAAAACAGAATTGAGAACTCAGAAATAGATCCATACAACTACAACCAACTGACTTTTGAAAAAGGTGCTATATCAATTCAATAGTAGAGTGGTTCTGGAGCAGTTGGATATCATAGACAAAACAACGAACCTCAATCTAACCTCATGTCTTTATTAAAAAAAAGGATCGGCCGGGCACGGTGGCTCACACCTGTAATCCCAGCACTTTGCGAGGCCGAGGAGGGTGGATCACGAGGTC
>NW_012120932.1:3566555-3566857 GCF_000951035.1 Colobus angolensis palliatus
ACAAAATATTTTTATTTTGATGAAATCTGTTATTCTTTTATTGCCTGTGCTTTTGTTGTCTTTGATCCAAGAAATCATTGCTAAACCCAAATCACGAAACTTTTCTTTTATTCTTTCTTCTAAGACCTTTATAGTTTTAAGTCTTATGTTTAGGCCTTTGATTCAGTTTGAGTTACTTTACGTATATAGTATAAATAAGGGCCCAACATCACTCTTTACATGTGGATACACTGTACCCACCTTTCCCAACACCATTTGTTGAAAAGATTGACCTTTCACATGGTCTTGGCACCCTGGTTGAA
>NW_012120932.1:3566907-3567238 GCF_000951035.1 Colobus angolensis palliatus
AGGTAAAAACTGGGAGAAAACTGCAAATCACACTTGATAAACCATATCTGACAAGGAGCTCATATCTAGAATATTCTTGAAGTTTTCCAAAGTCAGCAACAACAACAAGAAAAAACAATCCAATTAGAAAATGGGCTAAAGGCATGAACAGATATTTCCCACCAGCAATGCACAAGTGTTCCAATTTCTCCACATCCTCATTAACACTTGTGGTTTTTTTTTTGATAATATACATGATAATGGATGTGAAATGGTATCTTATTGTGGTTTTGAATTAAATTTCCCTAATGATTAGTGATGTGGAGCATCTTGTGCATTTATGTATGTTCTT
>NW_012120932.1:3570116-3570555 GCF_000951035.1 Colobus angolensis palliatus
CTCCCTGACAAAGATGACTTTGGTCAGCTCTCCGGTCCTGACCCCCCAGGTGAGGTGGGCAAAAGAGCACCTGATGGATCCTCCCGGTCCTCTCATGAGCCTATGGAAGATGCTGCTCCCGTGCTTTCCCCGTTAGCTTTCCCGGATCCTCGAACCAAGCATCCTCAGCATCTGGCCTCCACCCCATCACCAGGCCCAATGACCACCTCAGTCTCCTCCCTAAGTGCCTCGCAGCCACCAGAACCTTCCCTTCCCCTAGAACGCCCCTCACCCGAGACACCTGCACTTTTCCCTCACCCACCACACACCCCTGATCCTCCGGCCTGCTCTCCGTCCCCTCCAAAAGCTTTCCCTGCTCCTCCCCTGCGGGACTCCACTCTGATAATTCCATCTCACTGTGACCCAGTGGCACTTCCACTGGGCACCGTCCCTCAAAGCT
>NW_012120932.1:3570605-3571107 GCF_000951035.1 Colobus angolensis palliatus
CAGTGGCACTTCCACTGGGCACCGTCCCTCAAAGCTTGTCTCCACGTAAGGATTTGGCGGCTTCTGTCCCAGCCATCTCAGGCCTTGGCGGCTCAAACAGTCAAGTTTCTGCCTTCTGGTGGCAGGAGACTACCAGAACCTGGTGCGTCTTCAACTCGTCAGCCCAGCAAGATCATCTTTCCCGCCACCCACCAGAGGCCTGTCAGATGGAAGCTGGTAGCCCAGTTTTACTCAGCTCTGATGGCCAGAATGTCATGGGTATACAAGTCATAGAAAGAGCCAAGGTCAGCATTTCGGAGGAAAAAGGAAACAATGGATCCTCTCCAAAACAAAGGAGCCCAGAAAAGCACTTGAATTCTTTGGGGAATTTGGTTAAATCACTGGGTGCTGAGCAGGACCCCACAACCCCAAAACCCTTCTGGAACATGGGCGAGAACTCCAAACAGCTGCCCAGTCCTCAGAAGCTCTCAGATCCTAGGATCTTGCAGGAAAGTTTTCAGAA
>NW_012120932.1:3571873-3572179 GCF_000951035.1 Colobus angolensis palliatus
CCCCCTCAGCACTGGCCGAAGACACCCGGTGCCTCCAGCCACCATCACCACTGTCCCAGGCACTGTCTTCTTCGGGGAGGTATCTAATTTGGTCAGTCACAAATTCCTTTTTAGCCTTCCTCTTGATGTGCAAGAAGGACGTGTGTCATAATATTTCTCAAACTTATTTGACTTTCAATACTTGCTTTTTTGTTTCTTTTTTTCTGCTTTAGTGGAGAAATTTCAAAAATTTGGAAAATACTTTTTAAGTGAGATTGAGAAGTTTGTTAAGCAAGATGACAAATACTAAAAATATACACTCTAAAT
>NW_012120932.1:3572369-3573813 GCF_000951035.1 Colobus angolensis palliatus
GTATCAGTTTCATGCTGTATTTTTCATGTAGAAGAAAGAATTTGGTATCTTCTCAGGAATACATGGCGGCATAAAAATATGTAAATTCCTTCAGATAAATTCTCACCTTCTGCAGAATGAGTCAAACAGCACGGGGAGAAGCTGAATCCAGTGTTGACAGTGAGTGACCTGTCACTGTGAACAGAGGTCACTCACTGTGCACAACTGTACTCCAGCCTGGGTGACACGGTGACATTCCATCTCAAAAAGGAAAAAAAAAATGAGGTATAGATGTATATGTTAAGTGGTATAATGTCCCTTGAAGGTAAACTAAGATAAGTTAAAGATGCATAATATGAATCCTATAAACAACCACTAAAGAGAGTTACAGCCAATAAATCAGCAAAGGAGATTAAATGGAATCTTTTTTGTTTGTTTGTTTGTTTGAGATGGAGTCTCACTCTGTTGTCCAGGCTGGAGTGCAGTGGTGCGATCTTGGCTCACTGCAAGCTCTGTCTCCCAGGTTCATGCCATTCTCCTGCCTCAGCCTCAAGTAGCTGGGACTACAGGCGCCTGCCACCAAGCCCAGCTAATTTTTTGTATTTTTAGTAGAGACAGGGTTTCATCATGTTAGCCAGAATGGTCTTGATCTCCTGATCTCGTGATCCACCTGCCTAGGCCTCCCAAAGTGCTAGGATTACAGGCATGAGCCACCATGCCTGGCCAAATTGAATCTTTTTTTTTTTTTTTTTTTTTGAGATGGAGTCTTGCTCTGTTGCCCAAGCTGGGGTGCAGTGGCCAGATCTCAGCTCACTGCAAGCTCCGCCTCCTGGGTTCACGCCATTCTCCTGCCTCAGCCTCCCACGTAGCTGGGACTATAGGCGCCCACCACCTCGCCCGGCTAGGTTTTTTGTATTTTTTTGGTAGAGACGGGGTTTCACCATGTTAGCCAGGATGGTCTCAATCTCCTGACCTCGTGATCTGCCCATCTCGGCCTCCCAAAGTGCTGGGATTACAGGCTTGAGCCACCGCGCCTGGCCTGAATCATTTTTAAAAAATTTAATTTATTTAACAGAAAGCAGAAAAAGAAAATGAAATAATAAAAAGAAATAGTAAAATGATAGATTTAAATCCCACTATATCAATAATAATCGTATCTGTAAATGTTCCAAACACTCCAATTAAAAACTGATTGTCAGATTGAATTAAAAAGGAAGACTACTATAGTCCATCCACCAAAAACCCACATTAAATGCAAAGACATAATTAAGTTAAAATAAGAGGAATTTTTAAAATATTATGCTAACATGAATCCAGAGAAAACTGAGTGGCTATATTAATATCAGACAAAGTAGAGTTTAGAGAAAGAATGTTGCAAGGGGTAATGAGGGTCAATCATAATGACAGAAGGACTAGTTCCTCCAGCAGATGCACACAACTAAATGTTTATGCACCTAATAACAGA
>NW_012120932.1:3574498-3577289 GCF_000951035.1 Colobus angolensis palliatus
AGGAGGCTGAGGCAGGAGAATTGCTTGAACCCAGGAGGTGGAGGTTGCAGTGAGCCAAGATTGTGCCATTGCACACCAGCCTGGGTAACAAGAGCAAAACTCTGTCTAAAAAAACTAGAAAAGAAGAAAAGAAACAACAGTAAGCAGAAGAAAGGAAGTAAAAACCATCAGTGTAGAAATCAACAAATCAACACAATACAAATAGGCAAAAATCATTTACAGGAAATAAATGAAACTAAACTCTGTCTCTTTGAGAAGGTCCATAATATTGATAAACCTCTATTCAGGCTTATCAGGAAAAAAAAAAAGAAAACAAAAATAACCTATCAGGAATAAGAAAAGTAACATAGCAACAGATTCAATAGATGCTAAAGAGATAATAAATGGTGATTATGAACAACATTGTGCCAACAGATTCGACAACTTAGATGAAGTGGACAAATTCCTCTGAAGACACAATTAGCTCGTCTCACTCAAAAAGAAACAGCCAGAATAGCCCTGTATCTATTACAGAAATGGAAGCTGGAATTTAAAACCTTTCCCCAAGGACTCCAACGCTAGGTCTAAATGGCTTCAGTGGAGAATTCTACCAAACATTTAAGAAAAACATGATACCAATTCTACTAGTTCTTACCAATTCTTCTAATTAAAGGGAAAACAGAAAGGAAGGAATACTTCCTATTAACCTCTTGCACTTTTCTCAGACTTCTAAGTGTGACACTGGAATGACCAGTTCATGGGAGAATTTTATATTCTTTACAGGTGAATTGGCTACAACTGCAGGCAATTTCAGTTTCTTTCCAAATTTCTTCAGGGGAATAGCTGAGGAAAAATAAAGTGCTTTTGAAATATAAACACTTTCTAGGAATAAAGGAATGTTGCTTATACATGATTTTACCACTAGTGTCATGAAAATTATGTGGAGGACTGTGGCTATAAACACAGTGGTTTGAATTCTATGTGAATTCATAGCTTTTTATTGTTATTTTTAACTATAGAAAAGTTCTGAAGGTAGTAATTTTATTTGCCAGTGTTTTGGAAACTTTATTTTCACATCTGAGGAAGATTTGCTGGAAGATGTCATTTGTTTGTGGTAATGCAAAATATTTCTGGAAGACACAAGTCAAATGGGCCCTCACTGACCAAGTAGTTTGTGTAGATGTAGTGATTAAACTATTTAGTAGAGAGGAGGTTGCAAAAATATTTGACAAAATGAAATGTGTGCCTGCAGTGCAAAACTATTGATCCTGCTCACAAACAGGCATATTGAGAAAGATTTCTATATGCCTGGTAGAACAACCTCTGTGGGCCATCTTAAGCACTGGTGAATAACAAACACTTTTTTGCATTATATTACATCTTAAGTTCTCCACTTAACATGATACTTCAGCTGAATTAAAATGCCTTAATACTCTTGCCTTAATATTCTTCCAAGGTTTAGCACCTGGTCCTTTTAATAAATAATAAATAGGTTATGGTTAACGTTTTTTAAAAAGATACTCAAATATGTCAACTTTATTGTTTGTAGATACACACCCCTTTGTACTGCAAATTGTAAAAATAGCATAAAATTTCCTCTTATTGCAATCCAAATTTTTGAAAGCCAGAAAATCTAATTATTATGCTCTAGCCAAGCTACCTAATGCTTTCTTTATCCACAAGTAACTTTGCTTCAGTTTCTTGATGTTGGGTTTCATCTCACTGACTTTGGGCTTCTAAATGGGAATACTTATGTCCTCTTGGCTTCTTTGGGTCAAATCAAACTGTACAGCTAAAGTTATTCAAATACATTCAAACTACACAGATCCCTTATAAATTACTAGTATCATGGTAGGAAGGAAAGATACAAGAAGACAAATACATCCTAGAACTCATTATCAAAATTATGGGTGTATCGTCTATACTAGCATCGAGTAGCTTTCTCAACCTGCTACACAAAATTACCAGCAAGAAAAAAAAGTGCAAGAATAAGGTTGATGACTGAAGTGGCTCGGTGTCACGATTTCCTATTCTAGCATTCTCAGAATGGTCCCATCCATCAGACACGCAGAAACTGCAGCCCATCCAAATGTGATCTGTTTAATGAATAATCAACAGTTCACACTGAAAGCAGTATCTTTGCTATACGTACTTGTCATAATGAAGGACGGTGTACAAAGAACAGTTGAGCCAGATGAACACTTTAATTTTGATGCCAAAATCAACCACTTTTTGTCATAATACCAGGCATAGACAATGGTTGATCCAGTGCACACTGTCTGTATTACCCCATAATTTCCTGCAGTAGACATGTCATAATTTGACATACTCCTTGATCATTAACACATTGCAGTAATCAGATATACTTGTCAAAATTAAGCTAAATGTCAGTGGAAGACTCAGTGAAGGCTTGGAAATCTTGCAATTTGCTCTCAGAGACACTGCCAACAGAAATGATAAATGTCACTGGGCTGTGGTAGTATTCTCACTGATGTATCAATAAATAAAGGGATGCTGGGGAAAAATGTTCTTCCAGATACCTGCCCACTCTGAAACTAGAGTTCGTGAAAGACAGCTCCCTAGACACTGCAGCCATTTCCTGGGAGGACTCTGAGCTGTGATTTGAAAAACAGAATGCACTCATCTGCCATTTTTCTCCCAAAATTGCTTGTGAATATCCTGTATGCTATCCAAGTCTCTCCACCCTTGTAGTCTTTGTATAAATTGGTTCATTTTTTTTCTTTTTTTTGGAGACAGAGTCTCTCACTCTGTGGCCCACGCTGGAGTGCATTGGCGATATCTTGGTTCACTG
>NW_012120932.1:3578264-3579432 GCF_000951035.1 Colobus angolensis palliatus
CCAGGATGGTCTCGATCTCCTGACCTCGTGATCCGCCCGTCTCGGCCTCCCAAAGTGCTGGGATTACAGGCTTGAGCCACCACGCCCGGCCTTGACTATTTTTCTTTTTTGATAGATTGTTCCTATTGCATTACTCAAAGGTGGTAAAAAAAAATCTCTAATTATGTGGTTGATTAGAGAACCTTTATTATGTATATTTATTTGTGAATATTTATAATGAATATTTATTAAATATGTACATATTATACATTATACCAGGTACATATTATACATTATATAAAGTAGGGAATACACATTGCCCATGTGAAGTTTATAATATACCTGGAAAAATACCAACATACATACTGTATGATTCTAACTATGTTTTTTTTGTGTTCTTGAGATCGAGTCTCGTTCTGCTGCCCAGGCTGGAGTGCAGTGGCATGATCTTGGCTCACTGAAACCTCTGCCTCCTGGGTTCAGGTGATTTTCCCGCCTCAGCTTCCTGAGTAGCTGGGATTACAGGCACATGCCATCATGCCCAGCTAATTTTTATATTTTCAGTAGAGACAGGGTTTCACCATGTTGGTCAGGCTGGTCTTGAACTCCTGACCTCATGATCCTCCCACCTTTGCCTTCCAAAGTGCTGGGATAACAGATGTGAGTCGCCACTCCTAGCCAATTCCAACTACTTTTCTGTACTGACTTCTCTTACTCATCAATATGTATTTAAGATTCCTCAATGTCTTTTTGTGGCATGGTAGTTCCTTTCTTTTTATTGCTGAATAATATTTCATTTTACGTATTTACCACAGTTTGTTTATCTATTAACCTACTGAAGAAGATCTTAGTTGCTTCCAAGTTTTGGAAACAGTGAAATGTTATAAAGAATGATGTATTTCTTTAATTTTGAATTGTTATAATAATATCTTAGGCCAGGTGCAGTGGCTCATGCCTGTAATCCCAGCACTTTGGGAGGCTGAGGCAGGCAGATTACTTGAGGTCAGGAGTTTGAGACCAGCCTGGCCAAAATGCCAACATGGTGAAACTCCGTCTCTACTAAAAATACAAAAATTAGCTGGGCATGGTGAGGCATACCTGTAATCCCAGCTACTCAGGAGGCTGAGGCAGGAGAATCGCTTGAACCCAGGAGGCAGAGGTTGCAGTGAGCCAAGATCATGTCACTGCA